>NC_139945.1:48393227-48775727 GCF_963454915.1 Gymnoscopelus microlampas | reverse complement strand
AAAAAAAAACGTTCTAGTTGCGTATGTATTGGCCTTGTATCTACGGTATGTGCTGTAGTTTCTAAGAGGTCTACCTTCTGTGTTGTAGATTTCTTTAATGCTATATACAGTACACACACACACACACACACACACACACACACACACACACACACACACACACACACACACACACACACACACACACACACACACACACACACACACACACACACGTAAAGTCCAATAATAAATGACTGGTTCTCACACACCTGGTCTAACGATGGGTTTTGAGGGTAATGGACATCAGCTGCAATGAAGGATGCAGACCATGCTGGTTTCTGAGCCTTACAGCCCTTGCACTGCAGAAACCTGGTGACACAGCCTTCCTCAGGGGTCCAGATGGCATTATATGCTGCATGAATGAGAATGATAGGGAAAACGTCAAAACGACTTCAAAATATTCTGAGGGTGCATATCAGAAATGAAAGCAAAACCAAAAATACAACATTAAGAATGAATTAGTGTACATGTTCCACTATGTGAATAGTTATTCCACTACTGATACAAAAAAGGAATTACAGTACATTTCAGACAAGGACGAGAATAATTCCAAATAAACAGACTTCTATTTCCCCCCCCCCCCCTTTGAAATGTGAATGTTTTCAAATGTAGCTACTACAGATGAAAATAACTGTTTCTTGCAAGTCTTGCCACATAAATGACTGTGCAACATGTAAAGTACAGTATATCTCATCACAACCCCTGTTGAACCCACCAGTTACAGTGTTATCACTGTAGGGCTGCAAAGCCTCTCTAATGGCCTGCAGAGCTGAAGCACTCTGGACCAGCAGCAGCACTGATGAGTTGTGAGGCACTGAGTGTTGACGTGGTACACACTGGCAGTAATCTGTAGTAGGTGCTACATGCCAATGTGTGTTGTTGCTTAGAGGAGCTAAATGTTCCATTTCGCTCACAGCGCTTAGCAAAGCCCCTGTGAAGTAAAATCACAAGTCAGTCAACGGTACATTTTATTAAAGGAACATACAGTACAGGGAATTTTCAATGTTTTTTCAATGTATCAGTCATTGCGAATAATAATTAAAATAGCAGTTTCCTAAAACAAGACACAATTAGACATCTTAAGAGAGCCATGTACCCAAAACCTGAATGGACATTTTCCAGAATGTTCCTTCCATTTCAAAAAGGAAGTGACATCAGTCTTGCCCAGAAATGGAGGGATGGAGGAAGGTAGATCTCAGATTAAGAATTCACTGACAATGAAACATACTGAAAAGGCACCTTATTCTAGACAGCTCTCCCCCTACTGTAGGCCGCCACAAAAATATACATTTCAGAACCCTTGATAAAACTACTACAAATTTATCAAGGCCAAAAGACTGGGACCAACAGTGTCCAACACTTCATTGAAGGAACAGTGTCTAAGGAGCAGGGAGAGTAGTTGGCTTCATACTGTACGTCTATAAAATCCACCACAATATATGCCACGTTCTCTATATTGCTGTAACAAGCTGTAGCAGTCTGATTCGTGACGTCACTGGAGGAAGGAACTAACCCAACAGACTCATGAACCATATTTTTTATGTTTAACTTCCTTTGCATTCGTTCTGCAGCTATGATTCATGAGAACGTTACGTGCAATGCATGCTGGTACATATAGGATCCCTGGCTGATAGTCTTATACAGTATGACTGTATGCCTTAATACATTATAATTACCCTCTATAATTAAAATTAAAACCCCTTAAATATTTTATCTATTTTAGAAATAGTACAGTTTTACTCAAGGGGGACAACATCCATCGCAAGTTGATGTCATTTGTCCATGTGTGGTCCAGCCCTATGGAATGCATGTAAAAAACAACTTAATACTTCCTAAGGTTAATATGAGCATCAAAACAATATTTTAAATATGTTTTATTAGCTCATGCATTCCATAGGGCTGGACCAAACATGGACAAATGACATGCCATCAAATTGAGACGGCTGTTTTCCCCCTTGAGTCAAAGATGAACCATTTCTAAAAGAATTAAAATATTTAAGGTTTTTTAAATTTAGTTATAGAGGGTAATTATAGTGTATTAAGGCATATAAGGTTTATTAGCCAGGGATCCTTCTAAGAAGATTAATTTGAAGTTACCTTTCACCAGTGGAAGTAGCTCTAGGGAACACACAGCACAGTACAATCCCAGAGCACATGGTGTTTTCAGCTGCTGTAAGTGAAATAAAAAGTATACCACAATGTATCTATAATACCCAACACAAAGAATCTGAATAAAGGTTCATCTGAAAAAAGCTTACATTGCGCTCAACATTCCATAACAAAAAAACAAATTCAAAGTCCCGGATATATGAAGAAAACAATATCAAAGTAGTAAGTATCACATTTCTTGTCTGTGGCATTAGGCACACACACCTTTGTTTTTTGAGTGGCCTGAACTCTCCTGCTCTTCTGCTTGCAGGACCGCTGTATTTTTATGCCTTTATCAGAAAACACACAAAACATTTCTTCACTTATTTGCATGAGCCTTTGATTAAAGTGCAAAAAGACAGGTAATGCTAGCACAAAGTACAATTCACTGACAAAATAAACATTCCAGCATACATTTACTTACTGTAGCTGTTTCACCCGGCAAAAATGTGACAAGTCCCAAGTGCCTCTTATTACCCTTTAGTATATTTGACTATAGTGTGTGCATCAAGTGTTTATCTAGCAAAATGTTGGGCTTCATGACATGGACCCTGTCACTTAGATGGATTGTTTGCGATTACATGCTGGGAGTCTTGAGTTAAATCATGTATCTGTTGGCTGATCAAAATACAGACTATTCTAATTCATATAGTGTAGCACACTGCTGATGGCCACAGCCTGAAATGTCTGCACTCTTGTCAACACCCAGAGAAAAAAAAAAAATATATATACACACACACACACACAGTGAATTACATGTGGGTATCTACAATAATATCAGCAGACTGATTTACCTGCCGTCTTCATGCCCTGACCTCCAGGACCATCTACTGGTAGGGGGGGCAGATTACACCATGTTTCGCCGTCACCTTGCATCTCTAATCTACTTTTGCATTTAGGAGTGACAATGTCAATCTCCGCCATGGTAGGACCAACAGGGCTGTCGGTCACTTTTTCCATGCCTTTCAATGCACTCTCGAACACAGAGGACCTTGGTGAATCCTTCAACCTAGAACACACGGTCAGTTTGAGGCCCTGTTTGAGGCAACATCGAGTCTCCAAACTCCTGTCCTCATCTTTGACAAATGTTTTATGTGCAAACACTGAAGCTACAGTCTTCGGTGCTACGGTATTTTTAACTTTAGGACCAGCTGTCTTTCTGGCATCCTTGACCCTGGATAGAGATTTGGGATCAGGGCCTGCTTTAGCCTGCACTGTTCTCCTCTGGCTGCATCTGGTCCGAGTCTGGTGAATTGGATCTCTTCCTGCACCCTGGGCTAGATCACCATGCCCTGTCGGTTAAATACGTCAACATGCTTAATCTGGCCTCTTTTCACAACAGCTATTTTGATGGGTAAACTCAGCAGAAGGTAATAATGTTAACTTTGGATGTGTTCACTTCTCATACGATAGGCGTAGACTACAGTAATTGTACAGTAACTGTAATTGCGCTTCAAAATAAAAAATCGGCAAAGATCATACAAGACAAAACATAAGATGGTAGCAGAAAATATGACATATAAACAAATATGTAAGAAAAAAAAACACAAGATAAGAATGTATTAGAATAAAACTGATGCACAGATTGTACTCCAGAGAAAGAAAAGAAAGCTAAATATGATAATTACATGAAAAAGGGGAAAACAACAGACATTACTCTTTCAGTGTAGACAACCTATTAGGGTGCTTTTAACACGCATTCGCTTGCCTTCTCCGTGCGCATTCCTTTGAGACTGATGTTAACGAGCAGCCATGTGCAATTACATAAGCATGGGTCGCAGTAAAGCAGCTGATGAGCAACGGAAAGGCTTTAATGAAATAGTTGTCTGCTCTATGCTACCCTGAGCAAACAACACATTGCTCAAGTTGGAACAGTAATGAGACAAATCATGTCTAATCACGTTTAATTTGTTCGTATCCCTCCACCTTAAAACATCACATGATGTTTTTAACATGAATTCATTAAACGACTACAGCATTTTTGGCCATAATTGAGCAAATATCGTTACTTTTTTGTGCAAACTGGTTAGGATGGATATGCAACCTTTATACCGAGGAGAGTGATTTCACAAGTTATAAAGAACGGAACTGTTAATAGTAGAGTAGTTGACATTTCAACCATTTTGTTACACCCCATACTGAGGTTGAATGGACAAAGAAAACGTAGTCCATACATTTGGATCACACTCTAAAGAAAACATTATTTATAATAGATTTACAATAACTAATATTATATTTTACGCAGTTAGATATCACTTTTGTCCACACAGAAGCTAGTTTCCAACCCACATGTACAGAGATGTTTCATGGTATGTTTCAGGCATCTACAGTACATTGTGCAACACACCAGTCTCGTCATCCCAGCTTGCTGTAGCAAGAAGCGACTCCTGGACGATGTTTAGGAGAAAGCCTGAATCATTAAAGATAATAGATAGAAGCATCTTCTATGTCAGAAACATCAGACAATATTTTATTTAACCCAGGATAAACAAATGCGGTAACACAAAATAAAATAAAATGAACTGCTAAACAGACTTTCAGATGCATACACAAACAAAAACTTATGTGCACAATATTTTACATTTTTTATATCACAAAATTAACATGTTTGGAAGGCTGTGATTTCAATGTTAAAAATGAAGGTCTCTTATTTAGGTTAAGTCAGGCGTGTCTACACAGCACCCTCACACTCAATTGAATACCTCATTAAAACAAAAGACAGCCGTTTTTCTGGGTAAAAAGGTGGATTTATTCTTGCATTTTAATGACTTGATTTCTTGTTGTCCTTTTAAAAAGGACAGCACATTAAAATCAACACCGCAATTTAACCAACGTTTCATTATTTGTGCCGTTTTTCTTTTTAAGCGACTCGACTGCCTTAATGGCCTTGATAATGCCGGAGCTGTCACAGCAGATTAAGGGGAATTGATCTGAGATGTGGACTAGCTGGACTGAGGAGAGCCTACCATGAAAGCCTAGTCATCCAATGTTATGGTTTTAATCTGTGGGCTAGCTGCCCGAGGAGCCACTGTAAAGTAGTTGGTGAGTTTACCTGATGGAGTTGAGGGAGCTTTCTGCCTGGACCTGGACAGCCTGTGTGTCCTGCTGCCTGTCTGTCTGTCCTTCACTTCCACTTCCTTTCCTTCCTGACCTTTGGTTTCATTCTCCTGTATTTCTGACAGGACTTTCACCTCATCTGCCGTCTTTATCATACTTGTCTGTCTGTCTTTCTTCTCCAGCCCTGCACTGCCCATGGCAGAGGGTTCCCCTTCTCTTTGTATCTGCTCGGGGTCAGAGGGTTCACCTGGCTGCATCTGCTCTGTCCCTTTACAGAGATCAGGGCTGTCAACTTCTAACACTGTCCTATGAGGAGACTTGGGCACCTTTAGTGGGCTGCCGCAGTCTTCCTCCTCCTCCTCATCCTCCTCCTCATCCTCAAAAAGTTCAGGGGTGAAAAAAGCCGTCTGGTCTTCTTCGTCTATATCTCCGTTCAGCAGCGATGGATCATCTACAGAGGGTTGTTCTCCTTCACAGCTGGAAACAACTGCAGATACCTCCAGCACTGGGGCGGCAGCAGGGGGTGCAGTTTTCTGCTCATCTCCAGCACTCCGGTCTGGGCCAGACTCCTGTCCCGCTCCCTGTGGGAGAATCTTGTCCTGGTTCTCTTTACCCTCACTGGCATTAGACGGATCACACAACTGCCTATGGTCACTAGGCTCCCTCTGCTTGAAGATTGGCTTCATGAAGCGGGTGCTCACGGGGGTGGAACTGAAAAGGTGGTGCAGAGGCTTAGGGGTGACCTGAGGGACTTTGGCCTCTGTATTTCCAAAGGGTTGGGATTCTGCTGGGAGAGTCTGCGAAGCTGTACAAAGAAAACATAATTGTGTGTTCTTAGCAAGTCTGTTTACAAAAGGATATGACTTCTCAAATTGTACCTGTAGCAAACAAAGGTGGTAGGGCTCAAGCAGCAGATTCTGCAAAACTGAAGTTAGATTGAGATTGAGCATGAATGTAAGGTGCAGAATTATTTTATTAAGCTGTGAGGTAAACAGATATGTGAATGCATTCTCACGCTCAATTTAACCCAAACAAAGGTTAAGGGGATCTGATTAAAAGCAACAGTCCAACATCTGCTCATCGGCTCGCTCCAGCCACACTCGGGCACACGAGAGACCTTACAGTAATGAGGCAAGCCCCTCATCTCAACCCCAACCCCCGCCTCACCCCCAAACAGAACTGCCACCCCATGCATGCACCCCTCACCCCCACCCATACACCACAGCCCCATCCACCCCACCGAAGCAAATTGAGCAAATGTCTCGCCCTTGACGTGACCCTTACAGATAATAGGTGCTAGCCGAGACGATGTGCAAACACGTCACTTCACCACATTATCTCATCGTTATATTGTTCTCATACAGGTCTGATGTCCTTGAGCGCACACATAACAACAAAGCTTAATTATTAATTATTTTAGTCTAGTGGAAATTGGGCAGCAACAGGGATTTATATATCCTCACTGTGAGAGACTAAATGTCTTCACTTCACAGGTGTGAAAGAACCCCCCCCCCCCCATTACAAGGCATACATTATAGTCACTATATGCCCAACATGTGATCTTGACTGTGAGCAGTTTGTTATTAGCTCAAAAGAAGTCTTCAGTAGGTGGAAGCAGCAAGGCTCCTCTGGCTAAAATCTTTGTGGCATTTCATTTATTTATCGCAGACTTACCCACAGAGCATCATGCATTACCATTTTGCTGCTCCCCCAGGCTCTACTTTTTTTTTTGGTTGGGGTGACGGGGTTACTGTAACATCTTCATAACACCCAGTGATGAATAAAACAGAAGGGACGCACATATGGTGGAACTGAAATTATGCAGCACTACTGTCCTCCTTTGGAGAATTATGCTCGTGTCAAAACGGAGATGAACCTGGTTAGTGCACACAGCAAAATCCTGAGTGTAGAAATTAAAAGGAAAATTAACTCTCAAAGTGTTGCTGTGTACACAGAAGCCAAAATCCTCAACGTTTGTCTTTTCGGACACAGAAATCATACGTCTCGATTCCACTATAATAATGGTATGAAGTGATTTGCTGTAAGATGCTTATTAGATATTTTGAAAAGTTGATGGTGGACTTACTGTAAATGTAAATTATAAACAATATCTTACATGGACCAGAAAAGATTTTAAAAAGATAGATACGCTGAAGGACATAGAACATCCACACCGTTAGCTGAATCTTATTGTTTAGCATCAATAATGACCGTAAGTGTAGTAATACAGACAACAGAGGCAGAAGCTACTGTTGAACTTGAACAAACTGTGCTGTGGAAACGAGCAGCGCCCACTGTGGCAAAAATGAGACACAGAGACGTTGTACGGTGAATCAGAAACTGCCGAAACTCACTTTTAGCCCAGATCTCTGGTTTCTGTTTTAACTCACCTCCTCTGTCTGGTGTGACTGAAACAACAGAGCTGATGGAGGGGCTTGTGTTCCGATGGCACAACTCAGGGTGTTGTTCCACTGAGGCAGCCGTTTGGGGCCCTGAACGCTGGGGAAGAGTGAATGAGCTGGGGCAATTCGGAGACAGCTTCCCCACCATTGCTCCTGGTGACTGGGAACAGGCTTGGAATGAGGAGGTGTCAGAGATGTTCTGGCTACATCCGTGGGCCGTCAGTGCCCCCTGCTGTCTCTGTGAGAATATAGCTAAAGACTCCATGGCACCGTTGAAGGTGTCGTGATGCTGGACAAGCTGGCGTACCCACTTGGACAGACCTGAGACACAGGGACACACATACAGGACGGATGATGACATGTAAACGTGTTGGCACTGACATTTTAGATTTAAAATCTGATCTCTGCTCTCTACATGTAAAATAATACACCACTTTCAGGGAAAGGAAATGTATCCACCTGTTTCCTAGGCTTTTCACTGTGTTCCACTTCCTGTCTTTTGATCCAATGAAAATCGGTCAGATGACTAATGATATCCAATGAAATCCGACAGGAAGTGGAAAACACACAGCCAAGAAACAGGTGAATAGACAAAATGGCTAAGTCAAACATTTTCAAGGATGGACAACCATTGCCATCTAGTGCCCAAGCAGAGAGGCTTTACAAACACAACAGATATAATGTAAAAAGTTTGGGTACCTGTGATGTATCTATTGGGATTGTTCCTAAAACGGTCGTCCACCAGAATTAGCGCCCCCCAGTCGTTCTTGTGACGGATGCACCTGCAGAAATTCATACCATCGTTTTATTTTCTTGTACGATTAAGTGAAGAAAGATTGATAGCAGAACACAAAGCCTTTGATGACAAGCTGAATACAGAAGATGGATTGGCTGTAGAGTATGTCCACATGCTCACCTCCCCAGTGCCTGGTTCAGAGCCCTATATGCCTGGATCTCATACCAGCGGTGGCCTGAGAGGAGACCCCTGGTTTTGCAGTGCTGGTCATTGTACTTCATCTTCAGCTCCACCTGAAACAACAGGCCCAGAGTTCAAAGGACTGTATGCGGGAAGCTATTTGGCAAACTGAACACAGGGGGAAAACAACTGAAATCACAAATACAAAACGAGACATACAAACTGTGTCCACATGAAAAACATCAAAAGACACAACATGAAAGCCATTCAATTTGGTAAACTTTTAAACATTTTTTATTTAAATCAATGCTGATTTGGTAATACTTTCTACTCTTCTAATCAGCAGCAGACATGTATTAATGTTTATATTTGGCCTAAATTATTAAGTAACTTTTAAAAACAATATATTAAACCGATTCACATTTTCTGCACAGCACTGGGTTTGACTTACAGAATTTGGACAAAGGCTAACACTCTTTAAAAACATAGAAGTACTAAATGTGCTCTCGAAAATGATAAGCAGAGCTGTGGGGCAGCACCTGGGTGAGGGGTTTCATGCATGGCTATTAGGGAAGATTTAATTTGATTAATCAGGGCTGGGGAGTAGGAAGGTGAGGGGGCGAGGAATATGAGGCAGAGCCAACCCTCAGCCAGGGCCTGAAGATGTTTGTCGTTTCCTGCCCTTGCAGATGGATGTGTTGTGAAAGGAGAGCAAAGGGGCTAAAGGGAGGCCATGACAGAGAGGATAGCAGAGGCGGGAGGGGGGGGGGTGGAGTAGGTGGCCGGGTCAATGTGAGCCAACAACAAAAATGCCAGGAAAGCATCCATCCATTTGCATCCGTCGCCGCTGATTTTAGCGCTAACCTTTCTTAATTGACAAGTGAAAAGTTCAGCTGGTGTCTGACGGGCTGGCTGGCAGAGCACGCCTGTGAACGGGGCCACTAATTGCTTTTGACATCTACCGTGTTTGCCCTGAGCGCCCAAACAGACACAGCCACGTGGCAGGTACAGTATAGACTGTCCCCCTACCTACGCCTTCTGACTGCCACAGGAACGAGACATATAGACACCACCACACGGCCTGTCTGGACTCGTGCACATTAATACAACAAGACCTGAGGCCGATTATACAGATGCCTTCTAAATCAGTGGTTCTCAAACTTTTTTGGGCCAAGGACCCCCAAAATGATATGTATTTTGGCCGCGGACCCCCCCCCCCATCTGAAAATGTGCCAGGGACCCCCAGAAGAGATTTGTTAAAATCTGAAATCTAAATTATTCGATTTTCTTCCCAAGATTTTTCAAAAATGGTTAAAAAAAAAGAAGCAGATGATCTGCTTTTTTTGAGAACCACTGTTCTAAACCACTGTACTAAATCCTAGAGTTTTCTGAAAAACTTATGTTGCTACATATATATA
The DNA here is from genome assembly GCF_963454915.1 of Gymnoscopelus microlampas. NCBI lineage: Eukaryota > Metazoa > Chordata > Actinopteri > Myctophiformes > Myctophidae > Gymnoscopelus > Gymnoscopelus microlampas. Next base: position 48,765,744 of record NC_139945.1, on the reverse strand, counting down.
TACGGTATAGCTAAAATAGAAAATGACACCGATGCTTTACCAATTTTGATGGGTTAACACAATCAACAGCAGTCAGTGCATTCTAAATGTCGCTTCAAAAGTTGGAGCATGACAAACCTCAGAAGAATGACTCATCTTCACCTCAGAAGCATTCACAACACCTGGCCCTCGCTGTGAGCATTCCGTACTGAAGCTAAACAACATTATTCAACGTTTGTACAACTTAGGCCTGGGCTCGTGAAAGGGTTTGAGATCATGGGCCTGCTTGGGTCAAAAATATCACAGTCTAACACAATATAACTGCAGCAGAGGCTTTCTGTTTGGAGACAAATTGTATATCCATGTCATGGAAACACTCACAAAGGCTGGCGGCTGCGTGGTGACATGTTTGCCAGTCTATGAGACACCAGAGCGGTTATAGAATCCACTTCCCAGACAGGCGCGCCGACGGGAAGGCCAGTAGCCTCGGGACACTAGTGTCATCTAAATCCAATCAGAGTCCATTTCAGCATCCGACCTGCCGCATCCCCGGCCTGTACCATGTCAGCGCTCAATCTGACATGACAGGCTGCATATGTGAAAAAGCTAATTCTGGCTGCTAGCAAATCTCCTAAATGTGCAAGAAAGCACAAGCTAGAAGGGATTAGTTAAAATGTCAAGAGATCACTCACTTGCTGTGGCCTTGTCCTCGACAGGTACCCGTTCGTCCCTAAATACATTATTTGACCACTAGGCATGCTTTGTAGCTAAGCACATCTTTTTGAGCTACATTTGTGTGTGTGTGTGTGTGTGTGTGTGTGTGTGTGTGTGTGTGTGTGTGTGTGTGCACGTGCGTTGTGTGTTTGCCTCTGGCTGTCCAACGTCTTGTGCCTGCCACTGAGATTGCCGAGCGCCTCATCTGCTTTATGTGGCTGAGCTGACAGCCGAGTGCCTCCTCCTCAGACAGTGATCATGGGTGCATGTTTGCACACACACACACACACACACACACACACACACACACACACACACACACACACACACACACACACACACACACACACACACAGGCAGCACCAACTCCACACACAACAATGGACGAGGTTGCACTAAACATACCGGTGATAGACAACATTTTAAATTATGCTGGTATGTTGTTGGTATGCTGTTATGTATTGAATCCTGGAATGAAAGAGCTAGACTTTCTGTTCAGATACTTGCAATTTGCAAAGCTTTCGTTGTGGTTGAAGAGCATTGCACCACACTAATATTAATACTTAATATTTTATTCACACAGAGAAAAGGGTAAATGGACTGCATTTATATAGCAACTTTTTCTAGTCATGCGACCACTGAAATGCGCTTTACAGAGTACTTCACATTCAACCATTCACACACACCACAACGGCTAAATACCGTTACACGTTACGGGTAACACACGTTACACATTCACACACCAATTGCGGAGGCAACCTGCTCTCCAGGTTCAGTGTCTTGCTCAAGGCTTCAACAGGCAGCCAATCTGGGAGTCTGGGATCGAACCGGGAATAATGACTAATGTCTAAATATCATGCATCACATTGTGATGCCTGTCATGTACATGGATACTGGAACAATAATGAACAAGTTTCAGATGCATTAAAGAATTGAATTCAAGTGATAGTGGAAGCCAGCACTAATAACAAAGCTGGTACAACCCATATTTATATACAACAGCTGCTATATCCGCTTCACAACAAAAGCTCCTCAACATTCCAGGCCTTTTCACACACTCCCCGAACTCAGAAATAAAACGGTCTGGTAGTCGTCTTTAACCAAGTATCACAGCGGAGAGACAAACACGGCATGGGTGTCTTAAAAGGTCTGTGGAGCCCCTTCATTATTCTGAGAGACAGATGCCTTATCAGCTGTAAGTGTCTTTTTATTGCTTGTAAAACGCAGTGATTGTTTCTCTCACTCACGCAGGACTCGGCCATCCACTGTTAAACACGCCACTGGAAAAAACGTTTACATGTATAATTCCAGCTTTAAGCGGCACTCTGCAGAGGACTCTTCAAGTTCAGTACTTTGATCTTGGTCGCAATATTACAACCGGGCCAGTAAAATGCTACGCTATGTGCTTGAGTTGAGAGAGTTTAGGTTCTCTGGGAATGTGGGCCGAGGAGGCATCTAGAAAGCTGGCTTAAGGGGGGAGAAAAGACTGGGTCAAAACCCCAGTTTAAGACTGGACCTTACAGTATGTGCAGAATTGTGGGCATAGTCAGTGGTACTGTATTGTGTGAATTTATGGGAATTACTGGATATTAAATGTACATCTGCAATTACTCAATTGGTAATATTTGTACTGAAGCAGCATATCAAATTACATGGTTGAGCTACATTTGATTGAAAAAGGAAAAAAATGCTATAAATGCAGGTGCAAGAGCAATACTTTACACTCACACTGTATCTTGAGATTTGAAAAAGGACTCATACATTTATTTTGCTAAGTGCTTTCATTTGTTCTGCAGATGTGTTATTTCAAGGCTCAGTCTGTACCGTTTTGTCAGAGTGACTGATATTTGGGGTGCATTACCTGTGCGCTCTCCCTCATGCCTCTTGAGACATGGAGAGGGGTTTTCTGTCCTGCTCTATGGTGGATTGTTACAGTAGGTAACCTGGTTGTTTTTGGATGTGTATGCGGAGCCTTGACCAGCTTTCTCCAGATGAAAAGCCGGCATTACTTTACATAGGACACCTAGGGCAAATACGTCTAATGATGAAGTACAATGATCAAGTTGAATGGTTAGACATAAGCTTAATTTAACACAATGTAAAGATGCAGTGACACAATTTTGGTACTTTTTCAGTTTTTCCATTCATCTATGGAGTCGACATTTCTCCTCTAGGCCACCGATGTGGTTAGAATGTGTGGGCATGTCTGAGGACTCCCCATTAGTCCGACAACCCATTAGTCCCAATAGTCCAAAAAATGTTAGGTTAACCTCACGCTAATCGTTAGTGTGAGGTTAGGGTTTATTGTGTGCCATCTGACCACTGTAACCAACGGTACTTCAGAACAATGGGCCGTCGGATTTACAGTATGGCATTGCACTAACGGTCTACCCTGTGTATTTTTGGTTTCTTTTTGTATGTTGCAAGGTTCTCTGCCACACTGGCAAATAGGAACAGACTGGACTTCTGACATATCAAGACCATGTACCTCCCACGACATTGAACCACGTCGCTCAAAATATATGTGTCGTGCCCAATGCGAATGCAACTCAATAATCAGGAAATGTACAGTCTAGAGCACACATGGGCAACCTACGCCCCAGGGAACAGAACCGCCCCATGGACCATCTCGGTCCAGCCCACGATGTTCTCAAAGGAAAACAATATGACCTCCCCAAAATTATAAAAGGCAGCATTATGTGAAAGTTTTGAGGCAAATTAATTTAACTCGGTTCCAATTAACGGTAATTCATATTTACCATTTGAGTACATAACTGCATTCCATTGATTCAGGTTATGGTATAATTTAGATTAAATATTTAGTAGTCTGCCATGAGTCCATAAACAGGTATATATATAACGTAATGCAATGTGTTTCAGTGACCTATGAAGTGGTTCATATCGGACAACTGGTTCGATTTAAATCTTTGCACGATTCTTTTGGAGTCCTCGACAAAGCACATGCAGAGTCTGAAGTCGGTCGGTCCCATATATGCGCATGACCATACTGTACTGTACATGGGCGAATCGGTTGGATCGGCGGTTCTGGACAACCACCGATCCACTAGACTAGAGACGGATAGACACACAGACAGAAACATACAGATATTCTATTTGCCTTTTAAAGAGTATGGTAGGATATACTGTATGTAGGATGAATGTTGCTGTCTTGTCTATATTTTCTCTTTTTTTAAATGTTGACCCTGGGAGCTGAGCTCTAAAATCTCCTATGCACTTAAGCAAATGGCAAATAAAATCTATTCTATGCATTTTTTCTAAGATTATCCTAGCAATGAGGTGCATATCTTGAGTGTGGCACAGAGAGACGGGGTGAATGTGGTCTGACTTCATGTGCACTCGTGACAGACCATGTCATATGTGTGTGTTAACACAAAGTGCACAGAGGTGTCGGAGTACGAATGCATCTCACCGATGTGGTGAAACCGTTGAACTGTGGTGTGAAAGATGCAGGGAGTTTATATGACAACGTGGTTATGGGTGTTTTATACAGAGCATTTATGTAGATATGTATGAGTTTGCGTGTGCGTGTGCGTGTGCGTGTGCGTGTGCGCGTGTGTGTGTGTGTGTGTGTGTGTGTGTGTGTGTGTGTGTGTGTGTGTGTGTGTGTGTGTGTGTGTGTGTGTGTGTGTGTGTGTGTGGCGGGGGGGTTAGTTCTTGCAGTGGTGTTTTAACAAACTGACAGGGTAGGTCGAGGTTGAGTGCTTTTGACCAGTCATTAGTGTCAGTGTCCCTGTCCCTCAGAAGCCTAATGGGGTCAGTTAAAACACCTTACTAGGGGCATATGGCAAGCCAACAAAAAAGGCCAAACATTTTTTTATCACTGACAGAGAAGGGGGGACAATAGATGGAGAAGTGGGGAGGTTGAAGATAAATGGAATGGAAAAGGATGGTGCAGATAAGAAAGGCAAGATTAGAGTGATAGGGGGTGACAAAAAGAGATGCAAAAGGGAGAATGTGAGGAAATGTCCTCACAAGAAATATTCTTCAGGAAAAACAATGGGATCAGGACCTGCCGCAGTGATGTTTGATCAGAACTTTGAGTGATTATGTCTGCCTGTCTGCTGGTGTGAAATTCAGCATTATGGGAAAGATATAAAAAAAGGCATGAACAGGGGTGTCCCAGTCAATCACTGAAGAACATTGGTTCTCAAAGTGGGATCCGGGGACCGCCAGGGGCTCTTTAGAGCGGTGGTTCCCAAACGTTTCAGCTTGAGAACCAAAAGAGCTTTGTCTCCCCGGGACCCAAACTAGTGACAGTAGCCGATCTACAAGCTCAGAACGTGTCATGATGCAACTTCTTAAATTCTCTTGAAAAATGTTAGAAATGTCTTTTTAATTTCTGAAAATGTTTGATTTTCTTTTTTTCTTTAATCTTTTGAAATATAACAATATTGTTTGTAGTAAACAAAAGAAAGTGATATTTACGTGACCCAACCCAGTGTGGGAAACACTGCTTAAGGGGGTTCCAGAGAAATTAATTTACAGCAGTGATTCCTGCTGATTTGTATCTCATCATATAAATCATATAAATGAATAATATCAATAAATGCAAACTTAGTGTTTCTGTGCACACATTTGTAAAACAAAGCATATTTACCCCAAATCTGTTGGCAGAAACTTTAATAAAAAAATGAAAATTCTCAGCCATGCTGTCTATTCGTCTCAAAATAGCGTCCTTATTTTATTGTACAGAGCTGATCTGCAGAACTTTATCCAACAACTGAAACTACATCATTGGTACAAAGAAGCCAAAAGCTCTTTGTGAGTGAGGTTTAGTGGTCTTTGCGATCCAATGGGCAACAATAAATTAAGCAAATAGTAATCTTTCGTTTGCTGTTGTTGCAGTTTTAAGCACATTTTTCTGTCCTTGCAAAGTGTTTAGTTTTCTCTAAAATATATCTAGCGATTTTACTTGTAATGCACCATGTTTAGTTTGCAAGTGCCGCTTTGGAAAGCTCTTATTAGCAAGGACGTCACAACACACAACACATTGTGGTTTCGAGTCATATTTGTGGCCAGTGCATATGCAAGGTATTTAAGACCAGAACTTCTTTTACGTCTTTTCGTTTTACTTGTGCTGGTGTCACTACTAGATTCTGACTGTCTTTTTAGCATTTGGATCACGCACAGAACTGCTTGGTATCCATTGTGAGTATCCAGGTTGGCACACCATCAAATGACCTATGGTTGGTCTTTGAGTCATGACAGACAGAAATAGTCAGTTGATCAAGGAGCAAGACATAACGGAAAACTAATATAACATTTTCTTTTTTCAGTTGCCAATGCGCTACCCAAAGTCACCTTCCTGCGACCCAACTAGGGGTCGCAGGCCGTTTAAGAACCGCTGTGCTAGCAGCCTACATACTTAAAATGTATTCGTCTGCGTTCTATACTGCTGACTGACTCAAAAGAGCCGACTCAGGATAGACGTATTTGGCAGCCCATTCAGATAATACTTGGTGTTCACCGAGTCTGACTCAGCAGTGTCCGGGGCAGTTGCTCTTCGTCCCTTTTATGCATCAGTTATATGCCCATATATGGGGATGCCCCCTTTTGTACCCATATATGGAGCTAAGTTTTTTGTTTGCGCGTCCTTCCTGGGACTTGGCAGAAAATAGTTGTATATAACAATATAACGTGTCATGCTCCAATCTGGGAACCCAGTCTGTAAAAAAGAAAAAAACATCTGTTTTTGCCTATGGGGGCACAACCTCCTTTTTTGTGTTAAACAGGAACTCGAGTTTGGCTCCGACCCTTTTCAGTATACTTCCTTCCGAGTGCTTCTGTGTTTATTCCTACTAACGACATTACATGTTTAAATCTGTCTTGAGATTAGCCATGCCCAAATAGGAACTTCTGCATCAGGCAAGCCCAAATATGTGGTCCATTCACAATGAGGTCACGATGAGTCAGTCAGTCATGCCCAAATATGGGATACCGGGCATGCCCAACTGGGGTCTATAATGTCAGACGGCCTCCAAGTACCAAGTAATCAGTTGGGTAAACATCTGACTTGATATAACAAACCTGGATGCCATGAAAGCCTTTTTAACAGTGAGGATGTTTAGTTTAACTCTTCTCATCCACACCATTTGTAAGAAAGGATTTTACAATCATTAGATCAACCACCTTAGATCGCCATAGTTAGATCAGAGGCTAGGCTGACGCGACCCATTGATTCCCATATAGGAATTGAATTGGGGACCCCCACCCTGACAAGCTCTTGGAATTGTACGAGTTGAGGCATCACATTTAGTTTGACGCGGTTCCACAGATAAATATTGTGAGCTTATAGGCTATTTAAAAAAATATTATATAATTTGACAATTTGGCCAATGTTTGACCAGTTTTTATAGTATAGTTTGTTGATTACTTTTGATGCAGTAATGCTCTTTTTTTACCTTTTTTATTTTAGGTATTAAAATCGTCTTAATTGTCACTTCACTGTCATCTGGGAACCCCCCCAAAAAATCATGTAGGGACCTCCCTGGGGGTCCCGACCCACAGGTTGAGAACCACTGCCCTAGATCAGGGTTCCCCAACAGGCGGCCCGTGGGCCATTTGCGGCCCACAGGAAAAAATATATATATATTTTATTTTTTAATTATCTATATTACTGTTCAAGCAGACTGTAACAAACACATCTGGAAGTAAATTGTTGATTCTGGACTAATTTAGATTTTCAGTATGTACAACTGGCTGCTGTTAATCTGACTGTAACAACCAAATGTTTTAAGTAAATGGTTGGTTCTCAACTTATTTTGTTTCCAGAGTGCATTTTTTCCTTGTGTGACCCTCAACACAGGATTTAAGAATCCCAGGCCTAAAATAACAGTGTCAAACTAGAAAAAGTGCACCTCGGAGCACAGGTCTCCGCCAGGTCAGGTAGGTTATTGTGGCCTCCTGGTGGCGCAATAATAGGCCAAAGTGAAAAGGGTGCCATTTCTTCGTAGGCCTTGCACGGCAATCGGACACTGCATTAATGATTTGAGGCATTATGTTAAAAAAATGTGTTTTGCTAAATTAGGCGCTATAACAGGCCAATGTTAAAAGGGTGGCATTTGCTCCTCGACATAGTGCGAATGTGCGTGCAAAGTTTGACCGAAATCAAATTGTGAGACAATTAGCTAGATTAGAGAAAAAAAAAGAATAAAATATAGCTGCAAGCAGCGATAATACGGGGCCAGGTAATGAAGAGAGAAAAAAGAAAGAAGCAATGATAAGTAATATGCACAATAAGCCATTGAAACATAGAATACTGAACTTGAGAGAAAGAAGACCATGCAATTAACATGAGGATTTTAAACCCTCACTAACCCTAACCTCAGTAAAACAACTTTTAAGCCTATCCTCAAGACACACTGGCCCTCATTTATCAACGCAGCGTATAAACCGGCGTATATTTTTCCATATATTCGGCCGTACACCAACGTCAAAGTCACATTTATCAACGAATCCTACACAGCCGATCCGAGCGGACATTTGGTCCCAGCCTTGATAAATGTCACGGCTGAAACCGAGCGTCATTTAAATAACACGCCCTTAAATATTCTCAAAACGCCCCGATTTTACGACATGAAGACGAACCAGAATACGACCAAAGACATGAAAAGCCAATAAGAAATAGTTTCCCCCGATCGCTTCGCTTCGCCACACACGCCCCTCTCTCTCTCTCACACACACACACACACACACACACACACACACACACACACACACACACACACACACACACACACACACACACACACACACACACACACACACACACACACACACACACACACACACACACACACACACACACACACACACACACACACACACACACACACACTCCGTACCGGTACAATCTAATTGTCACATAGGCTTGTAGCCTACATGAATGACATATTATGATACCAATTACATCGCCATGAGTGGAATACGTTCGTATATTTATTTACCCCATACCGAGCAGTGTGTGTTCAAGTTACACTAAAGCAGTCATGTAGTAGGCTATATTCCCCATGAGACTCGGGCGGTCTGCAGACTGCAGTGATCCCGTGCCGCCCACTATGGATGGGTTTTGGCAACAATCTCACGATACTTGGGTCAAGATACGATTATATTGCGATACGTATCACGATACGTGGGTCGTATCACGATATTGCGATATATTGCGATATATTGCGACATATTGCGATATATTGCGACATATTGCGATATATTGCGATATATACATATATCACAACTACATATTGTTTATATATACACTACATATTGGGTAGCTGCAGATCTGTGATAGGTTATTTGAATGTTTTTCATAAAGCCTGTATCTGAAAAAGCAAAAAAAAAAAAATTCAAATTTCTTTTTTTCAAAAAAAAATCGCGATATCGATACTGGAGTATCGATACAGTATCGCGAAATAAAATATTGCGATATATCGCGAAATCGATAATATTGCCCATCCCTACCGCCCACGTTATAAGAGATTGGAGCGTCAGGTTTATATCCTTAACCCAGCCAGGTTGTAGCCTATATAACTCCCTATGACATAACTCCATACTATAGGACAAGCTACTGTAAGTTTGTAGACCTCACTTTCCATGAAAAGATGGTCGGGAGTCCCGACCGCGGGACTCCCGACGCAAAAGCGCTCGTATATTTTGAAAATAGCAGATCTACAAGCTCACAACGCGTCATGCGACGCTGGCTTGTGAGCTTGTAGATTTGCTATTTTCAATGCAGCCAGATCTACAATCTTATCTGAATGACTGTTAAAGCAGTTTGTTTAAATTACTTTATAAAATGTTATATTTTTACAGGGATTATTTATTAGTGTAGATATACATTTAGGAGTGGATTATGTGTCTAGATGCCTGTCAGACAGTCAGACAATGCTGCTCCGCAGGTCTAGGATGGAATAAACGGGTGCAGCCAACGTCAACAACTGGTCTCGACCAGACGTGAGATCTCAGCGTACGGTAGGATGAAGCCCACGTCAGGATATATTGATAAATGCTGAAAGGTGTGGTGATCTCGTCGTACGCCCATTATTTGGGCTGCACCGCTTTGATAAATGAGGGCCACTATGTGTTATCCGAATAATGCCAAATCATGATCACCTCAATACATTGTCGTGGACAGGGACCGAACCAGCAACCCACGGACTCCAAGACTGCCTTTCTTCTCATTGAGCTAGATATATGGCCTCCCTGATAGTGTCTGTTGATATTTATAAGTATTTCCGTTCATTTTGAACCAGGCCTCTGTGTCCCGAACTACTCTAGATCACTGGTTCACAAACCATTTACCAATAAAGGCATTTTTGTGTCTCCTCAGAACGAAAACTAGTGAAAGTAGCCGATCTACAAGTTCACAAAACGTTGCTATCTGAAAAGTTGTGAGGTTGTAGATCGGCTATTTTCAAAATGAAGTATATCATACATTAAAAGAGAGACAAAACTATAAGCAGGCATGCAAACAGCCCCGAGGTGAAAAAGGTGACAACATGTTGTTTTCTTTCGGGTCAGGTGTCACACAATTGCCCTATTTGGGTTCAAAAAGGTGACTGTAGCTGAAAAGTGACACTTTTGCATGTCTGTATAAGTAATATGCACAATAAGCCATAGAAGACTGAGCTTAAGGTCATGCTTTTTGCAATGCCACCTCTCACCGAGAGAGAGCGAGAGCGAGAGCGAGAGGGAATAGATTGAAGAGAGATGGAAGCAGATTGGACATCTCAACCTATTGCCATTAACAGGAATAGAACCCTCAACCTTCAGATTGACAGGCTGCAACACTACCTATAGTGCTATAGCTATTTGTCCAGGCTGAGGTTGTCTGTTGAAGATAAAAGTGAACCAGTGAAAGCAGCCGATCTACAAGCTCAGAAACACGTTGCTATCTGAAAAGTTTTGAGATTGTAGATCGGCTATTTTCAGAATTAAGTATGTCATACATTGCAAAAACATACCCTCTCAAATAAGCATTTCATGTTATCTTTATCAATTGCACATGTGTTCATTGATACAGTCTTGTTGTTTGCAATGCACTTTAAATGAAGTCTGCACCAAGTGAGGCTTGAACCGTCTAACTTGTTGTTGTGAGACATTCACTTAAGCGGGAAGCCATTGGACCAACAGACCTGATCTAGTGAAAACGGAGGTCAGACAGATGATACCATTTCACGCAAATAGCTGAAAAATCCTGGGTTTAAGTGTTTTTCAAACTGCTCAAAATTGCGGAAAATCTAAGGGCGGAGCTTACTGGTAAAAGTGATTCATGAGTCTGATAGATTGCTTTATCATTTTACAAACACCTTAGGCTCAGATTACACATTTGAATAAACACACACGGACAACTTTGAGATCTCAGTATTTGACTTGCCGGACAAGGAGATGTGCTGACAGAAGTCTAATCACAACTGGCCTGCACACCGACTCACACAAGCATTTATTACAACACAAGACATAAGGGTCGGCCCACAAAGTACTAAAAGTATCACATAGACAGGGCGGTACTCAGAAAGTACCCAAAGTAATAAGTACAAAAAGTAATCCGTATCAGAGTAGTTGAGCTACTTAAACAAGGAGAGAGAAACAGGAGGAGAGACCCTGTTCTGTTGTCCCTCTGAGGAATGACAACACACAGGCTTGAAGTCATAACATGCCTCTTAGTATGAGAGCTTTCACCCCTTCTGCCTCTCACCTCCAGTTTTGCATAGAAATGACTACTCATATATCAATTAAATGATCACATTAACAAAATGAATACACATTAACCCAATTACTTTATGTCAGCATACTAAACTTAAAAATCGGTTCCTACATGAGTCAAGGCACATGTGTAAGCAGGTTTAATGGCTGTCGGCCAAACGAGGCATGACTTTTGCCTGTTTAAAGTTTGCATTTTCAAAAAATTGCTATAGCGCCCCCCTTTGACCAATTGGAGTAAGATTGGTTTCAGTGATATTTGGAATGACCCTGTACATTACTGCAAATTTTCAAAGAAATGTGAGTCTGCATGTATGTGTTAGGGGCAGATGAATAATTGTCATAAAACTGCAATATTCATTGGCTCATTAAAGCTTCATTTTTTCACTTAGAAAAAATCCGCTTGCACCGTTTGGTCGGCATAGGTCCAAAGTTCATGTGTAAAACGTTTCGTGCAGATTGCTCAAAAATCCCAGGAGATAGATTTTAACAGCTTTTCATGTAATTCAAAATGGTGGGAGATCTAAAGGTCAGAGGTCAAAAGTTAGAGTGTGAAAGTTGTTCATCATGAGGAGACTCATATGTGTATTGAAGTTTTATGGCTGTAGGTCAAACAGGGCATGAGTTGTACCTGTTCAAAGTTGGCATTTTCAACTGAGTGCTATAGCGCCACCTTTTGACGAAAGATTGTGAGATTTATTTTTTGATAGTTTTTCATGACCATTATCATATGGCCGAGTTTCATAAAAAGCGTATGCACGGTTCAGCCAGAACTGGCAAAAACGGCAGAAGAAGAAGAAGAAGAAATGGAATAATGCCAATAACAAAACGGGTCCATGCTGGAAGCCTGGCACCGTAAAAACTCAAAATGTGCACTGGCACAATGCCCCTGGCCCTCAGCTTGGTACCCTAGACATAATTTGACCCTTGGGGAAAACTAATAGGGGAACCCTGCCCTAGATGGTTCCGATCTCATTTGGTAAAGTTGAAATAGTGATACTTTACCAAAAAAAAGGTTCAAAAGAACAATGGTAACTAAGAGACTCCATGCATGACTTCATGCATGTGCTGTGATTGAATCAGAAACATCTTTATTGTCACATGACAGGTTTACAGGCGTAAAACAGTGGGTTAAATTAGTTTTTGTGCAAGCTCCATCATTTATTGGTCTACTTTTGAGGAGAAAAATGTCTATGCCATTAAAATGCTATTGGGTCAAGCTGAGGCCCCAACCCTTGTGTCTTTGGGGTGTATGGAGGCCATCGGCCTCAAGTAGAGCAGTCGTAAAAAATTAAATTAAATTCCCCCAGTGCAGACAGAGCTGAAGTTGACAGCTTCCACTAACTTGAAAGGTTCTGAAAAAAAGTCAATCACTGCACGTCTTTAGGGGAAGCTTGGCTTTGCTCTGACAGGTTAAGTAAGGAGCAGTGTGATGGCGAGTGGAGAATCAGAATCAGTTCTATTGTCTATCACAGGTTTACAGATGTAAAGCAGTGGGTGAAATTCTTCTTCTCGTGCATCATTTGTAGTATTCCGTGAGAAGAGAGGACAAAGGTAGAGTGAGGGGGATGAGGGGCGACAGAAATGTAAAGGTCAACGCTATCTGCTAAAGAGGGGGCAGACATAGGCACTATCGCTTTGGATTTTTACGGATCACTAAAAATAGTTCCTATGCTTTCTGTCCCACGGCAAAGGGAGATGTAAAAATCACACCTGTGTGAAGGTAGCGGCGCCTTTGATATATTTTGTCATAGATATGTGTTTCTACTAGAGAAACAATATTAAATCTCTGTAAATTTATTTCAAGGCTTCCAGTGGCACTAAATAGTGCCATTGGAAGCGAATCACCAAATGCATTCCAAGGTAAGTGGCAAAAACTGATCTGTCATAGCTGATAGAGTGGGTACCTAAAAAATAAACTTTGTGTGTGCGTGTGTATAAACGTGGTACCAGAAAGATATGTATGTGTTATGAAATAATCTATACAATTTATAAGCCGTACCCAGAGTGTTTATGTTCCGGACTTTTACAGTTTATATAAACCATCTAATTTTGTAGTCATGATATAATATTGATGTCATGAATAGTTCCCTTGCCTGACCAATCAGAACGTTGACGGGCCTTACTAACAGAGTTACATTCAGATGAACCCCCATACATGAGAAAAAGGGCATCTTGATCCTGTCACTATTCATGACATAGTGATGTCATTAATAGTGACCAATCAGAACGTTGACGGACCTGACCAATCAGAACGTTGACGGACCTGACCAATCAGAACCTTGGCGAACCTGACCAATCAGAACGTTGACGGACCTGACCAATCAGAACCTTGGCGAGCCTGACCAATCAGAACGTTGACGGACCTGACCAATCAGAACCTTGGCGAGCCTGACCAATCAGAACGTTGACGGACCTGACCAATCAGAACCTTGGCGAGCCTGACCAATCAGAACGTTGACGCAAAAGCCAGGTATAGAGGGCTAATATCCGCTCTATACCTAAAGGTATAGAGCGGCTAGCGCCGCTAAAAATACAATAGGCTCACCTACAATGAGAATATGATTACAAAACTGGATCACAATAAAAGAAAATACTTTATTCATTCTTACCTGGAGGTCTTTGATGTTTGGGAACGGAATGCCAATGGTGACAACTGCCCTGGCATTGTCATCGGTGAAATCGAGTCCTTCGCTTACTTTACCCCTGCAGACGGCGATCAACAATGCTCCATCTATCATACACAAAACAAGAAATGACAAAGTCATAATATACCAGCTTGCGGCAGGCTTTTTTTGCCCCAATCTGCAGCACAAAATGTAAAAGTTGTCTTTAAAATAAAATCTCAGCCATTCTAAGAGAGAGAGAGAGAGAGAGAGAGAGAGAGGCGCCTTCATAGAGCAGCGCAAGTTGCCTCCTTAACATTCCATTCAATCAGGTCTTTTGTTTGCACAGCTGAGACCACTAATGGCCCTAAGGCTCGCTGCAAGGGGGGGGGGGCCGTTCAGAGTATGGGAAAGGGGAAAGTATCCCCATTGGCTTAAAGGACAGCCAATCACGCAAATCTGTCAAAAATCTGTCGAATGCAAATCTGTAATGTGTTGAAAGTAGGTCTGTCTCTTCTTAGACCAGCTTTGCAAGCTGGTAAAAAAGAGTCTTGAAACAGCTTTCAGCCCCCAACATGTTGCCACTGTTGGGCAAACTTGCAAATCCATATTTCTTATATTCTTTCAAGGGCTGTCAAAAAATTACACATTTTAATCAGATTAGTAACTTTTATAATGCAGTAACTAGTTACTAATATAAAGTAACTTGCCCAAGACTGATCAAATGTTTCTTACTACTAGGACAGAGGACTGAATTTCCCCAGGGAGGATAAATGTCTATCTAGCTTTCTAGTTCTTATTATCAATAGTATTATCCTTTTATAATGCATTTCCTTTGCACCGTCTTAATGCTTAATATTTTATGTAAAGCACTTTGAATTTCATTGTTGGTGAATGTGCTATACAACTAAACTTGCCTTGCCTCACCAGCAGCATAGCTAAAATATAAAAAAATAAAAAACGGGGAGACAATGCAGACCTATGCTCGTATCTCACCTCTTTCCTGACAGTACTTGATGGCATCATAGTAAATCTGCAGCAGTTCATCAAAGTCTCCCTTTGCCCCGCCACGGGGTTCTGTGATCACAGCCTTCTTCTCCTCCAGCTTTTCCCACAGCCCTGTGTTGGTCCAGCGCTCACGCAGCTTGTCCAGCATCTAGTCAATGTAAAGCAAGCATATTGGAAACATGCACCATGTGATCAGTGCAGTTTGAAATTGCAGTTGTATCTCGATCAGTGCAGTTTGAAATTGCAGTTGTATCTGGAGATCAAACATGGAGACAAATAAATAAAACTGTAAAATAGGCAATCAGTAACTGAATGTAGCTTAGTAAAGGCTCTCAATAAGACCTTGGACAGCCAAATGAAAAATGAGAGCGGGAGTAGATCCAAGAGAACAGCCTCTTAAAAATGTCATACAAAGATGACGGTGACTGTGTGACCGGATTTACAAATCAAAGGCAAGAACTAACTCAGGCCCAGCTTTTGTCATTGGGCAACAGCCTACATTTCAGTCAGACAACTCTGACTTGGATTGAATAAATATATTTATTGAGCATAAATATCTATAAGCATATTTGGCGTCAAGACTGTCTCATTTCATTCATTGCATGAAAATATTACAATAAATGATCCGTACCCCCCTCCCCCCCTTCCTTGTCCTGGGTTGAATGTAGGAATGCATGAGTTGTCTTCTTTGATTTCTCGTTTTTTGTCTTGGTTGAAACTGCATATTATCACTTGGTTTGTTGTCTGTATATATTTATCTTTTTTTTTATCATGTTTGCCATCTATGTTGTGTGTACCAAAACATTTGCAGACCTCTTCTATTATTATTATCACTCACACGTTGTCTTTGTTTCTGCTCAAAATCAATAAAAGAGATTTGTCAAAAAAAGAAATGATCCGTAATTTTGAACAGATCTGTCATTCAATGTTCTGTGGATTGATTCTGCAGTGTAATTGTTAAGTGTGTGTCAATTATATTTGTATCACCACCAGTCAAAGGTTGTGATTTGAAATGCAAGTCTAAGTGTTTGCAAGGGGTTTGCAAAGTGTTACTTCCCCACAATCGCTTTGTGAGTCCTTTGCGAGAGGCCGGAAGCTCATTGACATTGCTGCTACACAAGCATCCATCCATCTGTTCCTGTCCTCGTTTGGCTTAGAAACTCGCCCCTTCATAATAAAAATCACTATTGCTGCACGATTGTTAGTGCAAAAAGTCAGCGATTCTCAGGGGAGGAGCATTGATCTAAAAGCCCTCTTGCCAGCAGAGCTCTACTTGTGTCTGGACCGTGAAGATTTTATCCTTGAATAAGCATGGCTTCACAATCAAAGAGCATTATCACTGGCTTGGAAATGTGTTAAAGGTGCCAAGTAGAAGTTCTTCTCTTGTAGTAAGCAGAAAACTTCTCACAACAGGGTTGCTAGTGTGATGCAGAAGGGCCAAGGCAAGGGGGCTGCTGGGCCTGTGGGAGGGCAGGGGAGAATATTCATAAGGGCCTTGTACCCACGTGTGAACCTGTCCCGTTTACCTGCAGAAAGAACAGCCGAGTCCAACGCTGCGTGAAAACATCAGCACAGTGCTCTGAAAAGAAATTCAGTCTACGAGAGGTATCCACAGCACGGAAAACGAGAACATGTAGATGAGACTACGCTAGAGCGTTGATAGTTTCTTGCATGCCAGCGTGACTGCCCTTACTGTGATGGTGAAATGAAGCATAAGGCATAATTCATCAGGCTGTTGCCTCCTGATGCAAGCGAGGCCCAGGAAGTTCCCCATCAATAAAACATGAGACAGTCGCTAAAGAGTAAGACGCAGCGTTACATGGACAAGTGCCCCCCCTCTTACACACGCCTGCAACTCGGCAAACTGTTTGTCCCGCAATTGCTTCCCAGTTCAAACTTGACCGAGATGTGAATTATTCATGTTATGTACTTTAGGCAGATCTGCCACTAAACAAAACAGCCATTATCTGGCAGGCTGCACTTGGAAAGAAGCTGATTCCACAAGGAGAGAAAGAGGCTGCGGGCAAGTTGCTCTCACTGATAAAATTGATGGGAAAGGGTCAGCGGAGTCAGCGTCTTAGATCTTCCTCCTGCAGCCGACATTATTAATTTCTGCCTGGGAATGGTGGGTAACTTGATAATAACCCCAGCGTAACCTGATAATAAAACGCCAGGGCCCTTAAAAGACAGGGACACATGCACGCACAAAGAGTCCTTGTGCAAACTTGTTTATATTCCCTGAGCTGTAATTTGTAAGGCCTTATGAGAGCAGGGGAGGAGAAACTCAATCCAGTCCCACTCTAGGTTACCCCATGGGTTGCTGGGGGTAATGGTCCCTAATGCTTTTATCTTGCAGACGCTGTGAGTAAACATCACTCTGTGTCTGTCTGAGATGCTGCCATTTAATTACGGGCACATTTTCCGTATCCTTCATCTTGACAGAGTGGAGCCTGCTTCAGAGCCGCTGGAGCCGGGCAGAAGCGGGGTGACGGGCTGGTGGCCTCAGACTGTCGGTCCACGCGCGGCTGGGAAGCTCATGTAAATGTTCAAATTACTTAATCGCTTGACTCTTATCCAATTAATGGGTCATTAGAGGGCAAACCGAGGCGACTGATTGTGATTCTACATTTTCACCTCTAAGAGTATGTGTGCAAAACATCCAATGATCTTATCGACACCAACTGGGTATACAGGAGTCCTCTTTGTGCGTGTGCGAGTGCGTGCGTTTCATGGTGGTGATGGGTGAGCACATGGCCATCATGACTAATTTAGGACCATTCTCTGACAGGCTGGTGTTTCCACAGGCCCCACGCCAGGTTGGCCGACCGCGGTGGGCTGCAGCAGGATGTAAAATGTCAATCTGCACAGTCTGCTTACGCTCAGGTGCACAAACACGACAGAAGCAACCCAAAGGCGCCCTACAATCGGGTCACAACACCACACACATATACACACACACATACAAGAGACAAACTCAAACAAAATCACACACACACTTGTGTTTACATAAAACAGTTAGCACACACAAATGAGAAATGCAAGATAAATTCAACACCGGTGATGACAATCAGGATCCATGAAATGTGAAAAATAAAATAAATAGTGTCTTATTGTGTCAATATATCTTTTTAATATGGGCCTTATTTTAATTATGATAAAACTGGCACCTTTTTGTTGTAGTTTCACAAACTCGTATCACCGCAACGTGCTGTGAAATACAATCATATGGGGAAAAATCTGTTTAAGTATGTACGTTTTAACACAATTCTAATTAATTAAGCAGAAGCAGAGAATACAATTGTCTCAGTAGCAGGCATGCAAACAGCCCCGAGGTGAAAAAGGTGACAACATGGTTTTTTTTCGGGTCAGGTGTCACACAATTGCCCTATTTGGATTCAAAACGGCTATTGTAGCTGAAAAGCTACAAGTTTGCATGTCTGCAGTAGTACAAAAACATATCAAATAGAATATTAATGGAATTTTATATTTGCAATATACAGTATGTACAGCATTAAGGCCCATTTACACCCAACAACATTAATACATATATGGATACTTTTGTCCGCATTTCATTTTGTCCATCTTTGTGCACATTTTCTGAAAGCTTACGATTACAAAGATTACATATACACAAGGTGCAACAGTGCAAAGTATATGAGCTGTATGTACACGTACGTACATACATGTTCAGAACAGGAGTATAAAAGGGCCTTTAGTCTAAACTACAATGAGGTGTAAAAGGGCCTTTAGTCTAAACTACAATACAATGAGGTATAAAAGGCCTTTAGTCTTAACTACAATGAGGTATGATACAGAACAAGCAACTTAAACAAGGTCAGACTGATCGGACAATTTCACAATCAGAGTGAAACTTTGCCAATAAAGCGTTGTAAAACAGGATCCCACAAGACCATTTTCTAGATGGCCTAATCCTACCACTAACACTAAGGCTGACATTGCAAGTGCTTGGGGGCACGGCACTCTGATTTTCAGTGCAATTAGCTTGCCAATCATTTTGTGACCCATCAGAGCAAGGTTCAAGTTGTTGCAGCAGAACACAGTTGCCCAGGCAACACAGCTGGCAATGAGCAGCATTTATCATTCTGGTGCACGACGCACAACAAACTGTAAATAATTCATTGTCATTTATGGGCACAGTAGGTGCAATGCTCGGCTCCTGGCAGAGTGGGCCAGATCTCTTCGTCTACCGCGACAGGGTGGTAAGACTAACAGCGAGAGCCACTGGACTGCAAACCACTCTCGCACTTCTTCTTCCGCCCCGCCATCTCTCCATCGTTCACTCCTGTGCATCTGGCTTCTCTTTATCTCGTTCCCTCTGTCCCTGGTGTCAGGGAGCTGTGTGGCGACACGTCGCAGCTCCACTAGTGCCTGCTGAATTATGGAGGGGGTTCTGAGGCAAGTGGCATTAAAGAAACATGCGGCCAGGCACCTCAGTTCGCTGGTGGCGAGGGGAAACGTGTTGTGGCGCTGTAAATTATTTAGCCTCCAAATATCACAGCGACCATCACGCCAACGTGTGGAGGAGAGTGGAGCCCGGAGCCACCTGGCACCTCCAGCCTGCCGCTCCCTCCCCACTGTAACTCTGCTCCACACTGGTGGTGTCAAAGTAACACCGCAAGCTGCTCACACGAGCTGACAGTGGCTGGAACGCCTGCTTGTTCTCATCTGTTCAAGCCGTCAAGTGGCAAGAAATTAATTTAGTCCATAGGACAACCTAACACTCAGATTCCGTAAAACAAGACGCTTAAGTGTCACCTCACAAACCTCATTCGGACTAGTTCTTTGCAGTGCTCAGAGAAAGGTCGAGGAATACAACATTCAGTGGTTATGTCCAAAGACTAGGGCAACAGGGGTCACTTTTGATGTGTAAAAGAATGTCTTCTGGAAAGTCTGACACTGTAAGACTCCTCTACAAACCTCCAGCTTAGCGAGACATACCACAGCGGCAGTAACCTTGAAGTTTCCACTGTAAAAGCTCATATAAAACATCATCTTAGCTCTAACAATCAGGACGGACATGCTACACTGGGCAGAGAAACTAATATGTACAGAGACAGACGCACGCATACATACACCGACCAGAATAACTATACTTCTGAAGACTTTCTATTGAGTACATACACTCCATAAGCCTATCCGTAATACCTAATATTAAACCTTAGCCTAACACTAATTTCCAACACTAAACCTAAGATTGCCCTCTGAAAAGTGAGGACCAGCCAAATGTCCTCACTTCAACATTGGGAGGACATTAATGAACCCTCATAAGTCTCCTTTATTCCAAGCCAGCAGGGAAACATGCATGCACACCCATCCACAAAAACACAGCGGTGCTTCTCCAACAGGGCACTCCTGATACCCAGCGAGATACCAAGGACAGCATGTGTTGGTTTGTGCACTCACCCTGCAGTCCACTTTGACTTTGATATGACATACACCCCCCCCACCCCCCTCAACCCGAGCCCCAGGCGCCAGTGGCGGGTGCGTCTTCACACAGACAGCGAGGCGACATCACCCCTAATGGCCCTTATCTTAATCTCCTTTAAAAGCATCTTGTATTTCCCCCAGATCTTTTCACCTCTCTTACCACCCCACCATTCTTTTTTTTCATAATAACCCATCAGTCCCCTCCTGCGGTGTGTTTGGTCCCTTCCTCTCGTGGCTGGGACCAGACGGCGATGGCTGCTGTGGTTTTAATGGGCATTAACTGGGGGGCTGTTGAGGCTGAAGTGCTACAAAACCACAGCACCAGTGGGGGCTCTCTCAGGGAAAGTGTGTGTATGTGTGTGTGTCAGTGCACATAATCATGTTTGTGGCCACACTTTGTTGGTCTGAAGATTTACAATGGAAACTTATTCAGCTATGTGCAAAAGCCAAACGTGCAGCATGTTGGTGTTTATGTACTTGAAGGTACTGTATACAGTAGTATACAGTGCAGACATGTCTGACAGGAGTGTGCATGTTTATATGCAGAAAGTGTGTGTGTGTGTGTGTGTGTGTGTGTGTGTGTGTGTGTGTGTGTGTGTGTGTGTGTGTGTGTGTGTGTGTGTGTGTGTGTGTGTGTGACTGTCTGAGGCCAGCAGACACAGCCTGGAGGAACACCACTCTGACCCTGTCGGCCTACTGTTTCTCTGGCAGCGTATATGGGAGCTGATAGTAATCACCCAGACACACTGAAGAGGGACGTCTGGAGCTGACCCTTCCTGACACGCACACACGCATGCACACACACACCAGAAATATCACAGGGCAGACGGGACTCAGTGGCTCCAACAAGGCCTCCATGGGCTCCAATTAATACCCTAGTCCCTCATATCCCTTCATCTCCTCATCTTTAAGAGCTGACTGCAGATTAAATATTAATGCATCGCCATAGAGAGACAGAGAGAGAGAGAGATAGACTCCTACATGGCCATCAATAATAAAAAAATAAAAACGCATCCCACTGCACACTGTTCGTTTACCGGCGTCAGAGGCTGACAAAATGAAGGGCAAAAATGAGAAAAAGCGTTGTCCCGAAGATTAGTGTTTCAGCTTCCCTTAAAGAAGTGCAACTGGATATCAGACAAAGGAAGCCTGCATGAAAAATCCAACAAATACAATGGAGAGGACTTAATAAAATGCTGTTAAGGTGAAAAACAGAACGCTGAATGCTAAGAAAATCACACAAAATTAACATATTAGACTTGGTCTCAGTCATTTGGATGAAACATTTGACATTTAATGACCTGCTTTAAAAAAAAAAGGCACTGATCCATGTTAGTAGGTTCTCATCATCGACACTTTTTAAACTGGTTCAATGTCATTATAGCTCCGAACTCAAGAGAATGCCTCACGCCTCACGGCAAACACGGACACAGAGTTAATGATATGTGAAAACCAGCTGGCCATCAAGACAGCTGATGTGACAACTGAGCTAGAGTGGAAATTAATTATTCATCGGCAAAAATGCATAACAAACAAAGGACGACAAAGTGTCTATCAGAGGGCCCTTAGAAGTGCCCTCATTAGCTGAAAGAGGATACAGTCAATCATGAGACAATGGCAACATCTTGGGATTCTCAAGTAGGCCTATCATTTGGTAATGACCTGCTTTAACAATATGACATCACCCACAGCTCGTTATTAGTGATGGGGTGTGTTGGAATCCATCCTTTGGTCTTGCCCAGTAAGCAGAATGGACAAAAGCTGTCATAGATATTAAATGATGTCTTCACACAATGGTACTTTTGGCCTCATCATTAAAGTGTGGTCTCTTACACCTCCTTGTGGCACAAAATGGAAGTGAATGTTCTAAACGGCAACACAATGCAGTACTGTGTCATTGTCCACCAGCTTAAATTAAGTTTAATTGATATGGGAACATAAGGACATTGTTTTATAACTTAATGACACGCAGAACAAGAGGCTAATTTTCATTAATACTGAGTGTGTGTATAACTAAACTGTGTCCAGACACACTCATCAGGATGAAACCCTCAATTGCAATGATATTGCATTGAATTTGTATGTCTACAGAATAATCTGCGTATGCATGGAACAGACTCTGAGATCATAAACCGCCCTGAAGCAGAGCCTAAAGCCACATTGAATGACATGCTGATATAGTGAACACCTAAATGCTACTACAGGAGGAGGCTGGGGAGGTGGAGGGAGCTTGATCATGGACGAGCTGTCGAAGTGGTAGCAGCGAGAGATGTTGAGCATGTAATAGTGAAAGTCACTCTGCTTAAACAGACTGCGCAGTTTGAGCCATTAGGATCGTGGCCGTATGTGATTGGACCGAGTGTGGACCGGCTTGACTTCTGTGCCTACCTGAACTAACGCAATGCTCCATACCTAAATCTACAGAGTAAACGTAGAAACCATGAAACAAATACTGAAAAAGTGCATGTTTTAAAATACACATAAATGCACCAAAAATTATACTAACCCATCTAGACCTGGAAGGTATACGTTGTTATACCTTTCAAGCCGGGAATGGCTCTCTGTCACATTACAGACAGACAGACAGATATAGCAACATCATTTTATTTTATTTGAGGCGTTAAGGATTTAGAAGGCGTTTTTAGAATTGGCCTCAGGTCTAAATGGTCTAGACAGAAAGTGCATGTGCAATACATTTGTAAATATGTAATTCTAGGGTCCATAATTTTGTTAATTTTCTAAAATATAATTGTTTCAAACTATGTATATTAAGCTTATCAAATGCTCTTATTTTTTTAACCCATTAGACCAAAATGCCTACTTGCATACAAAATATCTTAAAATTGATTTGGCAGATTGCCACAAAACTCACAAACACAAACCCTTAGACCAAAATGTCCAATTCCAAACATGGCATTTCCTCCAACACCACCCTTCAGCCAATTTCAAGTTGGGCGTAAGGAGCAGCAGGCACTGTAGGGGCTGTTACATTCTAGTTTTAGTAATGAACCATGTCTACTCTTCTCAGGAGGTTAATTCGGTTACCTTGTATGAAGGAAGGAAGCAGAGCACACCCTTGGCCACAGACTGGCAGATGTGCAGCAGCAGGCCACCCACTTCGTCCTGGAAGGCGAAGGTCTCAGTATGCTGGAAGGTGGCACACAGCTTCCTGCCCTGGGGACCTTCACCCACAGTGCCCACCCACACCTGGGGAAGGGGGAAATTGAAACTTTGTGTGAAGCAATTTGTAAGCTATGTTTTGGAAGCATGCTATAACGTGGTTTTGTTTAGTTTTTTGCTTTTCTGAGACAGGAAAATGTTAAGACAGAAGGGGAAAAGACAGGGTTATGTGGTATCCGGTCAGGTACCAGCACGCCCAGTTATCATCATTATTATGACAAACAGTATGAAGAACCGCAAATTGCATAACCGTGTCTGCAACTTAGAATTCTAGCAACCTGCAGGAGGACTAGGAGGTATAGATGTACAGGTGGGTTTAAATAATGCATCATCAATAATTACAAATACTTTAAGAACATATGAACATTTGCTTTTGCATCTTAAAAGGGTACATGGCATGTCATTTTGTCTCTGTGCTATGTCTATGTCACTGGAAAATATCTGTGTAGCGTCAAGCTATTTCTGTGCCAACTCATTATGTTTGAGTTAAGATCTCTGCCCAGCCATGTTTTCCATCAAACCGCATATACGATTCCCTGACTCTTCCACGATGAAAAGCACACACTTCGACGAGCTAATAATGTTCTTTGTCTTTCTATCCATCTCCTATGTACAATGTGATATTGTAGAAATGCACAGCACACAGCTTTATTTTGTCACATGAACGCTTTATAACCAAATTCAACCAACATAGGTTGTGTAACGTTTGGTCTCTGTTAAAACCAAAGTGAGGGAGGGAAAACAAGTGTAGATTTTACAAAATGATCAATATACCTCCAGTTTATTTCATGCCTCGGGCAAAAAACAACAAAGTTCAGCCATTTGAAGCTCCGCCTACTGACCTGGGACTTGCCGATGACATGGCTGGCCTCCAGCTGGATGGAGAATTTGACCCCTAATTCTGAGGCGAAGGAGCCCATGGGAGACAGCGTGCCTGAGGTTAGGACGATGGTACGTACCGATTTACCCAGGTCAGAGAAGGCCTGTGAGAGAGATGTACAGTATGTACACAAAAACAAAACAAGCAAGCCTTTAAAATGCTACAGTCCATTAGACCACAATGGAAAGCATTTAGAACACAAAGCACTGTAGTGGCCAAGTGTGATTTAGTGTACTTGCTCAGAGTGGTGAGCTATGCTACTGCACAGAAGAACACCCGATTCCTAAATCAAGTAATTAATGAGACAACTCTACTTTTAAGACAATGATTTGAACATTCTGCGGTTTACTGTAGCATGACATCATATTTACAGATTAACAGTTACATCAGCTATTTTCACAAATAAGTATAAATCAGACATGAGTCTCCACTATGACCATGTTTAAGTAGTGGCTGTGACGTCAGAAGTTACGTACGTAATTTATGTTGGCAAACAATTCTACCCTGAGAGCATTTTCAAAAAGTTGCACATTTGGAAAAAGGCTGCGTTTTCACAAAATTGTCTCTGTGTTCACACAACCTAAAAAATCAAAATAAGGGCATTATGGGGACAGAGACTGATGGAGCCTGCATGTGACTATGCGCCTAATCTCTCAAGAACCATAGCTGCGCTTGGATCTGTCGGGAGCGGTGTTGACAACCCATGCACATTGGCTACAAGTGGGCGTGCCTTCAGATCAGGAAGCAGGCCGCGCTTTACCCAATCGAATGTAGTGGGCGGGATTTACATGTGTGCGGCTCGCTTCCCAATGGAAACCAACCGAAACTCATTTAACAATAGCGTCCTCGTAGCCGACAAAACCACAGAAAGTTAGTAACATTTTAACTTGCTCTTTCATCATAGAAACAAGTGGGCTTGTAACCAAAACGATCCATGTTCTTTGGGAGAAATGGTGTTAGTGTTCCGTGGAGAAATATTTTTAGTGGGAATGAAAACATAGGCGCACCACTGGAAGTGGAGGGCTGAGGGCAGACCAAAACCCTGGTTTCCCGTGAGCATGGGTCCTCCGTACAGCTCCGCCCAGAGTCAAATGGAAAAGTGAAAAACAGCAGAGGACGCTGTTTTTCCTTTTTATTTGACGATGGGATCCCAGATTGCTATGTGCCAGACATAAGCTCTCACCACGGCAGGGTTGAGGCACCAGAAGCTGAGGGTGTGAACCTGCGCCTTGACGCGGGTGTTCTGCTGCCGCCGCCTCTGGCGTGGCCGGGCGAAGAAGCCATGTTGATCGGGGACATCTGGCTGGACCTGATTGGTCCACGTATAGCTCTGCTGTAGGGCCACACGGTAGTCCTCAGCAAACCTAAACACACACAAAGACAGTTTGAATCCATCCATATTACAGAGGTCCAATATATGATGTCACACACACATTTGAATTCACCTAATAGGATTCAGCATCAGATTCAAATATTACAAAATTCACCCCCACACACACACACACACACACACACACACACACACACACACACACACACAGGACTACATAAGTTACTCTTAAGATTCATTTCCTGCTGTACTTACGTTCTTTTTATTATTGTTATTATAAAACGTATTTAAATGAATTAAACGTGTACAGCTAATTTGGCTTATTGTGGCCAGCCTAAAAGGAATATACAGTACGATTTAAATCATGTATTGAAATTGTAAAATCAGCTTGTTCCATTGTCAAGCCAAAGAGGTAATAATATTTGAGGTGGCACCTTCAACAAAGTATTCTGCTGTTGGCACTTCAATACCTTATCTTTTAACTGCACAAGTTTAACATACAGTACATTCAAGGAAAACTAGGCAGCCTTGAACTCTGACCTGCAGTTCTCCCTGTAGAGGTAGTCCAACACCATGAAGAGACTTTTGAGGACAGTGGAAGTGTTTGAACTGATGGTTGGAACCTGCATCATCTCCTCTCTACCATTAATCACCTTACGTTCCTCTTTCTCCAACACTGCTGCTAAATGTTTCTATGAGAGAGAGAGAGAGGAGCGAGAGAGAGAGAGTGCTTTGTTCAGCACTAGCTACTGCATAATGTTGTACGAGTTTTACAGAGGACAGATGATATAACTAATGTATTGAGGAAAAGCTTTTTGTCAGGATGTGGCAACAAGGAAATTAGTCAGGTGAGTCCTTTTACCTGCAGCATGGCAAATGTAGCAGCGGTGATGCCCATGCCATGGAATATACCCAGGACATCCTTACCGGTCCACACTTTACAGGATGTCTCATAGCCCCGTTCCAAAAGCAGGCCTTGGCTCTCCTGGATCCAGCTATGGACAATACCCCCAAAAACGATATTTAGACTTTTGGAACGAATTTGATATTATATTTAAAAACAAATCTTAACACATTCCCTAACATTGACGGAGATCTCCGTCATTTAAAATCCACCCGTTTACCGCCATTGACGGAGATCTCCGTCATTTTTGAAAAACGTCCAGAACCCAAGATAACGTCATCCGAAGATTTACTGGTCCATTTACTCCCTGGTTAACTTATTACGTTTTTTTTTTTTTTCTAAAATTTTATCCCACGATTTTGTAACCCCTATTTTTTCACCCAGTGCCAATGCCTAAGCGTGTAATCCTGGGCACTAGTACCTTCCCTCTGCCAACCTAGGGAGGCCAGGGCCGAGCTCATGCCTCCTTCAATGCACGAGAGCCAACTGACCTTCTTATCACCTGACAGGGGGGAGTTTCCCTGGTTGGACGTAGCGCGTGGAAGGAACACGTTATTCCAACCAGTTCCCTTCCCCTCCATCAGGCGCCCCGCCTGGCCAGGGGGAGCAGTATAGTGACCAGGATTACTGCATGTTTTTTGTGAGGGTACCTACCCTAGGAGACACGGGGAGAACATGCAAACTCCACACAGAAAGGGCCTTTCGCCAACCCCACCTAGGGTGTGGGCACTGATGACGCGGAGGACAGAACACGCCCCCAGCGCCCACAGTGTCCCCTGCGGGAATCAAACCCAGGACCTTCTACCGACCGACTGCGCCACCGTGCCCCCAACTTATTACTTTATAATCCTGTATCTCGGCTCCTGTGTACTTATTTTTTTTTATTATACATTTTCGAAACATGCTATTTTCAACTGGGTATAACAAGAGAACGGGAGGTAACGATGATTTTTTTTTTCTCCACGTAAGCACAGTGATTTCCTCTGTGATTAGCAACATCAGGGGATCGATCATACTGGAGATAAATATTCTGTGGTTCTTGAAAAATGAGTCAGAATGCTTAAAATGTCTGGCAGAAGCTACCTTCCAGTATTAGAAAGCCCCTGGCATTGAATGTATTAATATTGGTATACATAGAGATATTTATGGCTTAATTCATGTCCACAGTTTGTTTTGTATGTAAACATATAATAACGTCAGGTCCCTGACTTGAGGAGGCTGCAGCAGAACGCCTTGAGGGGTTGGTGGTTAGCGGGTCGGATGTGTTGGTGGTCCATGCTATCCAACTCATCCATGGCCGACTTCAGGCTGTTCTGGTCCAGTGTGTAGCTGGCACTCTCCCTGGCACAGTCCTCTATGTTGTGGGCTTCATCCAGAACCAGGATCTGGTCTTTGAGGTTGATATCCAGCTGAGGAACAGACAATGGAATATTATTGCTATATTTCTAACCAGGCTGTGAAATATTATAATACTTTATCTCATCAACACACTTCCAAAGTTGTTCACGATGCTCACACTTGGTATAACTCTATTCATTATATTAAAATTATTACTTTTATATTTACTTTATATTTTACGCTATATTTTATACTTTTCATTGTGTCAAAAAGTTCTTGTATGTGAATGTTAATTAACATCCTGAAAAGTTCCACTTTATACTTTGCCAGTGGTTGTTTTTTTCTTAACAAAAATGATGGCTTTTCATCCTTCATTTGTTGAGACGAAGATCTTAACCCCTTAGGAAACGCTCATTCAATGTTTTGCCCTCAAGGACAGCAACACGCAGGCTAAGCATGTCTCTCAATGACCAACTCAGATTACTGCAATGTAAGCCAAGACGCCTCGTCGTAGAGGCTTACAATTATATGTGACCTACAATTATTAGTAAACGTTTATGCTGGCGTCAATGTATAAGCAAAGTTACTAAAACATAATACTAGTACTGGCTCAAGTAAAACTCATTCGAGAAATGTGTTTAGGGGTAGGTGTCGGGGAAGCACT
This sequence comes from Gymnoscopelus microlampas, assembly GCF_963454915.1. NCBI lineage: Eukaryota > Metazoa > Chordata > Actinopteri > Myctophiformes > Myctophidae > Gymnoscopelus > Gymnoscopelus microlampas. The sequence continues at coordinate 48,736,974 of NC_139945.1, read as the reverse complement.
AATCGATTTATCAATCAACAGATTTGTTTTCTAATAAGATTTTAGTAATGGGTTCAATTTTGTATACAATAGTGTATTATTTACAACTTCCCCAAAATATGAATGCTTGTCTTTGTTCTATTAAATGAAAAGTTGACAGCTGGGTAACATAAACATGTTATGTAGGGACGTCTGATGAAGCCATATTTTATTTTATTTGTTCAGTATCGGCTATATTAAGCCCAATCATAGTATGATCATCTATATCACTGTTTCCCAAACAGTGGGTTGGGACCCATGTTTTGGTTGGAAAAAAAAGTGTGGGTAATAAATATCCCCCTTTTTTTGTTTCCTAAAAAAAGAAAAAACAATTTAAAAAAAAATTCAAACAAATAAATTACAAATTTTCATCAATTAAAAACAATTCCAACATTTTTCAAAAGTAGTTCATAAATACATTTTTTAAAACATTTAACACTTAACCTGCCTGAATTATTTCAGATTTTTTGCAGTTTTATGCAAGAGATTTTTCATTGAAAGAAAAAAAGTACTCAGGAGCCGAGATACAGAATTTTTAAGTTTTAAGTTAAAAAATCTCCTTGGTCTTTGGGTCAAAAAAATGTTTTTTAAATTAAAAAACTCGATCTAGGCAATCAAGTGATGGATTTAAAAAACAAGTTAACTCGTTCTAGGCAATCAATGTGTTAAGAAGTAGTGAAAATAGTAGATATACATACAAGCTTGTAGATCTGCTATTTTCACTAGTTTGGGTAATTGGGTCATGGGCAAACATCAAATTTCTCTTTTGGGTCTTGAGCTATAAGTTTGGGAAACACTGATCTGTATGACAGATGCAATGGGGTAAAATATATAAACACACAACTTAAAGCAGCATGTGTGTGTTACTGTGTAGCTGTGGCTGAAATGCAGACCTGAACCTCATTTTCCTATCTTTCGACAAACCTCAAAACAAATTAATTAAATAATTCTTGGTTGCTTACCCCACACCCCTTGGTCACTTTTGAGCAAAGCAGGAAGTGGCCAAGTGGGTAATGTACTCTACATTACCCACTCGGCCACTTCCTGCTTTGCTCAAAAGTGACCAAGGGGTGTGGGGTAAGCCATTTGACATTTCAACTCCGACAGTAGTACCACCATCATCTTAACACATTAAAACCCATTATTTTGTACTTTGGCTATTGAAAAATAGCAGATATGAAAGCTCATAGTGCGGCACTGAATGCCGCGCTACGAGCTTGTAGATCTGCTATTTTTTTGGAAACAGATCGTGGGCAAATCTTTGAATATATATATATTTTTAAAGCAACCTTTTTTAACTCAAACCTTTGCTTCTGGGGATTCTACAAATGTCTTCTAAATCATAACAGTAAAAAAAAAAGTACGTTTCTATATATATCAGTGGTTCTCAAACATTTTCATGTCAAGGACCCCCAAATTGATATGCATTTAGCCACAGACCCCCCCATCGCAAAATATTTTGTTCCAGGGACCCTCAGAAGCAAAGATTTGAGTTAACAGTGTGTGTGTTTTTTTTCTCAAAGAAAACTACTCGCTGCAGCACTACTCTTTGATAACATGGGTGTCATACTTCTATGAGTGAGTGACAAATTAAACCTCTGAATGAGTATCCAGCGGATCTCCTTTCACTCACACTCTCCCTGATGAGGGGGTCTAGCAGGTAGTTGTAGGGGCAGAAGACGATCCAGGCACCCTGCATGAGCTCGCGGGCTGCATAGTACGAGCAGGCACGCAGGTTCTCACCAAGACGCACCAGGTCTTCAATGTCCCAGGCCTGGTGGAGCCCGTGGCCCCACTGCAAGGAGTTCTGGTCCCGCATCTTGTGGACGCCGTGGTAGTAACGGCATGTCTTGCCCTGGTGGTGGTGGGGGTCAGAGAATAAGACTTATTAGGGTAATCATGATTATGGACCTTGAAGTCAACTCATTTTCTCCAAACCTTCCTTAATACCACAAATGAACAATGTGCCTGCTTCATGTGTGCGTTTTCCAGGTAACTCAGCTGTGTTTAGTTGCTTTACTCCATGCTAGCTTCCAGGTGGACCTGGCGTGACATTCAGGGGTGCACATAACTGGTGCGCAGGTGCGCATGCGCACCCAAAATAAAAAATGCGCACCACATCAGGCGACGCGAGGCGCTTTTGCGCACCAACAGCTGGGACAGGAATTTCCCAGCTTTTATTTTTTAGCAAAACTAAAAAATAAAAGCCTGCTAGGAATTTACTTCCTGAAGCCACACTCACACAATCACTCTAAAGCACCCGTCGGCTCATGTACAGCCATTAGGCACAGGGGTAGAGATATGACTCGCGTCGCCTCGCATCGCCTCGCGCTGCGTGCACGCAGCCAGCAGCGGCTGTTAGAGGCACTCGTCACCGATGATGAACGCACCGTAATGGTGCAAAATATGCCGTGAACGTCCCAATCTGGCGGATAAAATCAGCGCAGCAGCACAGGGCACCAACCTTGGGGGCTTTATCTAACAGCGTGAGAAAAAAAAACGGCGAAAATCGGCGTAATTTAGAAGCAGAGCGTCCTTTTTTTCTTGCCCCCCCCCCCGTTGACAAAACTGTCCGTGCTGACCCCCCCCCCCCCCCCCCCCGTTGACAAAACCGTCCGTGCTGAACCTCCCCCCCCCCCCCGTTGACAAAACTGTCCGGGCTGCCCCCCCCCCCCCCCCCCCCCCGTTGACAAAACGGGACGGGCGCCATGCGCACCAAGTCACATGTCCAGGTGCTCTTCTGCGTACCAGACCTAAAAAGTTATGTGCACCCCTGGTGACATTATATTCCAGTCAGACAGGCCGCTCTAGTGGAGCAGGGCTAAAGTTCCTGCCCATCACCATGTTCAGAGGATGGGAAGCCGGGCAGGGAGGGTGATCTCTGTTCATGCACTAGCGACTCCTATAGGCTAGTAAGACCACCTGTTCAGCAGGGAGAGAAACTGCGTCGCAAAGGGTGTCCCTCCGCATGTGCTACACTCTCCCAGCTGAATCACACATGCCTAACTACTACACCCTCCCACATGACAAACTGCAGGAGTTAGCAGTGACAGGCTAATTTTTTTTTTATTGTTATGAAAACTAAATTGAGAGAACAGGGTAAAAGATATATAATTTAATCCAGTCAGTTCTTCATGCCATCATAGGGTTTGCATGTTGTGATACCCATGTGGTGAAAGCACTGGATGTGTGAAGGAGAATCATCTCATGTACTAAGCCTCAATTAGCCTGTCAGTACAGGTGCCTGCAGTAGTCGCCACTCTGTCCCGCCCTACATCCCTTATGAATACTATGGCTCGAGGTAATGCACAGCCAGTCTCTCACACACACACACACACACACACACACACACACACACACACACACACACACACACACACACACACACACACACACACACACACACACACACACACACACACACACACACACACACACACACACACACACACACACACACACACACACACACACACACACACACACCACTGTACTCTGTAACCTCTGCGTGCAATCACCTCTTCTCAGTCTGCGACGATGGTGTCAAAGGGCGTGTCTTAACGGTGTCTCGTCTCTCGCAGTGATGCGTTGAGATAACTACGCTCAGACACTTCACTGACACCGAACCCGTCAGTTCAAGTGAAAGGGGACCGTGAAGGATTAACTGCCATGCAGCCACTTCTATGAGCACAGAGACAGCTTAGCCCCGTGGTCAAACTGAGGGCTTTGACTTGAGAATGAGTGAAAACATTATTAGTCAAAGCCTGTGTGTCTCTACGTGTGTGAGCCTTTGTGTGTCTGTACAGTGTAGAAACCCGATGCGTGCCGCCAGGAGACGGGCCCTTAAGTGACGAAGGCGCAGAACATCGGTGACGCCCGAGTCTCTGGCGCGGGGTTATGACTGGGACAGCCCTTTCATACTGGACAACCTGATTTGGGACGGTGGCAAATCTGGCAATAGGAGGTAGACACCTCCACTGACATAGTTATTGTCCTCGGGACACTCTGCGTCTCACCTTTTGGACAGCCGGGTGGTTACGCAGCCACTCAAGAGTCTTATGTTTCTAAATAAAGCTTGTTCTATGACTCTTGACATTTTGTTGCGTCAAAAAGAGCCTGTTGGTCCGACTGGGGATACAGTGGCGGCATAATTGGTGCTCTGAGGCTACAGTTTGGAAGCTTTTTGTCTGCCCACAGTCGTTAACTGTGGGTTTGTATTACAGGGTCTTTCTAAAACTCAGAGCCTTCAGACTCTTTACATTATGAGATAGGGCTGAGGTTTATAGGATTAGCACAGTTATATACCCTGGGGTTCCCCAGGGCTTTGTGTTTGTGTGTATGGATGTATGTTGTGAGGGGTGGGGCTGACCAATTTGGCATGTAACTAACCTGCAGATTCCTTTCTATTCAAATGAATTTGCAGTGTTAAGACTGGGAAAATGGCAGATGAATAGTGCCCAGTGGACAACACAGATTATCTTCTTTCCGCAGAGAACATGTGCATCATAAGAGGTGTTGGTTTTCACAGCTGGATTGGGGTCACACCCAGGTTAAAGCACTCCAATTCAGGTGACCTCTGCATGGTACAATATGCCCCATCTGAAATCATGTGGTTGCACAAAGCTGCTAATATCTTATTGACATAGAGGTTGTTTGTGAATGAAGGAAGGTTGAAATAATATGAGATGAGGCTTAATATTGTGCATGGCTAGCAACGGGAGCTGATCAGGTGTGCATCGAGCACATGATAATAATGCCCTGTGATCAATTCCAGCCAAAGACCTGTATTGCATGTGTTCACCCGCTCTCTGCCTTCACTTTCCTTCCTCTCTGCTGTCCTACTGTATCTAAATGAGGCATGTGTGTACAGTGCACGTGGGTCCATACTCACATCCTTGGCATCCAGCAGCTCCTTACAGCGTTCATTGCGATTGGCGTGGGGCCGCACATCCGGGTTGACACAGCTCTGGTTTCTGCTGGACAGGATGGTCATGGGAACGCCGGAATAAAGCGTCCGCTTCAGCTCGTGGGTGATCTGAGTGATCTGTTTATGAGTGCGTGTGCCAAAGAATATCTTGGGGATGTTCTTCTTGCCGTCTTTGTCCTTGGAGGATTTTCCCTCTGTGGCCTTTGCGCTCGCTTTGGCCATAGAACACGGACACAAGGAACATGGCACAGGCGTCTGGGTGGATAGAGGAGGTGGTTAGAAAGGCAACTTATGGCTAATTGATACTCAACAAAAATACATACGCTTCGTCAATCACCACGCTTGTGCGATAAGTTTATAGTAGCCTTTAGAAATGGGTACCAACTTCTCACATGAACTGATGTGAATAACTGACAAATAGGATTTCAGCCATCGGTGGATATTCTGGCTAGTGATATTAAAAGCAATATTGTTTAGAGCCCAGCCAAATAGTCTCAACTCAGTCATTTTTGGTGTACTGCGGTACAAAAAAAGATCAAGTCATCACTATTATCCCCACCTGAATGGACCGTCTGACAGACTGTCTTGTATACTCTATTGAAAAACATACGGAGGAGCATAAAGAATTTGTATCCATACATAGGCAGTCCTGTCAGTCTGTGTCAGATGACCTTTTCTGGGCCCGAAAGATGATAGGCCGCCATTGTCGGGGCTGAGAAAATCTAGCTGCTTCATAATTGGCTGTCCAGTGACATGTGGTGGATTCTTTCTCTCCGGCTCACAGGTGAAGTGTAGCCGACAACGCTTATGAAACCGATCCTGCTCAGGTGATGAGCTCTTTTAAGTGGCCTACTTTCCGACTCTCTCAAAGGCTCTAATCATGCATCATCCAAACACCGATTTCCTACTTCCAGCATTTTGACACTCTTGTCCACTGTCCAGTAAAAATATTTTACTAAATCTAAATAAAATGGCAGGTTTCAGAGAATTGTCAGTTTCAGTAATTGCTGACAGAAAACCAGACTACATGATTACCACATGAAGCCTAGCGTCCCTATTCTGGACATGTCATAATAGACGAAGAGTAAAAATAGGCAACAGTCGTTGAAAATAGCAGATCTACAGGCTCACAATGTGTTGCAACGCAATATGCTGTGAACTTGTATCTTGCCTATTTGGCGTAAAACAAAGTATACCGGGTTTAAGTGGTCAATTCCAATGATTGCTATTGGAGATGGAATAACATGGTAAAAAGGCAACGTCCAAAACCTATATCTTTCAACTCTACTCCAAGGTTATGAAGTGTGTTCTTATTACTAAGAGTGCCCATCTTAAAAAAGGGAACATCAATGATTTGCAATTACAACAGCGTAGGGATAGTTCCTTTTGTATAAGCCTAGGCTTCGCTACCACCTCACTGTGTGTTACATCCATCCAGCCCCTAATCTGAAAGATGACCATGATCTATTGTCAGTACCAAAGATGATCTTCAGGGTTCCATTCAGGTAGTAGTAGAATGTAACAGATGCTGTTTTGAGTGGAAGAGCTCTATCTACGAGCCTCCAGGGTCACCCTCCCATTCACTGTGAAGCCAAAGGTTTCTGGGTGTGCATGTTATTGACATCAAAAGGTTGGAGTATATGAATATATAATGTGGCTTGTTATGAATGTGAAAAGTATAGGCTTGCATAGTTATCATTCAAAATGATAATGCTATATTAAAAAAAAGCTTTTCATAACAGCTGATGACAAATAACTATTGTGTAAAATAGTGCTTAGTGGCACTATGCTGTAATCACTTAGGGGTTATTGCAACCTGTATATTTTCAGCAATTATTGTGGATAACTTTGTAAATAATCTTTTGTCTTGAAGAAATAAAGTCTGATAGGGAATTTCAATACTGCCCAAGACTAGCTGGTGGCTCCAAGCAGTCTGATGAGATCCCACAAGGATGCCTTTTGGAGACAAATAACCTGGAAGGGGGTGTTGCCATGGAGGTCAATCTCTAATCAGTGTGAAAAATGATTCAACTCTTCCTTTCCTGATGACACACCTTTCCTCTAAGTTTAGTGGCGTTATGTAAATCTGTTAATAAGTTAAACTTCCTTTTGCAGTAGGCCACGCCTACTTAGACATTTTCAGTTCATCCTTGGCCCACCTTTCCATATATTTTATGCAAATCAATTCATAACTTTTTGACATATCCTGCCAACAGAGGCAGACGGACACACCGATGACATGGGGTGAAAACATTACCTACTTGGCAGAGGTGTATAAGGTGATTAAGATAGGACTTGATGTTCTGGCACTTTGCTCTATCGGACAGGTAATGACATCAAATGAGGAAGCCAACTTTGGAATGGACCAAAGTCCTTGAGTGGTATTGTCTTTTAGAAAGAAAAGAAAAATCATTTGGCTAATTTCTTCTTCGCTTCCTTTGGTATATCAGGCAATTTGGACAAAATAGAAATTCCAAGCTTAGCAAACCCATTTCTCCAAGTGAATTATACACTTCGCCACGTCCGACCGGTAAGGTTACATGTAAAAATGAATGCTATGTGATGCCGTGCATTACAACTTACGCTGGCGATCTGAAGCCAGCACTTCTGACGAGAGATGAGGGGGTCATGTTACCCGCCGACTCACCCTCTCCAGGCATGTTTGCCCATCAAATATTACAATGTGTGATGGAGTGGAGGCCAAAGAGAGCCCTTAGAGAGCTGTCCCTCAGAGTTAAGAGGGATAAGGAGCTCCGAGCCCATGTGAAAAATAAACAGAGGTGCCGCGGGGCCCCAACACCGGCTCCGGTTACCTTTCTCCTCTGGAACAGTTACGCTCCACAGCCCGGGCCCCGGGTCTGATCACCTTACCTGCTACTGCCACATTAAATAGAGCCATCCAAATATCCTGCCCCAAGATGGCCAATAATTACTTATTCATCGGCAGGTGGGGGGAGGAGGGGTAGGCGGGGGTGCGGGAAAAAGGGCCCGTTGATGAATAGAGGCCCTTGTCAAGAGGCAGCAGCAGGAAACAGCTGACACAAGGGTATCTTTTTACGCGCCTGCCTACCGAGATGCCAGTACGACAAGGTTTCAAGCTTGGCCCCACAGCCGAGAGCAGACACCCCCTGGAAAGGAATGTAGATAACTGTCGAAAGGGGCAAATAGGGCACCATCTCTGCTAGCAGCAAACACACACCGACTCATTCAGCACCGGACAATTCCACTGGTGTTGTTTCTTGGGTGACGCCACTGAAGACAAAGCTCCACTTTCTCTGTCACACTATATGGGACCTGAGAGAATTGATGCATCTTATTAACACACAGCATTTTGCAACAGTACACCTTTCTTGTCAGGTTACCAGGTGTGTACCTGGCTAATAATCTATGTACGGACACTCACAATTCCACTGGCATTTTCAAATAGGGGGAATAGGTGGGATTGGGGCTAAGTTCAGTGGTGTCACTGAATACCTCAGAGTATTCACAGGTAATGATACCCAGGCCTCTCTGCTGCTGTTGCTATATCCCACTGCCAACACCTGAGAGATGGAAATCTCACACTCCGGGGGGCCAGTCAAAGGGCGTTGAGGGGCCGCGGGCTGTGGGCCGGCTCTGTGTCACTGGCGCCTCTCGCTGGACGCCAATTTGCTCCTCATTCCTCGGCCTTCGAAGGCTTGGAATGCATTCCAATAAGGGTGGGCTCCAATACCCAATACCTCGGGAGACATGGGACACCTAACCCCCTCCTTCTTCTCCTCCCTGCATGGGCACACCGTGTGGGTAGGGGCCCTCAGCGAATATCCGCCCTCCAACGCACCTGTTTATCCCTCGGGCGCACTAACCAGCGGGTGAACCCCATTCAATATTTATCCCCGTGGCTTTCACAGATCATCGGCCCAAGCGAGGCAAACCCTCTTAATTAAAACTGGAGCTTGCTTCAAAGGGCCCCATTCAGGCCGTCAGTCAGCGCTCGTGGGACAAAAGAGCCAGGGTCAGGTAGCTGCGGGGAAACCAGAGACGGCCGCGCTCTTTCGACTCTTCGCTTTCCCTCCTCCTCTTTTTCCACCTCCCGCCATCCGCCGGTCCAAATCCAAGCCACACACCTGTGGCAGTATTGGATGCGGCTGTGGGAGTTTACCCCGTTGTGTGGGGCGCTATACGAGAACAAGCGTTCACTCTGAGCTTGTGTAATGATTATAAGTAACCCTGGGTTCGGATCTGTGGGACGAGGGGTGAATGCAGTAACATGGATTATTCATCCGACACTTTTGACCACCAATGTAATTAAGAGGTGTTTTCATCCGTTTACCATTACCTTCAAATTAATGGAATTCCTAATGTGAGCCTTCACCAGTCTACCACACATAATTGCAAATAATTGTATTGTAGTAGTGTCTCAAAGAAATCGTATACACACACACACACACACACACACACACACACACACACACACACACACACACACACACACACACACACACACACACACACACACACACACACACACACACACACACACACACACACACACACACACACACACACACACACACTACATTCCCAGGCTTTGAGACAATCGAAAATATTGCACAATGCAGCTTTATCCCGTACTAGTAACAAAAAAATCTTTTCAACTCAAAATATTGGGTCTCTTATTTCAGGGGTACCTTGAGTTCTACAAGATCATTTTGACCCAATATTACCCACCCAAACTTCAGGAACAGCATTTGGTCATGTTGTCATAAACCTGTCTTACCACCAAAGCCTGATTTACTTTGTTGTACGACCTACAAGCTCACAACACGCTGTGAGCTTGTAGGTCTGTTATTTTCTGTACAACATAGAAACAAAAATGTTATGTAATATATGATTACATAATAGCCTAAGACGGGATCTGTAATAGATATATATTATCTCCAATCAGCAATCAAATCACCAGCGCTCCCCATCGCTCCTTAGCCGTTCAAGCTTTGTGCCACCTTCAACCAGCTGGACTGAACCATGTCCATCCACCTGACATGGACTTCACTGGGAGCTGTGATGGTGAACTGCCTTCTTTGCTCAGATTGGAACGAAAAGGAAAGCGTTGCAGGAAAAGCTGAAATTTCATCTGGTTCCTGCAAACTGATAGGTGTGACTCTGGCTCAACAAGTGAAATAGCCACCTTTGAGTTGGCTGTGACTGTCTATTGTATTGCAAGTTAGTCTTTATAAATGTTCTTCGTATTACAATTAAATTAAATAAATCATTCTTTCTTCCCAGTACTTTGAAAAATGAAAGAATCAGCCTCAGTATTGAACAGTGTGAACACTTGATTAATAAATTATTTTAAAGATGAATACATACAATGTACTAATGCAGAACTATTTCATATGTTTTAAGTTAGATCCCTTCTATTCTTTTGGCAACATTTAAAAACGTATTTAGCTTCTTAAGCTTGTCAATTGTATGGAGTGTATTGCCACCTAGTGGTACTAGTAAAGGCTGACAATATTTGAAATATCAAGATTAACATTGTGACCAACCACAAGCTGTCCATATCTAAAGGGTCTCTGAAGTGTACTCACACAGCACTGTGAAGTCTTCTCCACAGCCTGGGCCTGGCTGCTCAGCTCCATGGTCCAACTTCGGGGCCCCGGCGGCCGAGTGCCAATGTCTAACTCATCATCCTCATCATCTATGAACACCACACCTCGGTCCCCGCACCTCCTTTTACAACTCTGAAGGACAAAACATGACAGTACAAACAAAATGTTAAATCTTAAAGGAAACGCACACCCACCAGATTTTCCAGACAATACAGTGAAGAGAGATGAGTAGGAGAGGAAATGACACACATGAGCCGGATTTGAAATTATTATGAATCCATGAATAGGTCTGTGTCAATGTAGTACCCATACCAACTTGTTGAACCACCAAAAATGCCCAAATGTAGCTGGCTAGTCAAGACAATTGAAATAGCTCTTGAATTTATAGATAAATCAACCACTGTGACTGGTTGGCATAAAAGTTGTATCCTGCCCTGGTTGAAACGGAGTGCACTTATTGTCATGGACAGGAGAGGAGAGACAGGTCACAACTTCACGTTTGGCTACCTTGGTCTCAACGGCAGGAGTGCGAATGCGCTTCCTTTCTGGCTGAAAGTCGTCTGTCTCATGGTCAGAGTTGAGGGAGGTATGCATCTTTTCAGACAGACGGGAGGCCAATGACTCTTTCTTTAACTTGAATTCTTCTGGTGGGGACACTGAAATACAGAGTTAGCATTTAAACAATATTCAGCAATTACAGTATGGGAAAAACTTTAGCCGTTTTTCCAACACACCATGTGTATCTGTCCAGAGCATTGTTTTAATAAGAAAAATCTGCACAAAAACACAATGTATTCCCTCTCTGAAATGTCCTTCTGCGTGAACATTAAAGGTATCTTATCGCTAGAATGGTTAGTCAAAGATATTTACCAGTTTCAGAGGTTGAGGGCAGCAGCTGATCGACTTTGTCTGGCGACTTTGTTGAGTCCACAACATTCGTTAAGTCGACAACATCCACAACATTTGATTTGGGTGTGGGAGGGGAACAGACAGCCCTGCCATGGCAGGCACACTGGCACGGAGTGGTTACATCTGGACTCTTAACGTTACCGTCTGTATGTGTCTTGCCCTCAGAAGGGCTTTTGCAATCCTGGGAGGTAGCTCCTTGCTCAGGTTTGACTGTAAAGACATGAAACAGGGTCATGACCATGACAAACAACATATCACACCTCATATTCCATAGACAAATCTTTTTTTTTTAAAGGTGAAAAAATAAGTAGTCAGTGAAATGCCCCGTTGCAACTGAAATGTTCACAAAAAGAACACTGCTGATTTAAGAAAATAAGTAGGACCGATTCCGTTACAAACCTGATTTCACGCAGAACCATTTATTGCCAGAGTATGTTAATGAAGGAGTTTTTACAAGATAGGCCACAATCTATGCAGTCTCAAAATAAAACATGTCAAGTGAAGTAATGAGAAATTCAAATCTAATAAAGAGCAGTCCTACCAGACTGTGCTTGCTGCCAGGCCAGAGCAGAGCAGAGCAGGGCCAGGCTCTTTCCACTTCCTGTGGGACTCTCTAGTAGACAGTGTTGGCTATGATTAAGACCTCTTACTATCTGCAGTACCAAGAAACAATCATAGTTCCATTTAGTGTTAGGTCAACAACAAAGCAATGAATTAATTTAAGCAATTTTAAAGCCCAATAGAGACTGTAACAGTACATGTAAGGCCACATTTGAGTCCTGCAGTAACAAACTTATTTGTGCTTAATTGATTAGATACTGGGCACGGTCAAACTCAACATCACTTCTTGTTATGAAGAATAGTAGCATGACCGTTCATTCAATCCAATGCACTAATGGTCATAACATTCGACATGCTAGACATATAAGTAGCTGATATTGTTGAAATGGTGAGGATGATTGCTCACCGAGTTCATCATGGCCAGCTGGGATGGATAGGCTTTGCATGGGAAATTGATTTTGACCCCTCCAATGGTGTATTCCACCGCGGGCGATGAAGAAGCCATGTTCATCCGTCTCTGACAAAGCAGAAATTCAACACTGATTATTATTCGTTCAAGTTGGTCACAAAAACACAGTCCACTATAGAATCCTGAGAAGTCACTGAGTGTGTAAAAATAGACCTTTACGATGTGTGACTATGAGAGTGTAGAAATGGGAGTCAAATGGACCTGTCAAATCCACCTAAAGTGCCTGGACCTGGATTTTTTTTATGCCTTTTTGGCATATTTTTCCTCTCTCCTTGGACCTGTCATTTGGTTCAATCTCAACACTCTCATACATACACATATAGAGCACTCAGAGTTAAATGAACACTGGATTGTATTGTGTACATTAACGTTACAACTAATTAGTTAAATAGAAAGCTAAAAGAAACTCAAACATGACAGCTGCTATGGCAACCGTTATCCTTCTGTGGTAATTTTAGCAGCACAGCAGCGTGTTAAACTGGTATTATAATGACTGTCTGGAGTATTTCCAATTGTCAGTATTTCTACTTCTACTCCACTACATCTTAGAGGCAAATATTGTACTTTTACTCCACTGCACTTATTTGAAAACGTTGGCTACTAGTAACTTTATAGATATTGATTATTAATACAAAATATAAATTAACCACTTCAGCCCCCTGTATACATTTCGGCCGTTTGAAAATAGCAGATCTACAAGCTGGTAGATCTGCTATTTTCAAACGATTTGTATACATTTTATACATTCGAAAACTCATAAAATTAGACATTCTGCATAATGAGTACTTTCTACTTTTGTCTACTTAAGTACATTATGAATTCCGGACTTTTACTTGTAACAGAGTATTTATTTATACATTGCAGTATTGATACTTTTACTTAAGTAAAACATGTGAGTACTTTTTCCACCACTGCTTGAACCAACCTGATAGCCAGGAACCAATTGAGACTAACTAGCTAGCGTTAGCTACTGCTAACCTTAACAGCACCGTGGGCGATAATACGCTAACCAGCTACTAACAAGTTATACAACTGAGCTCGACAACTCTTTCATCGGTTGGAGTCCATGTGTAGTTGGTTATGAGATTACTCTAATACTGTTATACTAGTAAATAATCTCCTCTCCTAACTACGGAGAAAGATACTGTTGTTTACATCTATCTCTAGTCTACGCTGGTTCGCGCCCGGCGTACACATGGATGGTTTTTGACCAATAGCGTCACAGCGGAAGACGGCGTCGTCAGCGTTGCCAGGTCTCCCGAGAGAAATAAGCAAGGGCTATGAAAACCTATATTATACCTCTATGATGAAAACAAGCCCAAAAGAAGCGACTACATGTGATGAGACCTTGTAGATCTGCTGTTTTCAAAAGAAGTCTTGAAGAAAATGTGAAAAATGTGGAATATTTTTTTAAACATTTCAATAACACAAATCTTGTTTGGAGGTCCCTGCCAGGGACCTCCAAACAAGATTTGTGTTATTAAAATGTGGACTCCCTGGCACCAATATCTTTAATATGGGGGTCCGCAGACAAATGCAAATTCATTTGGGGGTCTTTGACATGAAAACGTTTGAGAATCACTGGTTTAAACAACCCCAAAATAAGCAACTATACACTTTAGAAACAAGGCCAAAAAACAGCAACCCGCCGCAACCACCAACATTTACGACAGAGAAACAAGCCCAAAGTCGCTTATAATAAGCAGACGTGGCAACGCTGGTTGTCATAACCAGGACTGGACCTGATTGGTCCCGCTCAGACGACACGTGACATAGACCCAGTGGTTCTCAAAGTGGGGTCCGGGGACCCCCATGATGCCATGATGGGGTCCTTGAGAGGTTTCAAGGGGTGAGGGGGCATTGAAAAGGAAAGGATAATAGGAAGATTGACACTGTGGTTGGGGAATATTTGGCAGTTTGCGACTGCAAACTGTTCCTGTTCGCAGATGACTCGGCTCTGCTGGTCTCGGACAGGGACAGGCTGCAGGTTGAGAAAACTCTCAGCTCTGAATTTGACAGGATCTGTATCTGGCTCTCCGACAACAAACCATCACTACACCTGGGTAAAACTGAATCCATCCTCTTTTGGTCCAGTTTATGGTCCAGATTATGCATGCTCCTCATGGTATCACAACACCACCAAGGCCTTAAAAACAAGGCTCCAAACATCCCAAAACAAACTAGTAAGGATACTTCTTGGCCTCAATCACAAAACCCATCTAACCCCTGCTCATTTTTGCTAGGATTGGATGGCTGTTGAGGACAGAGTACAGCAACTTGAAATGGGCCTGGTCTTTAAGACACACCACAACATTGGGATCCCCCTGTATTTGTCAAAATACTTCCAATACTTCCAAAATGTTAATGAAGTCCACGATCATAACACCAGAGGCAGCTCCACAAATCATGTTCAACCCAGATTTGGCTCAACAAAGGGAATGAACTCGTTCTCATGCTATTCAACAAACATGTGGAATGCCCTACCAAAAGGAGTAAAGGAGTGTAAACCCCTACTCACTTTCAAAACTGCCCTAAAGATACACCTTCAGGAGGCTGCAATTCGAAAATGGCCCCTGTCTAAAAGTGGAAACAGGCTTGGCCAAATTGCAGTAACAAATAAAATAAATCACATTCAAAACTCTCCATCAGTGTTAAAATCCTTACATTATACCACATTCAAATGTATTGCAAATGTCAGTGTATATTGTAGCTTTTAAAATTACACATAATTGTATCTTTTCAAGCGTTATATATTCCCCCTTTGGAGAAAACCCTTGTATTATGATGATGATAATCATCATAATACATAATACAAGGCTACAAGATGGGCACGGTTGATTTCACTTACCTGAACACTCACAAGCTCACAAAGGTGTTGTGAGCTTGTAGATAGGCTATTTCCACAATTCTTGCCTCTTTCTTATATTTGACAATTTGGCCAATGTTTCACCAGTTTTTATAGTAGTTTGTTGATTACTTTTGATGCAGTAATGATATTTTATTTTTGAGGTATTAAAAAGTCTTTAAATGGTCACTTCCCTGTCATCTGGGGACCCCCCCAAAATCATGTGCCACAGGTTGAGAACCACTGCATTATACCCCCTAGCCTGCAGAGGGCGGTGAAAGCAACATATCTTCAAAAATGTGCTTCTATCAAGGTCAAAGGAGAGAGGAGAGAGGAGAGAGGGAGAGAGGAGAGAGGAGAGAGGGAGAGAGGAGAGAGGGAGAGAGAGAGAGAGAGAGAGAGAGAGAGAGAGAGAGAGAGAGAGAGAGAGATTTCAGCTCTCACCCAGTATGAAGCACAGTAGAAAAGTTGTTATTCAGACCAACGTGGTAGACGCAGACAGAGACAGGGTGTGCTATCCAGAATATTGAAGTGATGAATCCATTTGTACTTATTGGTGGGGTTCTAGTGGGAGTTTATGTGATTATTTATAATGTTCATGCACAAGCAAAGCAAAACTGAATGGGAAAACGGTGATTGTTACTGGTGAGTGTATTTCTAGTATTCATTTTGTTAATTCTAGATATTCTAAGATAAGTACAAGCTTTATAACGTATTGTATTTGAATATTGTATTTGTTAACTACTGTACTGCAGTACACTACTACAGTACTACAGTATGTTATTGAATATTATTTGGTGGATGCTATAATTCATAGTGCATCATCTATACTGTGATGCCATATAGTGGATGGGTTTTAATAAAACTTTTATTAAGCACCTTTCTGGCTTAATGCACCAACGTCAAACTGTGTCAAAAACATAAAAAAATAAACAACGATAAGGATAACATAAAACATGTAACGCACATGTGGAATATTTGAACCATATCTCCCCTATTAAGTATTGTGTTTTGGATCACTGATGTTAGTATAAAGTTACCACGTTTGTTTTGCAAAGACATGCAAATGCTATTCTCCCATATGTTTCTGTAGATCTGTTGGCCTTTCATTCTTTGTCACCTTAGAAACCTTTTGATCTATTCTGCCCTGCCAAGGTAAAGTGCAGTAACTACGAAAAAAAAAGAAATCACTGAAAAATGGGTTTAAAAGTGATTCAACTGGTCAGCCAAATGACATATCGGCATATATGTGATATTGCACTAATTTTGCATCTGTTCTTGAGGTAATTGTTTATCCCCCAAAATCAAAAAGGCTAATTTGACCTTTGAGATACACAAATAAAGTCGGCGTGTCCAAAAACGTAGTTACTGCTCTTTACCTTGGCAGGGCAGAATTGTTTGGAAGGGCACTCTGGGCCTTCTTCACCTGTTATTCAAAGTTGAGTGTTTACAGTAGAACAGTAAACATAGGGGGTTGTCCAGCCTCCAGCTTGGTTGAATGTGACTGGTCAAATGAGAACTAGGGGAGGAGTTGACTGAAGAGTATACATTGTATTGATTGATGTGATTTTGTGTGCTCTGTGTCATTCGATCCAAGGACAGACACCTTGCTGTAATCACTGTCTTGCAAATAAAGACTTACAAAGTATCTTCAACTCTGACTCAAGACTCTCATCCAAGGCAGGCCTGCGACCTTATCACTGATAATATACGACACACATAAAACCCAAGGAAAGAAAAATGCACTTAATAAATTAAATGACCTCATTGACTGCATGAAAAACAAAGAAGGGAATGAGCCTTCAGGAAACCCAAACAACAACTGTTTGCAGCGACCACGCTGCAAGCAAACATTCTGTGCTCTCACGGTGAGCGTCACCGACACTCTGAGCTGTGAAACGCTTCCAACCAGGAAGACCATATACGGGCAGCTTCCGGACAGCTTGTCAAAATAAAAGAATACTTTGAGAACACAAAAAATAATTACAGAAATAATAGATTATTGGCAGCAGTTACAGTACTTCAAACACAATGTTTGATATGAGGACAATACATTTATTTCAGGAAGTAACACAGGAATTGGCAAGGCTACTGCCATAGAACTGGCTAAGAGAGGAGCCAGGGTCATTCTGGCCTGTCGCAGTAAACAGAGAGCTGAAGCTGCTCTCGCTGACATCAAAAAGGTAAGAAAAAAGAACCCTGAAGCTAAAGGTACTTTCTTGACATTTTGTAATGAATGATGGTCTCCTACAGGAGAGTGGGAGCAATGAGGTGGTGTTCATGCAGTTGGACCTGGGGAGTCTGAAGTCTGTTCGCTCCTTTGCGGAAACCTTCTTGAAGACTGAGCCCAGACTGGACCTGCTCATCAACAATGCAGGTGACAATGCAGTCAACATAAACATACGTACAAACTGTCTTTGATAACAACTTCCAAAAGACATTATGGCTTATGTTGACTGCTGCTGAATAGTACCTGGAAATTAGTCCATATCATTGATATTTTTTTGTTAGTTATTTATTAGTTTTGTATCTACTAGGGATCTTCATGCAGGGTAAAACAGAGGATGGCCTGGGGATGATCCTGGGTGTCAACCACATCGGTCCCTTCCTGCTCACCAACCTGCTACTGGAGAGGCTGAAGGAGTGTGGTCCCAGTCGGGTGGTCAATGTGGCATCTGTAGGCTACAAGATGGGCAAGGTTGATTTCACTTACCTGAACACTCACAAGGCTCTTGGTGAGGGAGGTAGTTGGATGGCATTGTTGAAGATGTACTGCGACAGCAAGCTGTTTAACGTCCTCTTCACCCGTGAGCTGGCCAACAGATTACATGGCACAGAGGTCAGCTGCTTCAGCCTCCACCCAGGTTAATTCAGTATTCTTCTATCCATGAAATACATATATTATATATATTAGCTTAGGACAATGTAATAACAATGTACTACATGAATTTGTAATATATTTCCATTCCCAACATTATGGTAAATCATTTAATAACTAGATATTGTCATGGTAAGTACATTATGACAGACAGTCACCCTAAAATCATGACATACAATTAGCTTTTTGGTCCACAACCAGATTTATTTTCACAGGATATGATGTTACTTTACTTTATGCCATCTACTGTAGGTGAGCATCTGTGTGAACATGTAGCTTACTACCGGTAGGTAGTAACCCTAACCTAATTGCTTTCAAGGGCTGGCTACGCAACACCAGTACAACCCAGCCTAGATTTCAAGAGAAATGGGTTTTGGGTGTCAGTGGGGTCATATCTCATTCCCAACCTCTCATATCACACGTTTTGTTCAATCAGGACCAAACCACTCCCCGGCTCCCACTTCCAACCCTGATCAAACCTGTCCTGCACCTGCATAATGACTAATAAAGCTTTAAAGACTACAGACTATGAGAAACCAGAACAAACCAGAATCCCTACTTGGTTACAGTGATGCTATGCTCATTTGAGAAGTGGTTGCTCTCTATTTTAATGACGTGACGCGCACGTCGCTTAACACCTACAGTACAGGTCACACAATGGACACTTGATATGCATATAGGCTAATTCCTATGTTAATGTACCTGGCGTGAGTCGGGAGCCTTTGTGAACTTTGATGAAGTGTGAATTTAAAGTAGTTTTAAATCTATGCGTGTGCCTGCGCGTCCCCCTGGCCAAATAAGTGGTTGCTCGGCGTGCAACCCCGTCCACTGAGCATTGCACCCCTGCTTGGTTATTAACATAGCTTTCTTTCTCTTTTAGGTCGTGTCAAAACTGAGATTGGCCGCCACTCCAGCGCATTTGTTATATATATATATATGAAGCTCTTGCTTTTCTTAAAGACCCCTGTTCAGGGTTCGCAGACCACCCTGCACTGTGCTCTCCAGGAGGGTATCGAACATCTCAGCGGATGCTACTTTAATGACTGTGCAGTCGAAGACGTCTATCCCAAAGCCAAGGATGATGCTGTGTCTAAGAAGCTGTGGGATGTAAGTGAGAGGCTGTGTGGACTAGTGTAAAGATATTCCAGTTTCAGCCACTTAAACCCCACATGGTTGAGCGGAGTCCCTCAGGACTCTATACAAGTAAGACGCGCGAACGCTGGATGCGAACGCAGCTCCAAAATATTGTGTTTTTAAGGACGTGTGTGTGTGTTTTGACTGTAGCTGCACTCTGGCGCACTCTGTGGCTGCACACAGGCAGTGCACGCACAGTATTGCACACAGAGACACACACACACAAGCCGAGCAGAGTTTCATAGTATGCTCCACTTGGGCGGAGGCCTCCTTCCGCGTTCGCAATGATCAAAAATGTGTTGGCTTTGGTCATTGGTCAGGATCTGCCATATTATAACTGAAAATACTGACCCCTCTCATCCAGCCAGTGCACTTTTTGTCCCACTTCTTTCAGGAAAAAGGTTACAAAGTTTTAAGACCAGAACTACATGTTTCAGTAAGAGGACATATCCTGAGGCAACCCCTTAACTCTTCATCAGTTAAAAATGTTAACTTCTGTCCGCTAGTGGGATTTTCTTTTTAATACACCAGTCACTGGAGGATGTTTTTATAAATGTTTATACTGTTGTGCATTTGTATTGTATTGTTTTGTCGCCTGAGCGCCCTCCAAATCAAATCCCAATCAATGTCTCATTGAAATAGTAATACAGTAATGAATCTTGAATGCTGGTGCCCATAAATGTATTTAGAGCAAGGCCTTGCTCTTAATAAATGTATATGTTTTTAGCCGCCAGCTGAAAGCGCGGCTCTGTATTCACTCTGACTCTGACCCGACAGATTTCCGACATGTATTCAACACTTTTTTTGCTATTGGCTGTCCTGGCTGTCCTTCACTACTTCACAGCCAATGGGGAGACACTACTTTAAAGCCAATGGACGGCCGTCCTAGCCAATGGACGGCCGTCGTTTACAGCACCCGCCTTGGTATGTTGTTAGCTGCTAGCATGGCCTGCTACTTGTATTGTGTAACTGCTGGTTCATAATGCAACCTGATAATAATGTCCAAAGCATGTCTGTGAACGTTTACATCCATTACTGTGTTGGCATTAGTTGGGATTAATGATTATTAGCCAAACCAACTTAATATGAGCCGTTAGCGTGTTGCTAAGCTAACGGACGTTTAGCGTTAGCATGCGGCTAACGTTAATGCTAACGTCGTCACCGTGACTGAACTAACAATGTAAACATCTCATCTACAAACTTTATGAACCTTACTGTGGTTAATGTTATCAGTGCTACCCAAGTAGTCCATTGAAAAGTATTATTTTGGTGTATTTTGTGTATTGTAACTTGGACACTGTAACTTAATGGTAGAGGGGGACGCGTTGTACGTTCAGAATGCCTCATGGGTAATGTAGTCATTTTCTGCTATTTCGGTTCTACTGTGATAGACTGTATTGGGGCAAAAAAAGCCTGCCGCTGACGGCTATATTATGACTTGTCATATCTTGTTTTCACTTGAGACGGAGTGCCTTGGAATTCTTTTCTTTGCAAGTCTGCATTTCACACCTTTTTTGGCAAGCAGAACTTCTTTGGAAATCCTCTTTTGTTCATATGTTCCTACCTGTGTCACCAAAGAGCACCTATCTATCAGAGCCACTGAATGATCCCTGCAGCGTTTCTTTTTTTCTCTTTTTGAAGTCCCCAGGCAGGGCCGCATTAACCGTGGAACCTAGTGGACGTGCGCATGTTGTGCGCATGCACGCACGCGTGCGTGAAATTACGCCAATTGGGGGGCCTTTGATTTTGTGGTGTTCCACGGCCCTGAGGGGTCTTAATGCGGCCCTGTCCCCAGGACCTTTTTGTGTGATCATTTTAGCCTAAATGTCTTACTGTACCTCTGTGCCGTTTACATTTCTGACTAATAAAGTATTCAATTAATCAAAATAAAAGTTTAAACAAATCTTCTAGGAGGCCCCAATTTTGGTATGTAATTTTTCTTCTGAAACACATCATCATGAAAGAGGCCTTGCATTTCTGTTTTTTATTTATCAGATGTTTGCACATAACTGACATCAGCAATAACAGAAAACACTGCAATTGAGTTGTATGCCATATTGCCTAGTTTTTGCTCTGAAATTAATCAAAGAAAGAACAATGTATCAAAGCAAGCCATTACACTTAATAAATAGGCCTACTAATGTTAAACAATGATAATAATTAACATCTGATTAAATTAGTCTATATAAAACCCCAAAAGAAAAAACATGGTTTCAGTGGTTTGCAATGCCTGGTGTTTAAGCCAATTAATGTTTTTAGCTGAGTACATTTAAATATTTGTGAAAGTAAAACACTGATTTACACTGTTTTAGATCTGTGTGTGTGCACATATTTCCTGGTTGTACATAATCTGTTGCACTAAAGGTTAGTGCCTAAACAATACAATGTTCCTCCTTTCCTCAGAGTCAAGTCACAGTGATGAACAAAGTAAACGTGTATGAACCAGAGCAACAGGTCCGCTCTTGATAAACGATACTTCTACTTCTCCCTCTAACGCAGTCGTTATCAATATGTGGTCTGGGCACAATAATGATAATGAATGTATTGTCTTTTAGAATTTGTTTTTTCTACCTTCCAGGATGACATTGTTGGTTATCATTCAAACTTGGTTGAGATAACTAATCCAACACAGTGACCTCGCAATTTCATGGTGGAATGCATTCCTGTATATTTATATACCTGCTACATAAATACGCCAAATGTCAGCTAAACTCTAGGCCTACTGTCGTTGAGGTTTTTACATCACAAGTGCTACAGTACTTTCCTATTACAAAATTTGAGATTTAACACTATATCATGTAAAATGATATAGTGATCCCTCCCTGCTTTAATGTTTATCTATAGGGCTGCATATGATCCATTCCTACTTTCATGTTTACTTATAGGGTGTCTAAAAGGATCAAAGTAGCCTTACACTCAATAGCTTACGTCTCTCAGCACTGGTGCTCCGCAGGGTTGTGTGTTAAGCCCATTACTATACACCCTGCTAACACATGACTGTTCCCCTTCCTTCCCCTCAAATTACATCATAAAGTTCGCAGACGATACCACTGTTGTGGGGCTTATAACAAATGGCAATGAGTCTGCTTACAGGAGTGAAGTGAAGGACCTTACAGCCTGGTGTGACAGAAACAACCTGGAGTTAAATATAAAGAAAAATATAGCTGCAAGCAGCGATAATACGGGGCCAGGAGAGAGAAAGAGAAATGATAATTCCTTTAACAGGTCAGTTCATGAAAGTCCTTGCGGTCTTGTTTCCAATGAGGGCCTGTGAGCAATTAGGGGTTAAGAGTCTTGCTCAGGGACAAATTTCATTTCATCGACACAATTGCTGACCTGGCCTGGAATCGTACCTGGGTCAACCAGAGCCTCTGGCTCCCTAGGCGGGCTCACTAACCACTCAGCTATGGCCGACCCTCAGAGAGAGAGAGAGAGAGAGAGAGAGAGAGAGAGACGGAATAGATTGAAGAGACAGAGAGAGAGACATGGAAACGTAATAGATTGAAGATAGAAACTGAATAGATTGAAGAGACAGAGAGAGAGACATGGAAACGGAATAGATTGAAGATAGAAACGGAATAGATTGAAGAGAGAGAGAGAGCCATGGAAACGGAATAGATTGAGTCATGTTTTTTGCAATTCAACTTAAATGAGTCTGCATCAAGTGAGGCTTGAACCGGCAACCTTGCGATCGTGAGGCACTCTTAGGTAGCTGCAACACTACCTATAGTGCTATAGCTTTGTCCAGGCTGATATTGTCTGTTGAGGATCACAAACTCTTGCCTTCTGTCATGACCCAAGCCCCTGTTTCACTAACACAAAGATCACTCGTTCACAAACCATTTACCAATGAAGAAGTTGTACATCTCCTCAGAACCAAAACTAGTGAAAGTAGCCGATCTACAAGCTCACAAACCATTAAAAGTTGTCAGATTGTACATCGGCTATTTTCACAATGAAGTATGTTATAAATTGAAAAAACATACTCTCATTGCTATCTGAAAAGTTGTGAGATTGTAGATCAGCTATTTTCACAATGAAGTATGTAAAAAAACACTCAATTAAGTATTTCATGTTATCTTTAACAATTGCTAATGTATTCATTGATAGTCATGTTGTGTGAAATGCAACTTAGATGAAGTCTGCACCAGGTGAGGCTTGAACCTGTGACCTTGAGGTTGTGAGACATACACTTAAGCAGGACGCTATTGGACCAACAGACAAACCTCTGAAGGGCCAGTGAGAGAGAGACAGACAGACATGGAAACTGGAGAGAGAGAGAGTAATGGAAACTGAGAGAGAGAGAGAGAGAGAGAGAGAGAGAGAGAGAGAGAGAGAGAGAGAGAGAGAGAGAGAGAGAGAGATGGAAACTGGAGAGAGAGGGAGGGAAAGAGAGAGAGAGAGAGAGAGAGAGAGAGAGAGAGAGAGAGATGGAAACTGGAGAGAGAGGGAGGGAAAGAGAGAGAGAGAGAGAGAGAGAGAGAGAGAGAGACAGAGAGAGAGAGAGAGAGAGAGAGAGAGAGAGAGAGAGAGAGAGAGAGAGAGAGAGATGGAAACTGGAGAGAGAGAGAGAGAGAGGAGAGAGAGAGAGAGAGAGAGAGAGAGAGAGAGAGAGAGAGAGAGGGAAACTGGAGAGAGAGAGAGAGACGTGGAAACTGGAGAGAGAGAGAGAGAGAGAGAGAGAGAGAGAGAGAGAGAGAGAGAGAGAGAGAGAGAGAGAGAGAGAGACATGGAAACGGAATAGATTGAAAAGAGACATGGAAACGGAATAGATTGATGAGAGAGAGAGAGATGGAAACAGAATGGATTGATTGGACATCTCAACCTATTGCCATTGACAGGAATCGAATTCTCAACCTTCGGACTAATAGGCTTCAACATTACCTATAGTGCTATAGCTTTGTCCAGGCTGATGTTGTCTGTTGAAGATCATAAACTCTTGCCTTCTGTCATGAACCAAGCCAACACTAAGATCACTCGTTCACAAACCATTTACCAATAGAGAAATTGTATGTCTCTTGTATGGCTATTTTCACAATGAAGTATGTTATACATTGAAAAAACATACTCTCATTGCTATCTGAAAAGTTGTGAGATTGTAGATCAGCTATTTTCACAATGAAGTATGTAAAAAAACACTCAATTAAGTATTTCATGTTATCTTTAACAATTGCAAATGTATTCATTGATAGTCATGTTGTGTGAAATGCAACTTAGATGAAGTCTGCACCAAGTGAGGCTTGAACCTGTGACCTTGAGGTTGTGAGACATACACTTAAGCGGGACGCTATTGGACCAACAGACAAACCTCTGAAGGGCCAGTGAGAGAGAGACAGACAGACATGGAAACTGGAGAGAGAGAGAGTAATGGAAACTGAGAGAGAGAGAGAGAGAGAGAGAGAGAGAGAGAGAGAGAGAGAGAGATGGAAACTGGAGAGAGAGGGAGGGAAAGAGAGAGAGAGAGAGAGAGAGAGAGAGAGAGAGAGAGAGAGAGAGAGAGAGAGAGAGCGAGAGAGAGAGAGATGGAAACTGGAGAGAGAGGGAGGGAAAGAGAGAGAGAGAGAGAGAGAGAGAGAGAGAGAGAGAGAGAGAGAGAGAGAGAGAGAGAGAGAGAGAGAGAGAGAGAGACAGAGAGAGAGAGAGAGAGAGAGAGAGAGATGGAAACTGGAGAGAGAGAGAGAGAGAGAGAGAGAGAGAGAGAGAGAGGGAAACTGGAGAGAGAGAGAGAGACGTGGAAACTGGAGAGAGAGAGAGAGAGAGAGAGAGAGAGAGAGAGAGAGAGAGAGAGAGAGAGAGAGACATGGAAACGGAATAGATTGAAAAGAGACATGGAAACGGAATAGATTGATGAGAGAGAGAGAGATGGAAACAGAATGGATTGATTGGACATCTCAACCTATTGCCATTGACAGGAATCGAATTCTCAACCTTCGGACTAATAGGCTTCAACATTACCTATAGTGCTATAGCTTTGTCCAGGCTGATGTTGTCTGTTGAAGATCATAAACTCTTGCCTTCTGTCATGAACCAAGCCAACACTAAGATCACTCGTTCACAAACCATTTACCAATAGAGAAATTGTATGTCTCCTCGCAACCGAAAACAGTGAAAGCAGCTGATCTACAAGCTCAGAAACACGTTGCTATCTGAAAAGTTTTGAGATTGTAGATCGGCTATTTTCAGAATGAAGTATGTCATACATTGAAAAAGCGTACTCTCAAATAAGCATTTCAGGTTATCTTTACCATTTGCACATGTATTCATTGATACAGTCATGTTGTTTGCAATTCAACTTAAATGAAGTCTGCATCAAGTGAGGCTTGAACTGGCGACCTTGAGATTGTGAGGCACTCATTTAAGGGAGACGCCATTGGACCAACAGACAAGGAACTGTGAAAAAGGAGATCACACAGATGATACAGTTTCACGCAAATAGCTGAAAAATCCTGGGTTTAAGTGTTTTTCAAACTGCTCAAAATTGCGGACAATCTAAGGGCGGAGCTTACTGGTCAAAGCGATAGATGTGTTCCTCATGAGTCAAGGCACAAGTGTAAGCAAGTCTCACGACTTTCGGCCAAACGAGGCATGACTTTTGCCTGTTTAAAGTTTGCATTTTCAAAAAATTGCTATAGCGCCCCCCTTTGGCCAATTGGAGTGAGATTGGTTTCAGTGATATTTGGAATGACTCTCTACATTACTGCAACGTTTCAAAGAAATGTGAGTCTTGCATGTATGTGTTAGGGGCAGATGAATAATTTTCATAAAACTGCAATAGTTAAAATCTATTTCCTCCTGGGATTTTTGAGTAATCTGCACGAAACATTTTACACATGAACTTAGGACCTTTGCCGACAAAACAAAAGCGGCGGATTTTCCATAGGTGAAAAAATGCAGAAGTTATGAGCCAATGGCTGTTTTTCATATAATTCAAAATGGTGGGCGATCTAAAGGTCAGAGGTCAAAAGTCAGACCACGAAAGTTGTCGGGCATGAAGAGACACATGTGTGTATCAAAGTTTCATGGTTGTAGGTCAAACAGGGCATGAGTTGTACCTGTTCAAAGTTGGCACTTTCAATTGAGTGCTATAGCGCCACCCTTTGACGAATGAGTGTGAGAATTATTTCTTGATAGTTTTTCATGTGCATCTACCATATGGCCGAGTTTCGTAAAAAGCGTATGCACGGTTAAGCCAGAATTGCCAAAAACAAGTATTTTTCAAACTGCTCAAAATTGCGGACAATCTAAGGGCGGAGCTTACTGGTCAAAGCGATACATGTGTTCCTCATGAGTCAAGGCACAAGTGTAAGCAAGTTTCACGACTTTCGGCCAAACGAGGCATGACTTATGCCTGTTTAAAGTTTGCATTTTCAAAGAATTGCTATAGCGCCCCCCTTTGGCCAATTGGAGTAAGATTGGTTTCAGTGATATTTGGAATGACCCTGTACATTTCTGCAAAGTTTCAAAGAAATGTGAGTCTGCATGTATGTTTTAGGTGCAGATGAATAATTTTCATAAAACTGTAATAGTTAAAATCTATCTACTCCTGGGATTTTTGAGCAATCTGCACGAAACGTTTAACACTTCAACTTTGGACCTCTGCCTACAAAAATTTCCAACGGATTTTCCATAAGTGAAAAAATGCAGAAGTTAGGAGCCAATGACTGTTTTTCATATAATTCAAAATGGTGGGAGATCTAAAGGTCAGAGGTCAAAAGTCAGAGGGTGAAAGTTGTTCAGCATGAGGAGACGCATATGTGTATCCAAGTTTCATGGCTGTAGGTCAAACAGGGCATGAGTTGTACCTGTTCAAAGTTGCCATTTTCAATTGAGTGCTATAGCGCCACCTTTGGACGAAAGACTGTGAGAATTATTTCTTGATAGTTTTTCATGACCATCTACCATATGGCCGAGTTTCGTAAAAAGCGACTGCACGGTTCAGCCAGAACTGCGAAAAGTGGCAGAAGAAGAAGAAGTGACAGAATACTGCCAATAACAAAACAGGTCCAGAGCTGAGCTCTGGCCCCGTAAATACTTGTTTTCACTTCTTTCTTTTTTTTCGGCCAATTCCCATCAGGGTGCGCCACATCATCTGTTTCCATCTGCTTCTGTTTTCGGCATCTTCCTTGGTCACTCTAGCCACCTGCATGTCGTCTCCCTCCTCATTCATAAACTTCATCTTTGGTCTACCTCTTCTCCTCTTGCCTGGCAGCTCCATCTTCAGCATCCTTCTCCCAATATACCTCTCATCCCTCCTCCGTATATATCCAAACAAACATCCAAACCTCGCCTCTCTTGCTTTATCCCAAAACCTTCTAACCTGGGCTAATCCTCCAATGTAATCATTGGCATCCTCAATTTTGCCACCTCTAGTTCCGCCTCCTGTCTTTTCATCAGTGCCACCATTTCCAAGCCGTACACATCTTCCCTCTCACTCTAGCTGGAACCCTTCTTTCACAAATCACCCCTGACTCCATCAGTTCCACCCTACCTATCGCTTCTTCAGCTCTCTTCCACACTACCCATTACTTTGGACTCAATTCAGCTTCACTATATGACTTTTTACTCACGAGAAAAAAGAAAAGAAATTCAAAACATTGTGACTTAACTATGCTTTTCACCCAAACACCCCATTATGGGAGATGAAATGTGAAATACATCCACATAAAGATGATAGCCCCAGGTGGGAAAATTCAGTCAAAGGGTATACAGATGACCGAAGTCTCCAGCTCAATACTTACACTTGCTGGTATGTGTTACAGCTGAGGTTCCTGCTGCTGAGGCAGTATAGAAACTCTCCTGATGCAGATGACAGGAACCCTCTCAAACGTCCAGAGAACCACTTCCCAATGACATCACTGTCCCTCAACTGTTCATCAGTCAGAATCGACACTCTCAGCTCTCCAATCACATCCAGAACCGCAGACGCCGATGGACCAGTCATCGTCATGGACTAGGGGAAGGATTACATGGGTCAATATTTCATTTAAATGTGCATTACGTGTGAGCTCATTTGGTGTAAAGAATAGTGGACAGGGCTTTTCGCTCTACAATAGAGAACTTTCATTCCAAACCTGGGTGGACTTTATGTGGACAAATAACAGCTTCTGGGCAAAAATAATTGATTCTTTATTTTTATTTTGCATTGGTGCATTTTATAATTACTAATTATAAACATAGACTGTAATTATGTGTAGGTCTGAGATGTACTAACTCAGTCATCATTGTTCATTTTAATTAGTTTCAGTGATTGGTCATTCTATCTTTGCCATAACACTTAGCAGTTTAGTTTCAGTTTATTTCAGTGTCTGGTTAGATCTAGTTTTTGTACCGTGTTGGCTAGAAGATCAAGAGCTGCATCCAACACCCCAGAGGCCTTGGAGAGGAACAGCTTCCAGACTGGTCTGGAACCAGTGCAGCTGGGGCACCAGTAGTTCGGTAGGCTTGCGTGCCGCACGTCCGGGGGCCAACATCCTCCGAGACTAGGCAGTGGTACTATTTAACCCATAGTTGGGGGCTGGTTCGTGGGCACCAGTAGTTCGGTAGGCTTGCGTGCCGCACGTCCGGGGGCCAACCTCCTCCGAGACTAGGCAGTGGTACTATTTGTCCCATAGTTGGGGGCTGGTTCGTGGAAACCAGTAGTTCGGTAGGCTTGCGTGCCGCACGTCCGGGGGCCAACCTCCTCCGAGACTAGGCAGTGGTACTATTTAACCCATAGTTGGGGGCTGGTTCGTGGGCACCAGTAGTTCGGTAGGCTTGCGTGCCGCACGTCTGGGGGCCAACCTCCTCCGAGACTAGGCAGTGGTACTATTTAACCCATAGTTGGGGGCTGGTTCGTGGGCACCAGTAGTTCGGTAGGCTTGCGTGCCGCACGTCCGGGGGCCAACATCCTCCGAGACTAGGCAGTGGTACTATTTAACCCATAGTTGGGGGCTGGTTCGTGGGCACCAGTAGTTCGGTAGGCTTGCGTGCCGCACGTCCGGGGGCCAACCTCCTCCGAGACTAGGCAGTGGTACTATTTGTCCCATAGTTGGGGGCTGGTTCGTGGGCACCAGTAGTTCGGTAGGCTTGCGTGCCGCACGTCCGGGGGCCAACCTCCTCCGAGACTAGGCAGTGGTACTATTTAACCCATAGTTGGGGGCTGGTTCGTGGGCACCAGTAGTTCGGTAGGCTTGCGTGCCGCACGTCTGGGGGCCAACCTCCTCCGAGCATTATAATTGCACAAATTTAATGACCAGAAGTCTAGCGTCACATTTGCGCTTTTTATAGAATTGTCACATGAGAAGACAGACCCTTGCAGCGTAGAGAATAGAGAATAGTTATACCCTTCCAGACAAGAGCCATATCCCGGCGGACACGGACCGTCTTCAAGGCAAGAGTACAGTCAGTGATGCCACATAAACCTTATAGACGCCGGTAGGGAGGGGAAGTATTATTCGCTTATAGATTCCAAGGAACTTGGAATCAACACTCGATTAAAGATAGAACCAATCAACAGATTAATCCTATTGACACACTGTCCCTAAAGGCAAGGCTCCTTTCAGTCAGAGGTGGATATGAGCTTCAGAGCTTGCGCTATCCGGGACAGACATTGCTCCTTCAAGACAGAGCTCTGAATGGAAGGGTAGAACTATTCTTTACACTGCGATGCTCGGTCTTCTGATATGACATTCTATAAAAAGTACACATGTGAAGCTAGAAGTATGGGTATTGAATTCATTGTTATATGGGTATTGAATTCATTGTTATATGGGTATTGAATTCCCATCATATGGGAGCGCCAATGGAGGGGGAAGGCTGCTTCTGTACACGCTCCTCAGCGTCGCAACGTTTTTCCTTCTTTTTAGTATTTTTAAGCATTTTATTTTTTTACATGTACTTAAAAGACGTATGGAAAAATTGCCTTTCCCTGTTCTCAAGTAAAATATTGATATGCGATTAAAATGTGATTAATTGTGATTAATTCATTACAAAGCCTCTAATTAATTTGATAAATGTTTTTAATCGAGTCCCAGCCCTAGTTCTTATTATATATATTTATAATGTTCTTACCCTTCATCACAGACACCTGTAGCAGAGTCTCCAAACTTTGATCCGGTGTACACAAACTGACCGTTGGAGATTTCCCCAGCAGAGCCACATGACTTCCCTGTGGAAGAGAAAGAAATATCCTTCAATACACTGGTATGAAATATCCAGTGGTGTAAAGTAACTAAGTACATTTACTAAAGTACTGTACTTAAGTACAATTAGAAGGTACTTTTACTTTACTGGAGTATTTCCAATTGTCTATACTTTTACTTACATCTCAGAGGCAAATATTGTACTGTTACTCAACTACAATTATTTGAAAACTACCTCTCCACTGTATATGATGCAGCCTAAGAAAAGAAAAGTGCAGATATTAGGATTTTGTTCATTTCTAAAACACCATGGAAAAGCAAAATAACCAATACAAATAAAATGTAAATGTAACGGCAATGTTTACGTCATGTAGATAGAAGATCTCACCTGGTGGAACGTTTCGGTGGAAGAGTAAACATGCAGGTCCAGTCTGGTGAAACTGGTGAAATGTGAAATACATCCACATAAAGATTATAGCCCCAGGTGGGAAAATTCAGTCAAAGGGTATACAGATGACCGAAGTCTCCAGCTCAATACTTACACTTGCTGGTATGTGTTACAGCTGAGGTTCCTGCTGCTGAGGCAGTATAGAAACTCTCCTGATGCAGATGACAGGAACCCTCTCAAACGTCCAGAGAACCACTTCCCAATGACATCACTGTCCCTCAACTGTTCATCAGTCAGAATCGACACTCTCAGCTCTCCAATCACATCCAGAACCGCAGACGCCGATGGACCAGTCATCGTCATGGACTAGGGGAAGGATTACATGGGTCAATATTTCATTTAAATGTGCATTACGTGTGAGCTCATTTGGTGCAAAGAATAGTGGACAGGGCTTTTCGCTCTACAATAGAGAACTTTCATTCCAAACCTGGGTGGACTTTATGTGGACAAATAACAGCTTCTGGGCAGAAATAATTGATTCTTTATTTTTATTTTGCATTGGTGCATTTTATAATTACTAATTATAAACATAGACTGTAATTATGTGTAGGTCTGAGATGTACTAACTCAGTCATCATTGTTCATTTTAATTAGTTTCAGTGATTGGTCATTCTATCTTTGCCATAACACTTAGCAGTTTAGTTTCAGTTTATTTCAATGTCTGGTTAGATCTAGTTTTTGTACCGTGTTGGCTAGAAGATCAAGAGCTGCATCCAACACCCCAGAGGCCTTGGAGAGGAACAGCTTCCAGACTGGTCTGGAACCAGTGCAGCTGGGACACCAGTAGTTCGGTAGGCTTGCGTGCCGCACGTCCGGGGGCCAACATCCTCCGAGACTAGGCAGTGGTACTATTTAACCCATAGTTGGGGGCTGGTTCGTGGGCACCAGTAGTTCGGTAGGCTTGCGTGCCGCACGTCCGGGGGCCAACCTCCTCCGAGACTAGGCAGTGGTACTATTTGTCCCATAGTTGGGGGCTGGTTCGTGGGCACCAGTAGTTCGGTAGGCTTGCGTGCCGCACGTCCGGGGGCCAACCTCCTCCGAGACTAGGCAGTGGTACTATTTAACCCATAGTTGGGGGCTGGTTCGTGGGCACCAGTAGTTCGGTAGGCTTGCGTGCCGCACGTCTGGGGGCCAACCTCCTCCGAGACTAGGCAGTGGTACTATTTAACCCATAGTTGGGGGCTGGTTCGTGGGCACCAGTAGTTCGGTAGGCTTGCGTGCCGCACGTCCGGGGGCCAACCTCCTCCAAGACTAGGCAGTGGTACTATTTGTCCCATAGTTGGGGGCTGGTTCGTGGGCACCAGTAGTTCGGTAGGCTTGCGTGCCGCACGTCTGGGGGCCAACCTCCTCCGAGCATTATAATTGCACAAATTTAATGACCAGAAGTCTAGCGTCACATTTGCGCTTTTTATAGAATTGTCACATGAGAAGACAGACCCTTGCAGCGTAGAGAATAGAGAATAGTTATACCCTTCCAGACAAGAGCCATATCCCGGCGGACACGGACCGTCTTCAAGGCAAGAGTACAGTCAGTGATGCCACATAAACCTTATAGACGCCGGTAGGGAGGGGAAGTATTATTCGCTTATAGATTCCAAGGAACTTGGAATCAACACTCGATTAAAGATAGAACCAATCAACAGATTAATCCTATTGACACACTGTCCCTAAAGGCAAGGCTCCTTTCAGTCAGAGGTGGATATGAGCTTCAGAGCTTGCGCTATCCGGGACAGACATTGCTCCTTCAAGACAGAGCTCTGAATGGAAGGGTAGAACTATTCTTTACACTGCGATGCTCGGTCTTCTGATATGACATTCTATAAAAAGTACACATGTGAAGCTAGAAGTATGGGTATTGAATTCATTGTTATATGGGTATTGAATTCATTGTTATATGGGTATTGAATTCCCATCATATGGGAGCGCCAATGGAGGGGGAAGGCTGCTTCTGTACACGCTCCTCAGCGTCGCAACGTTTTTCCTTCTTTTTAGTATTTTTAAGCATTTTATTTTTTTACATGTACTTAAAAGACGTATGGAAAAATTGCCTTTCCCTGTTCTCAAGTAAAATATTGATATGCGATTAAAATGTGATTAATTGTGATTAATTCATTACAAAGCCTCTAATTAATTTGATAAATGTTTTTAATCGAGTCCCAGCCCTAGTTCTTATTATATATATTTATAATGTTCTTACCCTTCATCACAGACACCTGTAGCAGAGTCTCCAAACTTTGATCCGGTGTACACAAACTGACCGTTGGAGATTTCCCCAGCAGAGCCACATGACTTCCCTGTGGAAGAGAAAGAAATATCCTTCAATACACTGGTATGAAATATCCAGTGGTGTAAAGTAACTAAGTACATTTACTAAAGTACTGTACTTAAGTACAATTAGAAGGTACTTTTACTTTACTGGAGTATTTCCAATTGTCTATACTTTTACTTACATCTCAGAGGCAAATATTGTACTGTTACTCAACTACAATTATTTGAAAACTACCTCTCCACTGTATATGATGCAGCCTAAGAAAAGAAAAGTGCAGATATTAGGATTTTGTTCATTTCTAAAACACCATGGAAAAGCAAAATAACCAATACAAATAAAACGTAAATGTAACGGCAATGTTTACGTCATGTAGATAGAAGATCTCACCTGGTGGAACGTTTCGGTGGAAGAGTAAACATGCAGGTCCAGTCTGGTGAAACTGGTGAAATGTGAAATACATCCACATAAAGATGATAGCCCCAGGTGGGAAAATTCAGTCAAAGGGTATACAGATGACCGAAGTCTCCAGCTCAATACTTACACTTGCTGGTATGTGTTACAGCTGAGGTTCCTGCTGCTGAGGCAGTATAGAAACTCTCCTGATGCAGATGA
Source organism: Gymnoscopelus microlampas (assembly GCF_963454915.1). Classification (NCBI taxonomy): domain Eukaryota; kingdom Metazoa; phylum Chordata; class Actinopteri; order Myctophiformes; family Myctophidae; genus Gymnoscopelus; species Gymnoscopelus microlampas. The sequence continues at coordinate 48,703,193 of NC_139945.1, read as the reverse complement.
CAGGAACCCTCTCAAACGTCCAGAGAACCACTTCCCAATGACATCACTGTCCCTCAACTGTTCATCAGTCAGAATCGACACTCTCAGCTCTCCAATCACATCCAGAACCGCAGACGCCGATGGACCAGTCATCGTCATGGACTAGGGGAAGGATTACATGGGTCAATATTTCATTTAAATGTGCATTACGTGTGAGCTCATTTGGTGTAAAGAATAGTGGACAGGGCTTTTCGCTCTACAATAGAGAACTTTCATTCCAAACCTGGGTGGACTTTATGTGGACAAATAACAGCTTCTGGGCAGAAATAATTGATTCTTTATTTTTATTTTGCATTGGTGCATTTTATAATTACTAATTATAAACATAGACTGTAATTATGTGTAGGTCTGAGATGTACTAACTCAGTCATCATTGTTCATTTTAATTAGTTTCAGTGATTGGTCATTCTATCTTTGCCATAACACTTAGCAGTTTAGTTTCAGTTTATTTCAGTGTCTGGTTAGATCTAGTTTTTGTACCGTGTTGGCTAGAAGATCAAGAGCTGCATCCAACACCCCAGAGGCCTTGGAGAGGAACAGCTTCCAGACTGGTCTGGAACCAGTGCAGCTGGGGCACCAGTAGTTCGGTAGGCTTGCGTGCCGCACGTCCGGGGGCCAACATCCTCCGAGACTAGGCAGTGGTACTATTTAACCCATAGTTGGGGGCTGGTTCGTGGGCACCAGTAGTTCGGTAGGCTTGCGTGCCGCACGTCCGGGGGCCAACCTCCTCCGAGACTAGGCAGTGGTACTATTTGTCCCATAGTTGGGGGCTGGTTCGTGGAAACCAGTAGTTCGGTAGGCTTGCGTGCCGCACGTCCGGGGGCCAACCTCCTCCGAGACTAGGCAGTGGTACTATTTAACCCATAGTTGGGGGCTGGTTCGTGGGCACCAGTAGTTCGGTAGGCTTGCGTGCCGCACGTCTGGGGGCCAACCTCCTCCGAGACTAGGCAGTGGTACTATTTAACCCATAGTTGGGGGCTGGTTCGTGGGCACCAGTAGTTCGGTAGGCTTGCGTGCCGCACGTCCGGGGGCCAACATCCTCCGAGACTAGGCAGTGGTACTATTTAACCCATAGTTGGGGGCTGGTTCGTGGGCACCAGTAGTTCGGTAGGCTTGCGTGCCGCACGTCCGGGGGCCAACCTCCTCCGAGACTAGGCAGTGGTACTATTTGTCCCATAGTTGGGGGCTGGTTCGTGGGCACCAGTAGTTCGGTAGGCTTGCGTGCCGCACGTCCGGGGGCCAACCTCCTCCGAGACTAGGCAGTGGTACTATTTAACCCATAGTTGGGGGCTGGTTCGTGGGCACCAGTAGTTCGGTAGGCTTGCGTGCCGCACGTCTGGGGGCCAACCTCCTCCGAGACTAGGCAGTGGTACTATTTAACCCATAGTTGGGGGCTGGTTCGTGGGCACCAGTAGTTCGGTAGGCTTGCGTGCCGCACGTCCGGGGGCCAACCTCCTCCAAGACTAGGCAGTGGTACTATTTGTCCCATAGTTGGGGGCTGGTTCGTGGGCACCAGTAGTTCGGTAGGCTTGCGTGCCGCACGTCTGGGGGCCAACCTCCTCCGAGCATTATAATTGCACAAATTTAATGACCAGAAGTCTAGCGTCACATTTGCGCTTTTTATAGAATTGTCACATGAGAAGACAGACCCTTGCAGCGTAGAGAATAGAGAATAGTTATACCCTTCCAGACAAGAGCCATATCCCGGCGGACACGGACCGTCTTCAAGGCAAGAGTACAGTCAGTGATGCCACATAAACCTTATAGACGCCGGTAGGGAGGGGAAGTATTATTCGCTTATAGATTCCAAGGAACTTGGAATCAACACTCGATTAAAGATAGAACCAATCAACAGATTAATCCTATTGACACACTGTCCCTAAAGGCAAGGCTCCTTTCAGTCAGAGGTGGATATGAGCTTCAGAGCTTGCGCTATCCGGGACAGACATTGCTCCTTCAAGACAGAGCTCTGAATGGAAGGGTAGAACTATTCTTTACACTGCGATGCTCGGTCTTCTGATATGACATTCTATAAAAAGTACACATGTGAAGCTAGAAGTATGGGTATTGAATTCATTGTTATATGGGTATTGAATTCATTGTTATATGGGTATTGAATTCCCATCATATGGGAGCGCCAATGGAGGGGGAAGGCTGCTTCTGTACACGCTCCTCAGCGTCGCAACGTTTTTCCTTCTTTTTAGTATTTTTAAGCATTTTATTTTTTTACATGTACTTAAAAGACGTATGGAAAAATTGCCTTTCCCTGTTCTCAAGTAAAATATTGATATGCGATTAAAATGTGATTAATTGTGATTAATTCATTACAAAGCCTCTAATTAATTTGATAAATGTTTTTAATCGAGTCCCAGCCCTAGTTCTTATTATATATATTTATAATGTTCTTACCCTTCATCACAGACACCTGTAGCAGAGTCTCCAAACTTTGATCCGGTGTACACAAACTGACCGTTGGAGATTTCCCCAGCAGAGCCACATGACTTCCCTGTGGAAGAGAAAGAAATATCCTTCAATACACTGGTATGAAATATCCAGTGGTGTAAAGTAACTAAGTACATTTACTAAAGTACTGTACTTAAGTACAATTAGAAGGTACTTTTACTTTACTGGAGTATTTCCAATTGTCTATACTTTTACTTACATCTCAGAGGCAAATATTGTACTGTTACTCCACTACAATTATTTGAAAACTACCTCTCCACTGTATATGATGCAGCCTAAGAAAAGAAAAGTGCAGATATTAGGATTTTGTTCATTTCTAAAACACCATGGAAAAGCAAAATAACCAATACAAATAAAATGTAAATGTAACGGCAATGTTTACTTTTAATTAGAAGGTACTTTTACTTTACTGGAGTATTTCCAATTGTCTATACTTTTACTTACATCTCAGAGGCAAATATTGTACTGTTACTCCACTACAATTATTTGAAAACTACCTCTCCACTGTATATGATGCAGCCTAAGAAAAGAAAAGTGCAGATATTAGGATTTTGTTCATTTCTAAAACACCATGGAAAAGCAAAATAACCAATACAAATAAAATGTAAATGTAACGGCAATGTTTACGTCATGTAGATAGAAGATCTCACCTGGTGGAACGTGATGAGCTAAAGTTAGCTTCACGTATGCGATGGATGATGCCACACTCTGAGGAAGAGTAGGCATGGCCTGGTCCAGTCTGGTGAAACTGAGACCCAACAAGTCAGGGGTTAACATCAGCCAATAATAACGAATGAAATCACATCTACCTGTCTTCAAAAACCATAATACTATATATTGATGGATCTACTTACATTATTTGGTATGATGAGCAGGAAATGTTTCCCTGAAAAGTGGCAAAAATATGTTGTCATTTCAAACCTTAATGTGCATGGTTACATTTTCTAATATCTTTACTTTATGTTTTTTACCGTTCCAGAGAACATAACAAGGTGGGACACAAACTCAGCCAATCCAGTTGGAGATGCAGTCAGGGAGTCAAACACTGCGTTGATGACAACGTCTTTCTCAGCAGGAAGAGGCAACACCACAAGTTCTGCACTCTGCTTTGGAGACAGGAGCCTTACAGCCTCCAGCTGGACAGAAAGACAGTCAAGAAAAGATTATCACCACCACTGGATTTTATTTGATAATAATAAGGTAACTATTTGGTCTAATCATTCTTTAGAGTTTTTTTTATGTGGCAGCGATGAAGTCTTACAGGGGAGAAGCCTGGGTTGAGATTCAGGAATTCTCTGACAGACACAAGGGCTGAGAATGGCCCAAAGTTGTTCTGCAGCCAGTAAGCACTGCTGTTGTAGGGGACAGATCAGAACAAAGTATTAAGGCATTCAAACAGAAAAATGGCTGCAAATACCAGTCAAAACATTTTCCAGTAAAGATATCCCATTCTAATTGAGAATAGAATGGGAATATATTTACTTAGCAAATACATTTGAAAATGAGAGCCAAACTGTTATTGAGATATTGCAGTTAGTCAGTACCTGGCTGTGGTCGGGAGAGGAAAGGGAGGATTAGTTCCTTCAGGCCCAAATGCTGCTGCTGTGAGGTCATGTTGTCAAACTGATGGCTAAACTCCTTCAAACTGGTGAATCAAACACAGAATGAGAAATACTTATTTCTTAGCTTATTGGTGAAGCTAGAGAAAAGGCAACGGAGTCATCAAAATCAAAATCATCCCCCAGGAAGAATGAAGGTGCACAGAAAAGTCTATGGAAATCCAGCAGTCAGAATTGCCACTCTCATCTCTCCAATCACATCCAGAACCACAGACGCTGATGGACCAGTCATGGTCATGGACTAGGGGAAGGATTACATGGGTCAATATTTAATATTATTAAATTTGCATTAATATTACGTGAGGATATTTAATGTATGGAATAGTAGATAAAGATTCTGGCTCTATAATAGATATATTCTTTCAAATCTTGATAGACTGTTTGCCTGACAGTGAATAGGGAATTTTTATTAGCATTTTTTTTCATTAGCAAATCTTTTTAAGATTATTAAAAACATGAGCTTTAAATTTAAATAATTTCAGAATTCAGATGTGTTACTTTTAATTCGTTTTAGAGATTGTTCATTCTGTCTTCACCATAAAAGTTGTTTTCAGTGTCTGGTTAGAGCTACTTTTTGTACCGTGTTGGCAAGAAGATCCAGAGCTGCATCCAACACCCCAGAGGTCTTAGAGAGGAACAGCTTCCAGACTGGTCTGGAACCAGTGGAGCTGGGGGACTGGTTACACTTCATCACTGCTGCCAGATCCTGTGCTGTCAACATGGACACCTGGGTGGAGATAATGGACAAAGCAGAACAGAAAAAACAGGAAACCTTTAATTAAGTAAAAATTGGAAAATGATAACTGTTGCGTTCAATGTGAGAGACTTAAGTGGCTTACTGAAGCACACGTGTATTCTTCAATGCCAAAGTCACAAAAACGTCCATTCATCTGTCCGTTGTTGAGGAGGAGCTGTAGTGCAGTGCTTTGGTAGCCGAAAAGGAAAACATATCAAATGTTTCTTGAGTTGCAAAACGAAAAGTTTGTTCATTAAATATATTTGAGATATTGTAAGCATTTCCTCAGAACACTCACCTGTTAATTCCAACACAAATGTCTGTTTCTGTGAAAACATTAATTCATTCATTCATTATGAAAATAAATCACATTAAAATTCATAACAATGAATCAAAACTACTATACACTTACCATTTGCTGAAGTAACATTGCACTTGGGAAAGAAAGAAAGAGTGGAATGTTTTTAATTTGGTGACATTTAGTCAATTAGACTTTAAAATGTGAATATCATTTCAGGTATACCTCTCCACTGTAGATAATGCAGCCTAAGTATACACAGAAAAAAGTTTTGTTGATTTTAGAAATGCAATGGGAAAAACATAACCACTGCTAATAACATGTGAACATAACAGCATAGTGATACATCACTTTTAACTCAGGTACATACAGTCGAAGATCTCACCTGGTGGAATTTGATGAAGCAAAGTCAGCTTGTTGTATGTGATGGATGATGCTACACTCGGTGGAAGAGTAAACATGGCCAGGTCCAGTCTGGTGAAACTGCTTCACAATTTTACACACAGTAGAGGGATTGAAGTCCATTTTGTCCAGCAGGCAGAGATTATAGTCTGACAGCAATTTCAATTACAAGCTTTGACTCTTGCATGGATCAAGTGTATTAAGTGTATAAGTTGGTCAAGTAAATTAAAACACCAGATTGTAGAAGGCAAAAATGATTGTCAGTTAAACAAACAACTTTTGTGTATTATGTTCATATGTGTATGGGCTTAGGCATTAATGAGAGGTTACATTCCAAAGTTTAACTTTTTGTTCAGCTTTAGTAGTGAAGAACCCTTCTGATCGTGAATAGTAATTCCAAAAAAAAAACACACATCTGTATTCATTGTAAATGTTAAATACATGTGACTAAATACATGACCAAACATATAGATTCACTTTTCAAACACATGGTAAAAAGAATAATAAGTAGAGACAAAGCAGAGCAGATATAGTTTAAAGTATTTATTAACACAATTGTATTATTGGTACCTTTACTGTAAGCAACACCATCAATATATTTGGTATAATGTCCTATCAATTATTGTTATTATAGTTGTTGTTATTGTGATTATATATGTAATAATAGTATGGTTATATTTTATGATTCTATATATAGGTTAATTATAGTTATTAGTGATAATTATACAATTATATATTATGGTAACTATTACAATGCCTGTAAACAGTTTATTATTGACAGATATATTATTGATGCTATAATAATTATTATTACTATTATTACTGTTATTATCCAAAATGATATTCTAAATTTTAAGTAAATTCAGCCAATTTAGGAGTGCACGGGGAAAAAAAATCTTGCACGGAAAATAAATAGAGGATGACTTTTGAAAAGCTCACCATCACAAAAGTCATTAAGATCTTCTCTTGAACAGGAATCACTCTGCAGCATCTCTTTTATATTAGGGTGTTTGTAAATACAATCTAATGTTTTCAAAATTGGGATATAAACAAATTTATCAGTAACAACAGCCGGATCATAGGTTCCAGTAGTCTGATTGTGCAGGGTATCAAATCTTGTACCAAGAACATACCCTTCCCCACTTCTCTTTAAAATATTTCCTTCTCTTAGTTTCAGAATTTAAGACACCAAAAGGATTTTCAATTTTCTTAAAACACTGATCAATTTTACCCTCAACCTCACTTTTAGTCTGGAGGGACAGCGTTTTGGTTTTGAAAGTAGGCCTATAAGAGGAAGGGGCCCCAGATGGAGTAATACATTTGAGCTGAACCTCTGATCGAGTACTTTATTTTTTCCAATTTTAAAAAGAACATGAGGTCCTGTAACCAAAGTGATATTTTAGGTGGGATGGCTGATTTCCATTCCAGTAAAATTCTCCTATGGGCTAACAAGGACGCAAAGGAAATAGCATTCTTAATTTTTTTCCAAGGTGGAGATTGGACGCCGGCCACCCCAAAAATAGCAACTTCAAAGCTAGGTTGAATATTCACCTCAAAGGCATCTGAGAGAATTTTAAATACATCTGTCCAAAAAACTAATAAACTGGGGCAGGACCAGAACATGTGAGTCAAGTTGGCTGGGTCATGTTGACATCTCTCACAGCTCCCATCCAGGTTGGGATATATTCTGCTTAGTCTGGTTTTGCTAAAATGGGCACGGTGGAGAACTTTAAACTGTATCAGATTAAGACGGGCACAGGAAGTAATCCCATTCACTGCGCTCATAGCCCGGTCCCATGTGTCTTCCGGTATCACTACACCAAGTTCCCCCTCCAAGTCCCCCTTAATCTTGTAAAGTGAGGCGTCATTAAAATTGGATATAGAGCTGTAGATGTTTGATATGAGACCTTGAAGTTGAGCAGGGGTCTGTAACAAAATATCAAATTTCAGGTCTGGATCTAAATTAGGAAAGGTTGGGCTTTGGGCTTTAACAAATTTTGTCTAATTTGGAAGTACCGGAATAGATGTGAGCGGGGGAGTTTGAATTTTTGTGAGAGGTCATTTAAAGTGGCAAAAGTCCCGTCTATGTAGAGGTCAGTAAATTTATACAGCCCGGATCTTTTCCAGTGTAAAAAGCTGGCATCCAATTTAGCAGGGAGAAATAAATGGTTGTTGCATATGGGGCCTTCTAAAGAGAAGCCACAAAAATTAAAATGCTGACGGAATTGGGCTAGGTTTAAAAGGCAGCCACTTCTCTCTTCTACAAAGCTAAAACATAAGCCTTAAGTGCAATGTGGTATTCTGTCCACTGCGTGGCACTGTCTATCCAAATTAAAGCTGTAAACCCCAGTATGGAGTCATTTGAATGAGCCTTAGTTCCCATTGCTGGGAGTGCCCATGGTGACGTGATTGGACAGATTGTCGTCATAGAAACCCTGAAAACCCCATGAAAACCCCAGTATGGAGCTATATGAATGAGCCTTAGTTCCCATGGTTGGGAGTGCCCGTGTGGTGACGTGAATGGACAGATTGTCGTCATAGAAACCCTGAAAACCACTGTAAATGGAAGACGTTTCCCTCAGCCAGCTACGTGATGGATGGATATTTAGTTGTCCCTGTGGCCGTTAGCTGCGGGGATAGTGTCACGGAAAACAAAGTCTACAGTATAGTCATGTTTTAGTAAAAAAGAAAACTAGCCTGCTACTGCTGATAATAATAATATTGGTAATAATAATACTGGTAGTAGTAGGCTAGTAGGGCTATAGTAATGAACAGCAGCAGTAGCTGCGTCCAGTTCAAACACCCGTGGTTACTTAAAATAAGTGATAATGTTAATAATAATAATAATATAAACCATAGCTTTGTATTAGAGTGATTTTAGGGTTGGACAATAAAGGCGGCCATATAGTGCAATGAGAAACATAACGTCTACTGATGCTCTTGTGTTTATTGAAGGGAAAGCTAATAATGATAATAATATTAAATAAAACAATAGTGACATGATGAACAGCAGCGCATCCAGCTTGAACACCCCAGTTAAGCCTGCTGCCTATATCTTTAGTAATGAAACTAAACGCAGTAATATCCAGACAATCTGGAGTCTGCGTGGGTTGACAGTTTAGTGCAGTGGTTTTCAACCTTTTTTGCGTCAAGGACCCCCAAATTGACAAATATTAGCACAGGGACCCCCATTTGAAAGGATATGCCAGGGACCCCCAATGAGAGACGATTTTTACGGCTCTAGCAGTGATTCTAAACCATATTAATTGCAAGGACACCCAGTTTAACATGCATTAGGCTACTACAGACCCCCATTTAATGGCATTTCTATCTCTGGGACCCCAATTTTTATTATAAAATCAATGTTAATGTAACTCTGAGAGTGTACAAATGGAACCAAATGGACCCGTTAGGGTCCATTTGGTTCCATTTGTTGTTACAGACCCATAAGGGTCCATTTGGTTCCTATCTATCATTTGGCTGGGGACCCCCTGGAACTCCCTCAAGGACCACTGGTGGTCCCCGGAACACTGGTTTAGTGGGAAGGCTAGTCTTAAATTAAGAAGGCGATGTGTGTAACTAGAGCACTTTACCAATCTGAGGACTCCATTGTATGGCCTCTATTGTTTTCTGCTTTTTTTTGCTGTTGTATTTGTTAAACGAACTGTCTGTCTTGTTTTTCTGTTTTTTTGTTTTACCTTTCCCCACACTGTCTGTTGTGGGTTGTGTTGTGAAGCACTTTGTAAACTTGTTTTTAAAAAGCGCTATACAAATAAAGATTATTATTATTATATGTCGAATATGTAGCGGCTCTAATAATGAGCGCCTCGCCATATAGAATACCGCCCAACTCACTCCAAATCCAACTCACTCCATGAAGACTTAAGAAATATTTGCCCAACTCACTCCAGGGCTCGCCCAACTCACTCCAGGGCTGGGACAACTCCCTCCAGGACCAAAGACCAACTCCCTCCAGGACCATAGCCAACTCACTCCAGGACCAAACCCAACTCACTCCATGCAATGTCACCAGTGTAATATTGGTTCAATGTGTCAGTGGTGTAAAGTAACTAAGTACATTAACTTAAGTACTGTACTTATGTACAATGTTGGGTATTTGTGCGTTATTTGAGTATTCCCAACTTCCAATGGTTTTACCTCTACTCCACTACATATTGGATCCACATATTGTTTTTTTACTCCACTAAATGTATTTGTTTTACTAGTTACTTTGCAGCTATAAATTATAATATTATTGTGTGTGTGTGTGTGTGTGTGTGTGTGTGTGTGTGTGTGTGTGTGTGTGTGTGTGTGTGTGTGTGTGTGTGTGTGTGTGTGTGTGTGTTGAATCGGTGGAGACTCTTACATTCTAACCCTAACCCTAAACCCTAACCCTAACCTGGGTGGAGGGTGATTATGCGGGTGAACTCAGTGGAGGAGGGCCAAAACCTTAACGAGGAATATAACAACACCTCTTGATTTGACCAACAAGGCAAGTGTGTGGAGTGAGATGTCTGGAGTGAGTTGGATTTGGAGTGAGTTGGGCGGTTACCGCCATATATAGGCTTCTGGAAATTGAAGCCTCACAGGCATATTTTGTTTTAATAGAGATACGATGTCAAATACTATATTCCACTGTCAGAAGTACACAGCAGGGGGTTATAAAAAATAAAATAAAAATTGGCCTAATTTATAGATTGATAAACGCAGAGAAGAAGTGATAAAAGTAATACTAGACCTGGTAATAACCATAGTGACAGTAGTCTAATAATAATGAAGAAAAAATGATTTAAATTAAAACAGCAAAGACGATCAGAGACGGCGAGTTAAAGCGCCAGTCCAGTATTTCACCAAACATTTTCTGATGTGTTTGTGGTTAGATATTAGTCACTCAGTCAGTCGGCAAAAGAACTATTCAAGCCTATTGTCCAAACTACACAAATAATTAATATGGCAGAATGTATGAATAGATTAATAAACACAGAAAAAAAGTGATAATAATAATGATAGTAAAAGAAAAGGAAATTTAATTTAAAGCAGCGGCTCCCAGCAAGGAGCATTTTAAATTAAAGCAATTTGAATTAAAGCAACGAGGCTGACCCGAAACAACAAGTTAGCAGCACCAGTCCACTATGTCAGTGGTTCTCAAACATTTTCATGTCAAGGACCCCCAAATTGACATTTTTTAGCACTAATGGGGGTCCTAAAACCCCCATTAGTCAAATGGGGGTTTTAGGACCCCCATTTAAAAGATAAGCCAGGGACCCCCATAAGAGATGATTTTTACAGCTCTAGCAGTGATTCTCAACCATTTTAATTTTCAAGGACCCCCAGTTTGACATGCATTAGGCTACGGACCCCCATTTAATGGCATTTCTATCTCTGGGACCCCAATTTATATTGTAAAATCAATGTTAATTTCACTCTGAGAGTGTAAATGGAACCAAATGGACCCGTTAGGGTCCATTTGGTTCCATTTGTGGTTCCTAACTATTCATCATTTAGCTGGGGACCCCCTGGAACCCCCTCAAGTACCCCTGGGGGTCCCCGGACCCCACTTTGAGAACCAATGCACTATGTTACAAAATGTTTCTGGTGTAAGTGGATACATATTAGGCCCACACACTCAGCCATCCGACAAACAAAGAGAGTAAAAAAAGAAAAAAGATGTTCTGTAAAAAAAAAAAAAACTCCACAGATACTAAATGTTGGCACACTTTATATATAAATTTAAAAAAACACAGTAGAAAGTGATAATAATAGTGATAATAAAGGAAAATATATTTAATTAAAGCAACGGAGCCAATCAGAAGAGTGATTTAAAATAAAGCGTTGTTGCAAAAAGTTTCTGGTGTAAGTGGCTACATATTATTCACTCAATCTACCGCAAAAAGGAAAAGAAACAAAAAGATATTCTACTGTCAAACCTACACAGGTAGTTAAATGATGGTACCATTTTATGTAGATTAATAAGACACAGAAGAAAATGAAGATAATAATAATAATAAAAGGTAATTTAAATTAAATTAAGTGAGTTATTATTATAATAAAAGAAAGGTGATTTAAAATAAATTAAGTGAATTATTATACACTCAGTCATTCGGCAAAAAAAAGATGTATAAATATTCTACTGTCAAACCTACACAGATAATAGATGATTGTACAATTTTGTACTGTGTCCCTGGTAAATAAATAAACATGATTGCGGAAGTTGTAGGCATACGTTTATAGCCGTTAGCACTGGTAGCCTAGGTTGTTTTTAACCCAGTTTCAGAGGCTGCTTAAAGTTAGTTTTAGCAGATCTACAAGCTCAATTTTAACAGACAAGATATAACAAATGCAATGTTGATTAAAAGCTGCATTCTGCGTTGTATGATGAATTGTTATGGACAGGTCGATTGTGACATGAGTTTATGAAAACAAACCAACAGAGTCCTGGGGCCTGAAACAAACCGAACCTGGCGTTTGCACTGAATTCATTTAAGGCCCGTACATGTACATAAACGTTCAAATTTCAAATATAAAGTTCTTACCTCATGGCCACGGATGTGACAATTCTGTTCGAGCCCTCAGAAGTAACCGTACCTTCAGTATTGTTCAATAAAAAGCATTTTAATCCGATCGGTGGCCATTTTCTCAGCATGTCCGCCGTATGCTTTCAACTGCATTACCCATCGGTTGGTAGGTGTACTGCACTGTGATAGAGTGTGCCAGCTATATGAGCAAATGGCCACCGATCAGATTAAGATGCGTTTTTATTGAACAATACGGAAGATACGGCTACTTCTGAGGGCCCGTACATAATTATAACATCCGTGGCCATGGGGTAAAAACTGTGTTTGAAATCTGAACGTTCATGTAGTCCAAAAAAGGCGGGAAAAAATACAAATAAAGTAATAAAGGCGGGAAAAAAGTATATATCAAGTAATATTACTCACCTCAGACAAAAGACGACGAAATGAAAGTAGATCAGTGATATATGAACCGAAATCAAGTAGAAGAGTTTCCATAGTAATCTATCATCGACCGGAGAGACCTCGTATCGAGCGACCTAGCATCCGCTGTAAACCTTGAGAAGTGAGCCGAGCACTGCAAGAGCGGCGTAGTTAACAACACAGCAAGGGCTGTGATTGGTCTGACAAGCAGACATGCGTACATGCGAGAGGGCATCCCCGGGAATGCCCTCTCGCGTGTACGCAAGCACAGCCCCCCCCCCCGCCCACACACACACACGCTGTTACACGCACGCACATGCGCACGCACCCAAACAACTCTATGACGTGCACACACAAACACGACACGAACACGACACAAGCCCCGCCCCCCTTCCCTACACACACACACACACACACACACACACACACACACACACACACACACACACACACACACACACACACACACACACACACACACAATTACAAGCACGCACATGCGCACGAACCAAAAATAGATACATTTGTTTTCAATGCAAACGTCATTTCACTAATTTAAACGTTAAAGAGAAGAAGTTAGCGAAATATATAACAGCAATAATAATAATAATAATAATAGACATACATTGTAATATTTATTTAACAATGAATATCAATGAATCAGTTATATCAATACTCCAATTGTAGAAACACTCCGTTACAAGTACAAGTCTGGTAATGAAAATGTACTTGAGTAAAAGTACAAAAGTATCGGCATCAAAATATACTTAAAGTGTGGTAGATTGTTGATAGTATTACATTCTTCTCAGTTAGTAAAGTATGTTAATGGCAGTGGATATGAATGAATGAATATATTAATCTATTATTTGAATAGCTTGAATGCACAACATGGTACGTATGTCTATACATATGAAACACAATGTTATACATTATACCAGGGATCTTCAACAGGGGGTCCGGGACCCCTAGGGGGTCCTCAGAGTTACTACAGGGGGTCCGCCAAATCTTTGTGTGATATGATTTTTCTTTTTTTATATTAACCACTTGAACCCTAGCATCCATTTTCTGAGGAGAATAGTAGATCGGAATGTAGATCGGCTATTTTTTGCAAAGAGTTATAGGTGTAAAGGGAGAAAAGAGCAGCAAAAGTATATCTGAAACACCATTCTATACAATATAGAGGGGGTCCCTGCTTCATCTCTCTCTCTCTCAGCTAGGGGGTCCTTGGCCTGAAAACGTTGAAGACCCCTGCATTATACAATATATGCTGTACCACCCCCCAACGGGGGTCCCTGGCCTGAAAACGTTTAAGACCCCTATGACTGCCACATTTCTGTGCCCTTGTATTAGGTGTTACAGTGAATAATAAATCTACAGAATGAATATATGCTTCCAAAAAAGATGCACACCTTAAAGGATTTGTCTCTCAATGATCAAGTTATTTGAAACTTGTCCGCCATCTTATCATATAATGTAATCATCCAACTATATTACATCTATGGTCTTGTATAAGATCATCCTGAACATTCCTCAAAGCCCCTTTGTTTAACTCATCACCCTATATCGGTTACATTCATCAAACAGGTGGTATACCTAGTTTGTGTAATCTGAATCAGAACAGAAAGTCAAGACTAGTGTATAAATTATGTTAACACACATTGTTAGCACACAATCACACACAAACCTGAAAATAAGTATATTTAAAACCAAATCTTATCAGATGGGGGTCTGTGGACAAATACATGTTAATCTGCGGGTCCTTTTGTCGAAGCAGAAGCAGTACTCCCTGTCATCGTCGAGAAGGTGAAGGTGGCAAACGAAGAAGACTACGTCCTCACACTCTGTGGGAAATGAAATCACTGAGTCTGAAGGGACAGCAGTTAAATAAATAATCTTTATTTATATTTCTAATTAAAGTTACAATTGTGTCCTTTCACCAGACTCCCATGAACTACCAAAACACAAAGTACAAAGTAACCAATAACGAAAATCATACCAAACATTAAAAACACTTACAATCAGCCCATCGTAACTGAAATAAAGAAAGTACAAATAGTCAAGGGAACCAATAAACTCTTGTGCTCTGCTGGGGTGCTGGGGGGGGAATAGCCGTGAGCTGGCTACAGCTCCTCTTTATAGTGTCAGGCTCTAATCACACATGAGCTGAGAAGGGGAGTGACAGGTGTCTAGCCAAGACCAGGTCAGCATAGACACTAGGACAAATAATCATTAGTGAACACATAAGCATAGAAAGACTGTAGACTGAGGTGTTAATATTTGGAATTAACATATGCTTTATCGAGAGTGAGAGCTACTGTGATACTTCTTAGCTGTTGAATTTGAATCACTCTGCTGGGACGTGCATGACAGATTTCAGTGAAGGCCTCACCCAAGTAATGCCATTTTTTTAAACTTTAGTAACTTTAACCTGGTTACTGTACTTAGGAACTATAATGTATAACAGAGAACAGGAAAACAGTTACTTTAATGCGTTAGTTTAATCCCATGTTTCTCACAGCAGCATAAAGTCTGTCAAGTGCATAAGTCTCACTTTGGTCTGTCGCTAGACAACATGATTCACTGCAGTGTAGACTACATGTTGTCTTAGCTTGGCTTACTTAACTATTGTTTGTTTTACAGGTCAATCCTCATGTCATTTGTGCTCATATATGCATTGCTGAATGTTGTAATTAAAATGATCTGAAATTAGTGTCATTAGTAAATGAGCACCTTCTTAAATGTGCTAGCTTGACTCTGCATTATTCTCAATGTAGGGTCCAGCTACTGGAAGCAAAAATGCCAGGAAGGTGCTGGCTGTGGATGAAACGGCCTTCAGGTAGTGGTGCGAAAGACAGAGTCGGGTATTGTAAAACAAAATATATATATTTTTTTAAATTAACAGTTGCTTTATCGAGAGTGAGAGCTACCGTTGAGTGAGTTTTTAGCTGTTGAATTTGAATCACTCCATCAATAAGAGAAATTGTTCCTCTATGTCTAATATCAGGGATATTTCTTGCTTACAAACTGATGGCTGTGCAAAGCAACTTAAACCATAAGGAAGGACTAAGATTGTATTTTCAGTTTTTCACAGCAGCATAAAGTATGTCAATTGCCAATATCATTTATTTTCCTTGCTTACAAACTGATGGCTGTGCAATTAGGGCAACAATGAAACTTAAACCATAGGGCATGCAGTAGGCCTAAGATTGTATTTTCAGTTTTTTCACAGCAGCATTAAGTCTGTCAAGTGCTTAAGTATGCACTATAATCCTGCTTCACCTGTTTTTCACTCCAGAATGTTTGTTCTCAAAGCTTAAACTTGATCTGCTAATGATTTGTGAAATGTCTCAGTTCCAGAACTGAGCCGTCCGAACTGCAGTCCCTGAGGCAGCATGTGGGCGACCTTCTAGATGGAGCTCAAGGCCTGCAATAGGTCACACAGAAAATTCAAGGTGTAGTGTCTGCTACCCAGGAGCTGGTGGAACCACAGGCAAAATGCCAAATAGGCATTTTGCCTGCCTACTCTGCAGAGGTATTGTTTCCATTTTGCATTGGTAACACAGTAATAATCCAATATAGTATTGGAATTAGTGTTGTGACAACTAGGCTTGAACGGTTAAAATATATTGACTGTATATAAAATTTTGACGTAAAAGAAAAAAATATGGATTGAGAGACAAGTAAATAAAATGTTAAGACTTTGCTTTTCAGGAAATAAAACAAAGAGAATCAAAAATCATTCAACAAATATGAATGGAGTCAGCTATCCATACTAGCATAGATAAATGTCTGATTTTCAAACCCAACTTTTTACTTTTTACTTTATTAGTCCTTGCCGTCTTGTTTCCAATGAGGGCCTGTGAGCAATTAGGGGTTAAGAGTCTTGCTCAGGGACAAATTTCATTTCATCGACACATTTGCTGACCTGTAATCGTACTGGCCTGGAATCGTACCTGGGTCAACCAGAGCCTCTGGCTCCCTAACCACTCAGCTATGGCCGACCCTCAGAGAGAGAGAGAGAGAGAGAGAGAGAGAGAGAGAGAGAGAGAGAGAGAGAGAGAGAGAGAGAGAGAGAGAGAGAGAGAGAGAGAGAGAGAGAGAGAGAGAGAGAGAGAGACGGAATAGATTGAAGAGACAGAGACATGGAAACGGAATAGATTGAAGATAGAAACAGAATAGATTGAAGAGACAGAGAGAGAGACATGGAAACGGAATAGATTGAAGATAGAAACTGAATAGATTGAAGAGAGAGAGAGAGACATGGAAACGGAATAGATTGAGTCATGTTTTTTGCAATTCAACTTAAATGAGTCTGCATCAAGTGAGGCTTGAACCGGCAACCTTGCGATCGTGAGGCACTCTTAGGTAGCTGCAACACTACCTATAGTGCTAGAGCTTTGTCCAGACTGTTATTGTCTGTTGAGGATCACAAACTCTTGCCTTCTGTCATGACCAAAGCCGCTGTTTCACTAACACAAAGATCACTCGTTCACAAACCATTTACCAATGAAGAAGTTGTACATCTCCTCAGAACCAAAACTAGTGAAAGTAGCCGATCTACAAGCTCACAAACCATTAAAAGTTGTCAGATTGTACATCGGCTATTTTCACAATGAAGTATGTTATACATTGAAAAAACATACTCTCATTGCTATCTGAAAAGTTGTGAGATTGTAGATCAGCTATTTTCACAATGAAGTATGTAAAAAACACTCAATTAAGTATTTTATGTTATCTTTAACAATTGCAAATGTATTCATTGATAGTCATGTTGTGTGAAATGCAACTTAGATGAAGTCTGCACCAAGTGAGGCTTGAACCTGTGACCTTGAGGTTGTGAGACATACACTTAAGCGGGACGCTATTGGACCAACAGACAAACCTCTGAAAAAAGAGATCACACTGATCATACAGTTTCACGCAAATAGCTGAAAAATCCTGGGTTTAAGTGTTTTTCAAACTGCTCAAGATTGCGGACAATCTAAGGGCGGTGCTTACTGGTCAACGTGATAGATGTGTTCCTCATTAGTCAAGGCACATGTGTAAGCAGGTCTAATGGCTGTCGGCCAAACGAGGCATGACTTTTGCCTGTTTAAAGTTTCAATTTTCAAAAAATTGCTATAGCGCCCCCGTTTGACCAATTGGAGTAAGATTGGTTTCAGTGATATTTGGAATGGCCCTTTACATTTCTGCAAAGTTTCAAAGAATGGTAAGTCTGCATGTATGTGTTAGGGGCAGATGAATAATTGTCATAAAACTGCAATATTCATTGGCTCATTAAAGCTTCATTTTTTCACTTATGGAAAATATTTTGCAAAGGTTTTTTGGCATAGGTCCAAAGTTCATGTGTAAAAAGTTTGGTGCAGATTACTCAAAAATCCCAGGAGGAGATAGGTTTTAACTGTTTTTCATATAATTCAAAATGGTGGGAGATCTAAAGGTCAGAGGTCAAAAGTCAGAGTGTGAAAGTTGTTCAGCATGAGGAGACGCATGTGTGCATCGAAGTTTCATGGCTGTAGGTCAAACAGGGCATGAGTTGTACCTGTTCAAAGTTGGCATTTTTCAATTGAGTGCTATAGCGCCACCTTTTGACGAAAGATTGTGAGAATTATTTCTTGATCGTTTTTCATGACCATCTATCATATGGCCGAGTTTCATAAAAAGCGACTGCACGGTTCAGCCAGAACTGCCAAAAGTGGCAGAAGAAACGGAATAATCTCAATAACAAAACGGGTCCATGCTGGAAGCCTGGCCCCGTAACAAGAGAGATCATAGTGGACTTTAGGAAGTCAAGGCCTGACCACACACCTCTGCTCATCAACAACGAGGCAGTGGAGAGGGTTTCGGAGTTCAAGTTTCTGGGTCTCAGTGTGAGTGAGACCCTGTCCTGGAGCACCAACACCACTCGTGTGATCGGCAAAGCACAACAACGCTTATACTTCTTAAGGAAGCTGAAACAGGCTGACTTACCACAAAACCTCCTTGTTAACTTTTATCACTGCGCAGTAGAGAGTGTATTGACCTATTGTGTGGCTGTGTGGTTCTCCTGCTGTACAAGGGCAGAGCAGGAGGCCCTGCAGAGGGTGCTGAAGGCAGCGAGCAGGATCATCGGGTCCCCTCTACCATCTATCACCTCCGTCTTCGCCTCCCGTTGCCTCCGCCTCTCCCAGCGCATTATCACAGACCAATCACACCCTGTACATCATCTCTTTCATCTCCTCCCCTCAGGGAGGAGATACCAGTCCATCAGTGCTAGTACTTCAAGATTCAAAAACAGCTTTTTTCCGTACGCAGTACGTCTGCTAAATGAACATTGACTGTCCCCCCTCATATGCATTTCAACCGGACCGTGATAACTTATTATTGGTTTCTGTTTCTCTCCTCATTCATCATGCACTTTAAAATATCACCATGCACTTTATACTCTGTGTTGTATTATTGTATGTTGTGTGTGTACTGCGGGTATATGGGAGCTCCCTAGCAATTTCGTTGCGACAACTGTGTATACATTGTGTGCAATGACAAATAATAAAAGCCTATAGCCTATTCTATTCTAAAACTGTTTATTTAGGACGAGAGAGAAAATACACATACCATTAAGGATAATTAGTCATGACACACAACAACACAACATACACTACTTATAGGTTGTCCCCTGAATGCAATATCACTATTAAGTAATGCTATATTCATCCACCTGGCCATTTAAGCTAACCCACTCAGACTCTCACTCACTTCCCACAGCTTCTTGGCTACAGCATCATCCCTGGCTTTGGCATAGACATTCCTCACTGTACAGTTGGAGAAGTAGCGTCCGCTGAGGTGTTCGATGCCCTCCTGGAGTGCACAGTGCAGAGTGGTCTGGGCCCCTTGAACCGGGTTCTTTAAGAACAGTACAGAGATGGGTTTCCAAAACAGCTTTAGGAGCTTGCTGGCATCACGGCCTATCTCAGTGATGACAGCACCTAAGGGTCAAAGACATACAGTCCATAAGTTCAAATATCAAAGGGCATTTCACTTCACATCACCTAAAGTTGGACAATGTAATATTAAAAATAAAGCGAGACATTTTTTTCTCATTCATCTGTGTGTGCGTGCGCATGTGCGCATGTGCGCATGTGCGCGTGCGTGCGCGTGTGCGTGTGTGTGTGTTCAGTGCTAATCTTGCAAACCACTGGACCAATCAGTGCACGCTGCCAGTAGGCATACAGGAATACACTCCCTGAATATGTTCCAATCCGTTTTACTATTTGAATTGGGAAGAAGATCTAGACTGGATCTGCAGACCTGGATCCTTCAAATAGTAAAATCAAGAGGAAGTTGAAATGTTTGTATTAAAAAAACAAAAGCTGTGTCTGTCGTGGCAAATCTCTAGTGTCATTTTAAAATACAAATATATCACCAGTCAGAGCTGACCTGGGTGGAGGCTGTAGCAAGTGACCGTTGTGTCCTGCAGTCTCCTAGACAGATCATGGGTGAAGAGAACGTTACACAGCTTGCTGTTGCTGTACGTCTTAGATATTTGTATAAGTGAGTGGCCCATGCCCAGCCTTTTGTGTCTTTTCAGTAGGTCAAAGTCAATCTTGCCCATGTTGTGAGCTGTAGACGCCACGTTGACCACTCGACTGGGACCGCACTCCTTCAGCCTCTCCAGTAGCAGGTTGGTGAGCAGGAAATGACCGATGTGGTTTACACCCAACATCATCCCCAGGCCATCCTCTGTTTCACCCTGCATGACGATGCCTGTGACAGACAGAGAAAAGTGTCAGCTGTCTCTAAACGCGTGTGCGTGTGCGTGTGTGTGTGAGAGAGAGAGAGAGAGAGAGAGAGAGAGAGAGAGAGATAGAGATAGAGTCTGGAGCGAATCTTGCAAAGGACCCTTCATCACCAAACTTTTGGTCCCCGAATATTTTTTTTAATCCATCAACAACAACTATGTTATTTTATATTTCTGTGAATAGGCCTACATGACATCAGACCCACCGTCTCTGTACAGCAGAGGTACGAAAAATAATTTCACTCTGTCTTTTACAGACTTTCAGAACTTTCAGAACTTGCATTAACCAAGAATACTCTAAATGATTTACAGTACACTAAAATATATTAATATATTGCAAAAAGTCAATGAGAGATTTGTTCTCCCTCAGCATCACGTCGTGCTGGGTCCGGACAGAGGACTTTGTCCACAACGTTGTCCTTTGCCAGGCAAAACCCTCTGGTGTGCCAGATCCAGCCTTGGCAACACTCCACAGCTATGCAACTACAGGCCTGTAATAGATTTCCCCTGGTATGTGTGTTTTAGTCATAAATCTTCCACTGCCACGCAGAGAAAACTCTTCTATTGGGTTGAGGAAAGGGCTGTATGGCTGAAGGCAAACATTTATGAACCACCGGCGTACCTGGACAACATGGTGAAAGCTGGCGCTGTCCCAAACCACAACAGACAGGATGCACTGCCTACTGATGATGATCCTGCTGTTCACACTCAACCAACATATCCTTAAGACCACCCATAATGTAATGAGATCAGTTCAGTGATGTGTGGCCCTAGGATTGCATGATGGTGGAGAACGCCCCTGATTACTTGCAGCTGCACAAAGGGTGACATTGCCACCACACTGGCCAGGGACTTCCACAATGGCATGTTGGGCAATAGGCTCTATGCACAGCAGCCATATTGGGAATGAATTGGGTTAATTAAGGGGCTAAATAATACTAATTAAGGCTCTGTTCCATTTAGTGTGGTATAGTGGTTCTCTTATTTTCAAGGACGCCCATAACTCTGAGAGTGTACAAATGGGGTCCATTTGGTTCCATTTGTACACTCTCAGAGTTACACGCCCACCATAAGGGGCCATTTGGAAACCAAAATGGAGTGTTTCTAGTGAGCCAACATGCACATTATCAGCACCCTGACCAGAATGGAACAGAGCCTTCATTAGTATCATTGGTAACACCTGTGAAGGAAGTAAGAAGAGGCCCAATTTCTTTCCAATATGGCTGCTGTGCATAGAGCCTATTGTATTCCTACCTCTCCTTATCCTCTTTGCCAGATTGAACCCTGCTCAATCTTCCTCCATTTATGGGCATATCGGTTGGATCGGCAGTGCGACGTAGGTGTGAGGGCCGTGTAGCAGCCCGAACCTCTACTATATTAAAATTGCCTTGTGGGTGGTCATTGCTAGTGTATGGAACTCTAGCCTCCCCAGACAAACTCAGCTTCTTCTATGCAACGGTAGAGTCTGTTCTCCTATATGGCAGCGAATGCTGGAACCTGAAACCAACCCTGCAGAAGTCTCTAGACGGGTGCTACACCAGAATGTTGCGTTCAGCACTTATCAGCAAGAATGAACATGTTAAGAAGAATCTGTATGAGGGAATGCCAAGGGTGAGCGAGAAAATAGCAGAAAGCTAAAGGAGCACAAAGTACAGACGAGCTGGTCAGATGTATGGAGAACCGGGATGACTGGAGGCGATGATGGAGGGTTAGTCTGAGAACGACCTAGAGAGGGGGTGGGCGGTGGGCGTCACAAACATAGCATGCCCATATATGGAGACAACTTTAAACTAGAAAATGTTGTGTACAGGCCTACTATATAAAATAGGTTTTCCTTTTCCAACATTGTCACCTGCATTGTTGATGAGCAGGTCCAGTCTGGGCTCAGTCTTCAAGAAGGTTTCAGCAAAGGAGCGAACAGACTTCAGACTCCCCAGATCCAACTGCATGAACACCACCTCATTGCTCCCACTTTCCTGTAGGAGACCATCATTCATTACAGAGTGTCAAGAAAGTACCTTTAGCTTCAGGGTTCTTTTTTCTTACCTTTTTTATGTCAGCGAGAGCAGCTTCAGCTCTCTGTTTACTGCGACAGGCCAGAATGACCCTGGCTCCTCTCTTAGCCAGTTCTATGGCAGTAGCCTTGCCAATTCCTGTGTTACTTCCTGAAAGAAATGTATTGTCCTCATATCAAACATTGTGTTTGAAGTACTGTGTAGTTATCACTATATGGCATCACAGTATAGATGATGCACTATGAATTATAGCATCCACCAAATAATATGCAATAACATACTGTATTTACTGTAGTAATGTAGTAGTGTACTGCAGTACAGTAGTTAACAAATACAATAACTACGTTATAAAGCTTGCACTTATCTTCAGTAGAATTAACAGAATGAATACTAGAAATACACTCACCAGTAACAATCACCGTTTTCCCATTCAGTTTTGCTTTGCTTGTGCATGAAGCTCCTTTAACACAAACATTATAAATAATCACATAAACTCCCACTAGAACCCCACCAATAAGTACAAATGGATCCATCACTTCAATATTCTGGATATCACACCCTGTCTGCGTCTACCACGTTGGTCTGAATAACAACTTTTCTACTGTGCTTCATACTGGGTGAGAGCTGAAATCTCTCTCTCTCTCTCTCACACACACACACACACACACACACACACACACACACACACACACACACACACACACACACACACACACACACACACACACACACACCCCCTTTGTTTTAGCCTTAAGCGCATTACATTTTTGAAGATATGTTGCTTTCACCGCCCTCTGCAGGCCAGTATAATGCAGTGGTTCTCAACCTGTGCCACATGATTTTGGGGGGGTCCCCAGATGACAGGGAAGTGACCATTTAAAGACTTTTTAATACCTCAAAAATAAAATATTACTGCATCAAAAGTAATCAACAAACTACTGTAAAAACTGGTGAAACATTGGCCAATTATAAGAAAGAGGCAAGAATTGTGAAAATAGCCCATCTACAAGCTCACAACACTTCGCTTTGTGAGCATGTAGATCTGCTATTTTCACAATATTTAGGGGGGGGGGGGGTCACTCACAGCCTGAAAAGGTTGAGAACCACTGGTATAGTGTAGTACACGCAGCTTCCGCTAGGTTCAGAGACTGAAGAAAACAACTACAAACAAAGGAAAAGAAAGACACTGGATTCAAGGATTTGGATTTTTATTTATTAAAAGGTGTGGAATCTTTCAGTTAATAAAACATATCTGTTCCAGTCCAGTTAAAGGTTTCTATTATAAATTCATACTAAGAGTTTCAGTTTGAGGTACATCAAGTATTTCAGTTTGGGGTATATTATAAATGTTTCAGTTTGGGGTATATTACAAGTGTTTCAGTTTGGGGTATATCATAAATGTTTCAGTTTGGGGTATATTATAAATGTTTCAGTTTGGGGTATATTATAAATGTTTCAGTTTGGGGTATATTATAAATGTTTCAGTTTTGGGTATATTATAAATGTTTCAGTTTGGGGTGTATTACAAGTGTTTCAGTTTGGGGTATATTATAAATGTTTCAGTTTGGGGTATATTATAAATGTTTCAGTTTGGGGTATATTACAAGTGTTTCAGTTTGGGGAATATCATAATTTCAGAGCATACAAATGAAAAAAAGGCAACAATATTTACTACAGTCCGTTCAACAGGCCCCGTTAAAAATCAGTGACTTATGCCATGATTCCATACAGTACTTAAACATTTAAACCTACTTCATTGACCGGGGTCCTCCATGGGTCTGTACTTGGTCTCTCCTTTTTACCTCTCTACAAATCTCTTCACCGAAAATAGCCAATCTACTAGCTCACACAACGCGTTGCAATGCGACATGTTGAGCTTGTGGATTCTTGCCATTTTCGCCGAATGTTTTCCTATTTATGGCATCCACAGAATAGGAACGCTAGGGTTCATGTGGTTAATCTATGCCACTTGTATTTTCAACTGAAAAAGGCCCATAATAATTCAACACCACCCGTTAAAAACGTCAAGCAACGAGGTATAAGTTAGACTTTATGTCAGTCCACTCAGTCTCTCACTCACTTCCCACAGCTTCTTGGCTACAGCATCATCCCTGGCTTTAGCATAGACTTTCCTCTCTGTACAGTTGGAGAAGTAGTGTCCGCTGCGGGGTTCGATGCCCTCCTGGAGTGCACAGTGTAGAGTGGTCTGGGCCCCTTGAACAGGGGTCTTGAAGAAGAAGGCTGTGATGGGCTTCATAAGGAATTTCAGAAAGGAGCTGGTGTGCCGGCCGAGCTCAGATTTGATGTTTCCTGAAGAAACAGAAAAAGCTCCATTAGGATTAGTGTGCACAAGGCATTTGTATGACAAATCCCTTATTGCAACACAGTTTTTACACTGTGAGCAGGGGTATAAAGGTAATGTTCTATTCACGTAGTTGTACTGTTACTCAAGTAGAAGTCATATTTCCTGTGTTGTAAAAAAAGCTACTCCAAATAACAGTTACTTAGTTACATATGGTAGTCACCATGATGGGGTCCTAATGTTGCATCCTGATAGTAGCCATTTTAGTATCATTTACACCCTACAAAAAAATCCCTGATGCTTCTCAAAGTGGTTGAGCATATGTTCTTCATAAGAAAGCTTTCAAAGATTGTCTTATGCGAGAAAAGAGCTTCAAATAAACAAAGAATATCTCCCTGATTGTGCCTCAACAGCATACTGTTGCTGTAGGCTGCTCTGTGATGCTTCCTTTTCCAAAAGTAGTTTATTACAATAATGAATCACTAATCTACTTCAGTGCTTTTTCAGAATGTACAAAAGTGCATGATAAACCACCCCTGACCGTGGGACTCGTCATGGTCATATAAACACAGGAGTTGTGAGCTGACCTGGGTGGAGGCTGTAGCAGGTGACATTGGTGCCCTGTAGCCTCTTGGCCAGCTCATGGGTGAAAAGGACGTTACATAGCTTGCTGGCGCTGTAGATCTTCATGCTAGCTACAAACGAGTCCCCCAACCCTAGAGCCTTGTGGGTGTTCAGACAATCAAAGTCAATTGTTCCAGTATTATGTGCAACAGATGCCACATTGACCACCCGACTGGGACCACACTCCTTCAGCCTCTCCAGAAGCAGGTTGGTGAGCAGGAAGGGACCGATGTGGTTGACACCAAACATCATCCCGAGGCCATCCTCTGTTTTACCCTGCACGTAAATGCCTGTATGAAAGAAAGGAAGGTGATGTTTCAACACTGTCTCTAACCCTCCAAACCTGTGAACATCAAATCATTGACACAAAAACAATCTATTCACAATTTTCAAACTTCTTTACAAGCCTTGAAGCTTTCAAATAATTCATTTGCCATATGTTTCTCGATTATTTACCAAGTACATTTGCACATACCCGGAATTTGTCAAGGGTAATGTTGGGAGTATGTCCCCAACATGCAGGCCCTTCATAGATTATCACTGTAGCCATAGGTGTTTTTTTTAACTAATTTGGAATACCTACAAATAAAACTGGGGTCACGTGAAGAAAAACAGAGTTCTTTTTTATTGCAGAGAATGGCAAAGACAACACTTTTAGTTGGACTGTCTGGTGTCTGCATCAATTGTCTCAGGATTGTCTTTGTGTCGTAATTCCTCATGCAACAAGACAAACAGGTATGTACCAGCTCAACTTGTCCTAGGTAGACTACACGTAACACGTGCAGCCTCACTACACGTGCAGGCTAAAGATTCTGTGTCTAAATGACTAATTACACATTGGAAATATTAAGGTCTCTTGTGGCTCACAAAAAAACATTAGCCTACTTATTATCAATGTTGTATGCGCTCTCACAATCTCACCAAACGACTTATTTATTTCCAGTGCATGATGTTGCAATAAGTATTGTAATGCAATAACAAGCAGGACCCTTTGCTACACTGAACCAAGTGTAAGGTAAAGCTAAATCAACTGTTCAATGGCATTGTTTGGAGCCAACCTGCGTTGTTGATGAGAAGGTCCAGTCTGGGCTCAGTCTTCAAGAAGGTTTCAGCAAAGGAGCGAATAGACTTCAGATTCCCCAGATCCAACTGCATGAACGCCACCTCATTGCTTTTACCCAGCTGAAGGGAAAACAGATTGCTGTTAAAAGTGTTTCCATCAGAAGAAAGCGTTTATGCTTTGTGTGTGGTGAAATGTACAATCAACATAATTTAAATAAACTTTTCACCCTCTTGACTTCAGCCAGAGCAGCTTCAGCTCTCTGTTGGCTGCGACAGGCCAAAATTACCCTGGCCCCTCTTTTAGCCAGGACTATGGCTGTCTCTTTCCCAATACCTGTGTTGCTGCCTGTAGTTGAACAGATAATGGAGGTAAAATATGACTGTATTGCAACGTTCCATGTGAATCCAACACCATTCTGATGCAAGACATTTTGCATTGACAAAACAAATTCTCAATGAATTCTCTTTTAAAACACTAAATGGAATGATCAAAGAATAGTACTACTGGCATTAACTTTACATGGACATTGGTCGTTTCTAAAAACCTAAAAAAAAAAAGAGGATGGGAACAAGACAAAGAACCAAACCAGAATTATCCTAAACTGATGACATATGACCAGGGATGGCAACCCCTCATCCCACATTCACCTCTAAACTAACTACTTGTGTCCTTATCTATTCATAGTTTACAAAATAATACAAACATCATCCTAGGGGGGGAAAACATAAGTAACTCACCTGTCACAATCACTGTTTTACCATGCAGCTTCGTTTTGCTGGTGCATCGTTTCCCCTTCACAACAACATTATGAAAGATATATCCAACTCCTACGAGTACTCCGATGACCAACAGAAAGACAGACATGGCTATGGACTCTGTTCCTGGTGTGACAATAGTGTTCAGAGGAACAGATCATGACAGCATTCAAACAGTCACACCCAAATACTGGGCGTTAACGCAAGGTGTGCACTGTGCATCCCACCATAACATTTCTTGGACAGACTGAAAGTACCACAGTATCACTCACCTGGCAGTGTCAGCTCCATTAAACTGCCACAATGTTGGCTGATTTGCTATAGCTCAAACTGAATCACATGGGTTAGAGCAGGTGTTTTCCATTAGCAACTGCAAAATATCTGTGGTGACATCACTAACTGGGTGTGGTCAGAAGTGTGACAGCTTGAGCAGGAAGGGACTGATGGGGTTGACACCAAATATCATCCTCTGTTTTACTCACATAAATGCCTGTATGACAGAAAGGAAGGTGATGTTTCAACCGTCTCTCTCCCTGTGAACATCAAATCCTTCACACAAACAAAAAATGTTTTCAAACTTCTTTACAAGGCTTGAAGCT
This sequence comes from Gymnoscopelus microlampas, assembly GCF_963454915.1. Lineage (NCBI taxonomy): Eukaryota > Metazoa > Chordata > Actinopteri > Myctophiformes > Myctophidae > Gymnoscopelus > Gymnoscopelus microlampas. The sequence goes on along the minus strand of NC_139945.1, from coordinate 48,675,566 downwards.
TTCAAATAAATTGCCATTTGTTTGTTTATTGCTTATTTGCCAGGTACATTTGCATATACCTGGAATTTGTTCTCGGCAATGGTAACCACCTTCCATTCCGACATCTCGCCACTCCGACTAGTGGCTTCCACGTGCGGTTAGGGTTAGGTATAGGGTTTGTTAACGTCGGAAAGGCGACATGTAACCCTCGGCAATTAACCCATCCTAACTATCATGAGATTAGAGGCCAGCAACCCAACTCTAAGGTAAGTAGATTCAAGGTCAAGGATAATGATCCTAACATGCAGGCCCTTCATAGATTCATTGTAGACATACTTTTTTTTTAACTACTTTGGAATACCTACAAATAAAACTGCTGTCACCATAACATTTCTTGGACAGGCTGTACCACAGTATCACTCACCAGGCAGCATCAGCTCCATATAAGTGCCACAATGTTGGGTGATTTGTTGTAACCCAAACTGTGTCACATGGGTTAGAGCAGGTGTTTTACATTAGCTGTCAACTGCAAAATACCTGTGGTGACATCACTAACTGGGTGTGGTCAGACGAGTGACAGAGAGAAGTGGATCAAGTTTTCTGCCCTGTTATTCAAATGCATTTTTACCCTTTAACCCAATTCAACCAGGCGTCAGTTTTGGGAATGTCGTAAGTCGGAGAACATATCAGAACACACATGGCAAGCTTGTAGTCCCCGTATTTACAAAGCTACAACTCCCAGTAAATGAATTATTTGTTTGAGTGCTTTTTCATTAAGCTATGACAAAGTTTCACTCAAATTAAATCGAAACCAAGAATCTTAATTATTATGCATGAGTTTATGGCCAAAACAAATAACACGAAGCCATAAAGATATAATAAAAAATAATAAATTGACTCATATATGTTATTAACTTTGTTCTTAGAAAATCTTTCTGTATTTACAGGTTTTTAACAGACAAGCAGGTACAGACAAAGAGTGCTTATATACAGAGCAGCACAAGATGTTAAAATGAGTGCTAAAACAGTACCTTATTTACAGATGGACTACAGAGGAAAGTACAGACTAAGAACAAGTTTTATCACAAAACTTCTGTTACTCTACCAAGTATCACAAATCCCATGAGGAACTGTACACTTAAAAACCAAAAAATGGTATATCTACATGAAATCCAATGTTTCTCCAACTGAGAGGCACTGAATTGTATATATTTACATAATATATACATATAAAAGTGTATAAGCATGTATGTTTTCATACATATATAGCTACCTGTGGTGCAAAAGCAGCAAAAGAAATTATATTGTATGACTTCAATACTACAAAATAAAGGTTTGTGCTAAATGGGCTGACTGACAAATAAGGTAATGTTACACCATACATAACTACTATACTGGCAAAATAAAAAGAAAGAAAATTGAGCGTATGTAAATAATGTCCGCTCAAAGTCCCAATGGTCTTAAGTGAACAAAAGATTACAGTCAGTCGTTCATAAAACAGAAGAGATTGTCGATAATACTTCAAGTTCATGCAAAGGTACAAACCATTAAAAATGAAAAAATAAACATTTTCTTCCCTGTTCACCAACCAGCTGTGCAGTGTTTCCCTTCATTGTGAGTAGAAAGAAGGTGCAAAACAAAAAAAGGGGGAGACTCTGTGGGCTATGGAACTGAACTGCAACGAAGTACGGGCACTTGGTGGACGACCAGAGTCTGTTTGACTGCCCCGCCCTGATTGGACGGGATGCCGACAGTGGCAGTGTCAGGTATGGTTACTGTGGTGTGGGTGGTTGTGATGGCGCTGGTGGTGGTGCTGGTGCATGAGGTGGTGGTGGTGCTGTTGGTTGCCTCTTCCTCTTTGGGCTGCTTACTAGCAAACTCTGTGATGCTGAAGACAAACTGCAGGCAGCCAAGTTTGATGTAGCTGCCGTGGTGGAGCAGTGCTGTGCCCTCCCAGCCGGCCCCGCTGCCTCCGATCAGGCTGGAGCTGCTGGCCTTGCAGTTGCACGTGAGGCCGGGGCCTCCCTGGGGCTGACTGCTCATCACTCCGCCTGCCGGCATCACACCCACAGTGGGAGTGGGCCCCTCTTGCTGCTCCCTCTTCTTGCTGCGGCCTGAATCGCGCCAAAACAAGGGAAGAATTGTGTGAGCAGCTGCATGTACAGGTTTCTACACATCTCCTCCTATCCACTGGAATGACGAAGACTTCAAAAGCCAGCACAAATTCAAGACTGGCGACAAAATGCTATTGTGGATTTCTATCTCAGAATTCTGAAGTTTTTTCCCTCAGAAGTGCAATTTTATATATGTTTCAATAAGGAAGTTATTCTCATGCACAATTGCGATGGTTTATTCAGGCCTTTTAATTTCTCTTCAGTAGCAAAAAGGCACTTCCATAACAAGGCTATTCTGGTGGTAGAGAACAATAAAATAAGGTCAAAGAATGGGGGGAACTCACGGATAATGCCTTGCACTTTGGACACCAGGCCACTAGGTGGAGATGGTGAAGCCTTTTCAGAGAAGTCACAGGAGTAAAGCACATTGTCCACTGTGGTCCCATGTTCACTGTAGTTCAGGAGCTCATAATGCTTAGTATTCTGAGGGGACACAGAACAACCTAATTTATACACCGTGTTTTAAAAATAAATAAAACCCCTGCATAAAAACTAGTAATTAGTGGGTAAAGAGGCAGCCTGGTAACCAGAAGGTCACCGGGTCAGCTTGGGGTTAGTGTTAGTCCCAAAGCAAGGCACTTGGCACTTGACACCTAACCAAGTAGAGAATGGAGTCGTTTTCAGTGTTTGACCAAATTTATCCTTCATTGTACGACAGTGTCGCTCGCCGGGAAAAAAAGCTCTCAATCCGTCCCAGATGACGCACAGTAGATCTGCTATTTTCTGTGAATGTGTGTGTATGTGAGACAGGCTGTTGTGTATGAAATGAATATGCATTACTCGTCAAGCATAATGTAACCACCATGTCCTGCAAATTATGGTGGAACTAGCTGAGCTTGTAGATCTGCAGTTTTCACCACACGACACCTGCATACCATAGAGTATAGTGTATATATGTACCTATAAAAACACCCAAAACAGTGTCATGTGGCTAAGAACAAACAGCAATGATGTCAAAGCCAACGTACCTCATCATAGAAAATGCAGGCATGTTTTCCCGACACATAGTTACAATGACCATAGTTTGTAAGGCACACATCCATGTCAGCACCTAAAAAATTAAGGAAAGAGAAGAGCTTGAAAAGACCAAATACACAAGCACACAGGATCTGTTGTATCAATTACTTACACCACTAAGCTAGTGTTAGGTGTAGGGCTGTATCTAATGATTACTTTCATAATCAATTTTATTTGCAATAATTATTCAATAAACTATACACTATAACAGTAAAATAACAGTAAAAATATAATATAATGGAAGAAGGACAGGCATTCACATTGTGGTGAAATTGTAAACAAGACATTAGAAATGTATTATTATTATTATTATATTTACTTTGTATTTAGCATTGTATCTGAAGAATTTTCAGTCTATCAATTCATTGATTCATAACTAATTAACCAACCAACACGGAGAGCTGCATTGGATGTTAGATGGAAAGGTTCTTACCAGATCCTATGTACAATGTCCTGTAGCACATGCTGACAGCTTCTCCCTTTCCTGTGAGAGGGTAGAAGACTGCTCTAGCCTGCACCTTCTTTGGACCTGTAAGAAACGACACCGGTGAACAAAACCACTTATTAGGCAGTGCTGAGTACTAGGACGTAAAAGCTACATTTTATGAACCAAATGCCGGATTTTCTCAAAACTTCCTATCGATCACACAATATGACGTACCGTCCATGTTATAGGATGATAATCTTCATTTATAAAGCACATATCAAAAAATGAAAACCCTGAATAAAATCTCAATGACATAAAAAACAAAAGGTGCAATGCATACAGTATTATGCAGTATCTTAATTGAATGTTTATGACATGTTTTTCCATGACCTTCCCTGGCAGTGCTGGTCAGGGATCAGATAAAATAAGAGAATGTTTTTGTAAATTGTCTTTCCTTATCTTACTGTGGAGGAAAAAAAGAAAAGAAAAACAGTGGAAACAATTAGATATTGGCGAGCACCAACACCAGGCTACGGTATCTTACCTTCAGGGACTGGAGATGGGGGTTTCAGGGTGGGGGTGACAGGAGGAGGAGGAAGAGGAGGAGGAAGAAGAGGCGGAGTGACTCCACTGCTTTGAGGAGTGGACATCATTTTGGGTGGAAAAAGCTGCTGGATCCTCTGCCGAGCCAGGAGTTTGATCATCTCTCCATCCAGCTTGTCCAGTTCAATTCCTAATAGGCCAACACGAGTATAGTTCAGATCATTTTGTTTTTAAACAAAGCTTAAAGCTACAATATGTAGCTTTTATGTCCACCGTCTCCCTATGGAAAGAGGTAATTGCAACCATGTCTAAACTACAATACATCTGGCTAGTGTCCAATCTGTTCTGCCCTCCACTTTAAATAACCTTAAAGACATTGTCAACCAGTAGGTGTCCTACCCGACACCAGGGTCTACATTTCTCAAGAGTAGGGAGACCACCTCCAACTACAACAGATGTGCTAGTTATATTGTAGTTAACTCCACCACACAGATTGGTTAAAACATTGTATTCATTTGTTTATATTCTACTTTTTGTGTATAACTGAAAAATGAATAAACATTGAATCATAAAATAAATAAATAAATAAAAACATTGTATTCATTAAAATAAAGTCCTGGTGGCATGTAGCTGTAACATATGGGGTAAAAGTATCAGAAACAAGTGTAGTCAGAATTTCCTCTTCTGACATAGTCAGAACAAAGGTGCTTTGCAACAAGGAAGTGCTGATGACTCATTACTTTACCAGTTTGGGCATGGCTAACGAACAAATTCAAGGTACTGTTGCATCATTCACTTCGCGGATATGACATCTTGCTTGTATATGCAAGCTGGTATGCAAATGGGAGATATTGTGCGTCACTGTCACTGGATCACAGGCTCATGAGCCAGACCCAAACCCACAACCCCGGGAAAAGATCCAAACCCATAACCTTGTGAACATACCCAAATGTATGACCCAGTGATCGATCCAACCCCATAACCAGACCCAAACCTACGACCCTGTGACAAGATGATTATGATACCAACTATCAGGAGGACGCTTCACAGTATGAATTAATAATAAGGCAACACAGCTTACCTCCATCACCGTCCATAGCAGCCTTCATGTGGTTGGACAGGTCAGCTATGGAGGAGATGACACCAGTACCAGTACTACCCAGTACTGCCTTTACACCTGGAGAGGAGAATCCTGGAGACACATGCAAACGACACAGAACTGAATGGAGGAAACGTGATGCAGACACATGTATGCCATTCCCAACGTAAAATCAAGCATCCAATCGCTGTAATTGGCTGACAGAGTGGGTGACATTTGGAGGGAGCGCTTGTTTTGGTTCACACGATAACCTGTTTCGTCCACCATGGCTGGCCAACTTGGACAATGCGCTCGGGGATGCGCTAGGCCACTGGCTGCTCTGTGCGGGCACTCCCTAGCCTGGCAACTCTGAAACTTTTTACAATCATTTGAGAACACGGCAGGTGTGCCAACAACAGCGGGGACTGGAGGCTCGTGAGGCACGCCTGTCTTGTTCTCAAGGGATTTAAACAGCCATTCATTTGTTGTAAAACCTTGCACATACACAAAACATGAAATGAACCAAAACAAGCGCTCACCTTGGGAATGGCACATATCTGATGCAAACATTTTGACTTTCAATAAGCTTCTTCACAAAGTCAACTTCAACTCGAATGGTGCGCACAAAATGTATTCAACACAACTTAAATGTTCAAACTTCTGAATACCAAATGTCAAAAAGGAAGCATCACAGAGGCAAGGAAGGGATGATTTTAGTCAATTGTTTTCTTTTCATTAGCATGGGCAAGATTCAACTCTTTATCCAAGAGGGGGGGGGGGGTCCCTACTCATGTAATACATTATCTATTATGAACACTATTTAAGTAATTACTTAATACTTAATCATTCACAAATTGTTAAAAGGCTTCTTAGTTGTTCACAGGCTTCATAGTCCAATTTTGCCAAATAAGTGCATTTTGTGGGTGGGAAAATACCCCACCGTCCTGTAATCACAAGCCTGACCCTGAGAATACTTTCTATATCCCAGGATGGGAACAATTCATATCGTTCATGAATATATCCATCAGCAAGAGTTCAAAGCAACCTCAAGAAAAAAGAACGATCCCTGAAATCTACTCAACTACTAATTCAGAGAACCCCTTACCTGCTGGACTTGGTGACGATCCTAGCTTGGCTGTGCCATGGTCCAGGATGACTTTAGGGAGTGGGGATGCTGAGGGGACACTGGGGGTGGTGGTGGTGGTGGAGAGGGGTGGTTTTTCATCACTGCTCATACAGTCTGCCAGTGGCCCAGACTGGGTCCTGTGGTTCTGCTGCCCTGTCTTGGAAACTAACGTTGGGGGAGCTGGGAAGCCTTTCTGGGCACAGACCTCCATTGGGCTCACGATCTCCCTTTTTATGACGGCTGCAACTATGTGGTTAGGTAGATCAGGGCAGGTGGTGGAGGCGGCTGTGGGGGCAGGGTCTTGTACAGTCGGGCTGGGTTGTGTTCTGTGTTGGAGCTCAGTCTGCCTGCATGAGTCTGACGCACTGTCACAGTCCACAGGGCCGTTGGCTTTGGGAGGCCGCCGCTCCTCTACTAGGGGCCCGTTGGGCTTTCTGCAATTCTGACAGGGCCTCACAATGCAGTTACAACTATCCATCTCGGCCAAGGGGCCCTTGGGTACAGGGGCCCCGTGGGGGCCATCAAATCTACCACAGGGTTTCAAACAGGGGACGGGAGAGGAAGTCCTTTCCGATGAGACCAGAGGTTTGAGCAGCTCCCCCGTGACACAGGATTTAATATCGACCTTCTGCTCAGTGTCCCATCCCACTGATGATGATACTGATGTGGGAGTTGATGACGACGAGGCCTTTTGCTTGATGGAAAGGTGCCTCATGATGCTGCACTGGAGAGCAAGGACATCTTGTAGCCACTGTTGAGCATATTAAAGGCACGATTTAGACCAGAACAAGCGGAAAACACCAAGTGTTGCAGTTTGTAGTCCTAAAACCCGGAGGTGAGTTATCATGTTTGAGCTACGGGTTCCCTTGCCAATTTCCGATTGTTTTATTTTTTTTGTACTAAGACATAAATGACACCCCATAATATTTCAACCGTGACTTATGTGGTAAAATAAAATGGCTATGTATTTTTGCCGTTGAATCATTGTTGTGTTTATTTATTTATTGAACTTTGTGAGCTGTGCATACCTCCTGCTGCTCTGCCTCTGTGGTGAAGTGCTTGGGGGACTGTTGGTCCAGAACGCCACTACAGACCAGCTCTGATTGACGGACCCCTGCGGGGGCCAGCATGGGGGGAGGGTTCTGATACTGGGACTTGATGGCATCTGGCACCTGAGAACAAAGAGCTTCTCATGAAATACAGTATAATCCGGAACACTGGAAGTATCAAGCGTTAATTAGTTTCTCATGCATCACTGTGATTCTTTTCAGACATTTCTGCCTTACTGAAACAGGACAGTGAATAATAAAGACAGGAAAGTAATAGGCATAGGAGGGGTTGAAATGCAACACAGGGACTTGAGGTGGGACTCAAACAAAAAGCAGAATTTTCCATGCTCCAATTAATTCAAGAAGAAGTTGTACCTTGATCGTCTTTTTGTTGTGCTGGTGAGTGGTGCGTCGGTTGGGCGTGTTTTGCCGATGGACACGGCGCAGGAAGTCCACTTTCACGGCATGCTGGGACATGCGGTCCTGGAACTGGTCAAAGAGCTGGCAGCGGTTGGTCAAGCTCAGGCTCCTCTGGTTCAGCTAGACAACAGCAGGACAGCAGGTCAATATCTAAACAAATGGCAGTCTTTATAACCGTTAAAAAAAGAAGAAAGGGCCCGGACGGTCGGCATAACCGTCTGGGCACCTAGGCTGACAACGTGTCGCGGGTTTGACTCCCGATCCCAACGGCCTTTGCTGCATGTCACTCCCCATATCTCTCCCCATTACCTGTCAGCCTACTGCCCTATCAATAAAAGGCATAAAAGTCCAAAAATAAATCTTGAAAAAAAGAAGAAAGACCGGCTCCCTCAAAAGAAAAAAGGTGCAGCCACAAAAACAGTAGGGATGTGCATATGACTAAAATCCTTTTAGATTATACTGTTCTTCTTAAGAATGATTCATTAGAAGTAGAACCCCCCTCCACCCCTGCCAGACTTTTTAAAGCGTCGCTCTGTAGGAGGCTAGCTGTAATAGAAAGATGGACACCACTCTGTTTAAAAACACAATTTTTCATTTGCATCTTTAATGCAGAAGTGCAGGTCTATCCCTTCATGGAGTCTTCACGCAACGTCTAGGTCCCGGACCATTTTAACTTTGATGTCTACTGTACTGAAAGTCTTAGATTGCACAGACGCGTACAATTCAGAGAAAGTGCTTTCTAAAGCATAATTCTTCTTGGGCACTAATAATGTTTGTGCTCAGAACCGTGTCTCTTACCACGAGGTGTTCAACGTGGTTGGGACACATCCACTTTCCGGCTGGTAGGGCGGTGAGCGGAGGGTCCAGGCAATCCATGTGGAACAGCAGTGGACAATAGTCACACTGGATGAGAGGAGCCATCCTGCAGCTCCTGAGATGAGGATGCAAAGCAGAGGAGGTTGGCTAAATTGGTTTGTAGGTAAAAATTTACTTTATCTGCATTCATATCTAGGACTGCACAATACAGACAACAAATTGTTATATTTTTCATGAATGTTGTGATCTCTGGTATTTTGGTCCATGCCAGAATATTCCACATTAACCTTTCAAGTTTTGTTGAATTAAATTGTGATAAACAATATAGCGATATACTGTCCATACTTTAAATGCAAATTTGTGTATAAACCCAGTAATAACCAACCTGCTGCAAGTAAAGCAGACTTTGACTGGCAGAGGGACCAGGCCGTTGGTGTCTAACTCATGCTGGGGCCTCCTGAATGGCTTCCCCAGAAGATCCTCTTTTCTTCTCCGCTTACTGGTGCCTGGAAAAACCAACAGCAAATCAAAACACTTGCCTGATGATCAACCACAAAAGAAAAGACATTGCATTGCCCATCGAAAAGAAGTCTTAAAAGCAGCAGCAGCAGCTGTATCTGAATCTTGGGTTTGATGAATTTCCCAGACCAGGACAGCATATCGTTACCTGGTAGTGCGGTAGTGCATGTGAGCTCATTGGGCAGCTGAAACTGTGTGGGGTTTCTCTCCATAGCAGCAGCAATCAGCAACTGAAAGGGCCGCTTGAGGAGGCGAGGCATGGGCGGAGGCGGAATAGTGCCCTCAAGCTCCGACCCCTGAGCTTCCTCCTCTACCTCCGCCGTCTCGTCCTCGCCGTCGTTTTGCTCCTCTGAAGGAGTCGGCGTGGAGGAAGTGTTGGAGGTCGGCGTGCCAGGCCGACTGCTGGGTCTGCTGCCGGTCCGGCGGTCCAGGAGTCGGACCTGAGCCACCCTGAGGCCGGGCCCCGCGGCCCCAGCCCCCGGGGGCAGGCCGTCCAACCGCAGTGGACCGGAGTTGAGCTCCAACTCCACCGCTGGGGACACAGAGCGCTTGGCCACCACCTTCTCAGGCAGACCGTTGGTTTGCTCAGACTTCGACTCTCGTTTCTGAGGGAAGGGGAACAAATGAGATCAGAGAGATGCTGCGATGATCTATGATCTTTATGTCTATGGCAAAAGAGGACCTTTGAATGTTGCTACGCTACATCTACAACGACAGATAAACAGTTTGCACTCAAAGAGTACTGAATAAAAACAACAACATGCAGCTCACCTTTTTTCGGACATTACATCGATGACACATCCACTCACCAGGGGGCAGCATCTCTTCACTTAGAGGTGGGTTACTATGGTAACAAAGAGATAAAAGGCCATTATCAGTACTGTTAGTTATTAACTATCCCTAATATTGTTGATATAACATATAGAAGTGGAAAGTTCAGGGCAACTCAATCTAGCCCTATGTCTGTACAATACCAGCAGTGTTTAAAACTCAATCTAGTAACAGAGACAAAAAAACGTCAGATTGAATCATTAGTCATTAATGAAAATATAAAACAAGAAATTCAGTACATACACGTTGCTCTGCCTCCATCTAGTGGACAAATTATATCACTGTATAACTCTTGGTAATGCCTGTGTTTAGTTAGTACAGCTGACAACTCAGCTGTAAAACTGACCATGAACTGAATGTTATCTTAACAGTTTGTAGCACCAACTGAGGCATGACATATGTATGTCAAGAGACATGTAAAAACAAATGTGTATATATATTAATTAACCATATATAATTTCTCAACTAGAGTACATTGCTGTCACCTGTTCATATCTGGAGACATACACACATCCCAAAATGTATGCTTGTATATACTGTCTGCATGTTGTATACATTCTGAGATGTGTGTATGTCTTAGATACTTCATGTCATGCCGTACATATGTGTACATGCCTCGTCAGAAACCATACCTGCAGTATATTGTGTGCAATATCCTTTTTGTTTTATGCTCAATCATATCAGTGAGTCAAAAACGTCCCAGGTCCCCCACGCATGCAAACTGTATGTAAAATGTGTGACACATTGTGAAACCGGTAGTGTTATAGCAGACACGCACAACATGCCACTGATACCAATGCCAAGATAATGATCATCCATCATTGTCGAGAAGAAAATCCCACCTCAGAGATATTTTGTCATTTTGTCAAACAGTTGCTATTTTTTTTACATTATTTGTCACTCTCTGAACCCACGAATAAAACAACAATCATATGGCAAACAGATGTGTTAACGTTCGTGGAGAAAGGCAAGTGTACCAATAACACACGACTGGTACACATACTTCTGTAAATCTAGCATTGCATGCATGACGTTCTGTTCTTTTGCCTATGTAGTTTTTGGTGGTCAGCAGTGTTTCCAGGTTTTGAGAGAGAAACATGCAACCAGGTCTACAAAAATAAGCCCAAAAGAAGCGAGCCCTTTTCCCTTTAAACATATACATTGGCTACTTTCAAAAACATCTTAGCCTGCATGGTAAAAAAAAATGCTGAGAATGTCATCTGGGGGGGGGGGGGGGGGGCTGTTCAACGGCCTTATAATAACAAATAGCCCCTGCATCTGCATGCAATGCATCATCTCAAACGACGCACACCACAGTACAGGCCCATTTTCATCTGCAAAGCGTAGCCTATGTACCGTTACGTGCATAGCTGCGATTTAAAATGTTGGTAAGATGGCGCTGGAATAGAACAAAAAAAATCCAGGGAGGTCGCCATATTGTAAACAGAGACAGAGAGACTCCATTTTTAGCAGCGGAATAGAGCCGCTCTGACCTATTGCCAGCGTTCCGCGGCAAATTCTAACTTTATTAATGCTCTAATAATTCAATTCGCTAAATAATCAAAACAATGCCATAAACGAAGAGAGACCGCGTCGACGCCTCGTTTACTTCACTCGACATTGGTTGACGTGACGACAAGACGATATCAATGAACTAGAGACGGAATGTGGACAAAATGAATCGACACATCGATCGCACCCATATATTTATACTACGTTGTACGACGGTGTCGCGTGCCGAAAAGAAACGAACTGCAGGCTCAAGCTTTAGAGGTCCGTTTGCACTTTCTCTCTGTTCCACTAAAGCATACGTGGTATTTTTCCCCCCACCGCAATGGATCACTTTGAAGTGAACACCATTAAGTTGTTCTAAAAGCCTGACACGGACCATAAGCAGCCTGCTGTTTTCTTGCATCAAAGAGAAAGAGAGAATGCACGCCTGGTGCCTGTATGTGTGTGTATATATATATATATATATATATACATACATACATACATACATACATACATACACACACACATCGTATGGGGAAACATAACTCTACTGGTACACATAGTTCTCTAAATCTAGCATTGCGTGCATGACGTGATGTTCTTCTGCCCGTGTAGTTTTTGGTGGTCAGACACCGTGTTGCCATGTCCGCTTATTATAAGCGACTTTGGTCTTATTTTTCTGTAAAGTTGCTTGTAAATATTGGCAGTTGCGAGTTCCGTTTTTTGGGGCTTGTTTCTTAAGTGTAGTTGTTGCTTATTTAGGCTTCCTTTCCAAAACCTTGTATTATTATTTAAACCAGTGGTTCCCACAAATATTTTCATGAAAATGTTGTGCCAGGGAGCATGTGTTAAAAAAAAAGATTCCACATTTTATTGCAAGTTTTTTTTTTTGAAAATAGCAGATCTACAAGCTCACAACATGTCGCGATGTTGTGAGCTTGTAAATCGGCTATTTTCAAATAGCCGATGCAGGCCTGGGTTTAAAGTGATATGTGGCCTATAGTTGCTTCTTTTGGGCTTGTTTTCATAGACCTTGTCGCTTGTTTCTCTCACAAAACCTGGCAACAATGGTAAGACATCCCAGAGATCACAGCAGAGAGAGAGAACATCTCTCTACATTCAGTAATACATGCTGATTCAGGCTCATGGTGTATGGTTGTGTAGAACAGTGGTTCTCAACCAGTGGTAGGGGGACCACCAGGGGTCCTTGAGGGGGTTCCAGGGGGTCCCCAGCCAAAGTAATAGTTAGAAACCAAATTGACCCTTATGTGTCTGTAGCTCTGAGAGTGTACAAATGGAACCAAATGGACCCGTTAGGGTCCATTTGTACACTCTCAGAGTTAAATGAACACTGATGATGGTGATACAGTGTAGATTAAGACACCCAATAAATCAAAGCAGTTGAGTCCCTGGCATATCTTTTCAAATGGGGGTCCGTGAGCTATTATGTGTCAATTTGGGGGTCCTTGACGCGAAAAAGGTTGAAAACCACTGGTGGTAGAAGAATGGAAGGTTTATTTATTTCATATACCAGCACTGTAGGTGGAAGGCCGCCGGGCAGTGGTCACAGCACAGCAGATCGCCTCCTTCTCGGCAGCTGTCACAGGTGTCGTGGTTGGTGGCCCTGCCACTCCTCCGGACGTCCCTCACCAGCTTCCGGCTCCTCTTGTCCACCTCCTCAGACTTTGGAGGAGGGGCCAGCAAAGTCTGGATTTGCTGTAGTAGTAAAAAAAAAAAAAAAAATATGGGGTCTTAAATATTCACTAGCAGTGGCTGTCTGTCACGTCTAATGGGTGGATCTTTGAGTTTAACATCCTGCTTTGGGGCAATAGTGGTGCATTTTATGAGGACTAACGTCGAGGCCCAGAAGAACCGCCACAGTTCAATGTTGCCATGTCGGCTTATTATAAGCGACTTTGGGCTTTCTTTTTCTTAAATGTAAAGTTGCTTGTAAAAAGTGGTGGTTGCGTTTTTTTGGGCTCGTTTCTAAAGTGTAGGCTACATGCTTCTTTAGGCTTGCTTCCAATGTTTTAAACATTATTATTTAAACCAGTGGTTCTCAAATATTGTCATGAAAGTTTCAAATTGCTCGTGTGGCCTAGTTGCTTCTTTTGATAGACCTGGTTGCTTATTGCTCTAGAAAAATCTGGCAACAATGCCACAGTTTAGTGACTGCATGTACTTCCATGTACTGTTGTTCTCATGTCTTACTAAATAAAGTACATCAATCAATCAATGTATAAGACGTTTTGTGGATCGTTTTGATATTGGTGTGTAAATCAAACCACTTTCACCAGTGACATCGACAAGAAAAGAAAATGAGAATTCCGTGTGACTTGATGATGGGCTTAGTCTAAGTGCATCAATACATAAATAGAAACAGACACTGACTTTAAGACGTCCACATGTAAATGTACTTAAGGCCTGAGTACTATACAAACCCCCAGTTTAAAATACATTAAATACTTTTCCAGGACCTGCACACACACCCTGTTAAAAAAACAGAACACAGTACAATCCTGAGGGTTCATCTACCCGCCCAGGGTCCATTTGACTCCATTTTGAACACACTCTCGGATGTAAAACTAACAGATCATTTGACTCTGCATCATGATGTGTGTATAAACTCCTGTAAAAGGCCTGCAGAAAGAAGCTGCACACACCTCCATTAAGCCTCCAGAGGTGTCCAAGTCGTACACAATCGTCGGGGTCTCCATTTTGTCCCACATTCATCCGATGGAAGTCAACGCACAAACCCAATCTGCGGTGGGTGAAAAAATATCCGATCACACACAACGACGATGAAAAGCAGGCTCGATCCCGGGGCGAACCTTCACCCTTTTCAAGCCTTTTTTCGGGTGTGAACTAATTGTTTGTTATCCCCTTTTCGCTCCGCTAGAAAAATGCCCCCGGTGGCTAATGTTAGCCGGCTAACGTTAGCCACTGCTAGCCACCAGAAGACGTCAACCCAGTCAAGGTTGTATGTGTGGAGGCTAAAGGCTAGGGCTAACGCTGCTAGCCCGTTAGCTTCTTCTGCTTCAGTCGCCCAAACGAAAAGACAACAACAGCCCTGCGATAAACAACGCGGTCCGATCGCGTTGATGCTTCGATCAAACGCCTCGCGGGTGCAAACAGGAACCGTGTGGATGTTGTCGTGTCTCAGTTCAGGTTCTGGTTATACACACAAAACGATCCTCCGAGGCCCCGATTAGCTGTTCAGCCATGATTCCTCCTGCTTCTGCTCCTGCAAGAAGAAGCAGCAGGCTCGGAAATCTGCAACTAGCCCGTCCGATCCCATTGTCAACAAAACACACGCGAAAATGCAACGGAACACACGGTGCAGATCCCACCAATCCAATGATCCAATGCGCGGCGAACGACAGGCGGCTCTGGAGATGTTTTAATCCGTGAATAATGTGTGTGCAGATGCGATAGGGTTGGTGTTATTGTTGTGAAAAAAGCCTCCTCTCGGTGCATCAACACTCTGCTAGCAACATCCTCTCCTGTTGGCGCAACCGCGAACCGCCGCACGCGCATGCGCGCTGCTATGATGGAGAAAATAATAATTTTTTGATTTATAGATTATGATTTTTTTTTTGTTTTCCCTTGGATTTTTTTATTCATTCACTCAATACATTCATTAAAAACTAGTCACCATACATAAACTACAACAAAATGTGTTGGGAGAGGAAAGAAAGAAATGTAGAGGGCGCCACAGGGGTGGCCTAACCGCCTAACTCAAATCAAATCTCCCTTTCTGCTTTTTAGTCTTAGCTTAATGTTTTTGTCTTTGCTACATTTGTTTGCCTTTTAAGCATTTCTCTCCTAATAAAGTTGTTTATTTTGATTTGTTTTGTAAAGCGACTTTACAAAAGTAAAGCGCTATATAAGTGTGATGTATTATTCTTAATATTCTTATTATTAGGGGTCGTCTTCCCCCAAAAGTATGAAAAATGTAAAAGGATGGGACTTTTTTTGTTTTGTTTTGTTTTCGGGCAAAATATTCAGATGATATTACAATGTTTTTTTTTAAATTGCTGTTCGTGTAAACGTCATATCATTCCAATACAAACGGGCATGGAAATGAGCTGAGCCGACACACTGCGAAAGAATTGTTTTTTCTTTCTTAACCTCAAATTAATTTGTCCAAATATGGGCACCACTCTGTTTTGGTGCCCATATTTCCCTAGTGCCCCCCCACTCTTCTAACCCAATGTGCCCACTCTTCCGGGTGCCCACATTTCCCAAGTGCCTACTCTTCCTAGGTAATCAGTGTTTTCCCTTACTTGTGTGTTGGTGCTCACCTTTCCTATTACCGATTTTAATTGTCCAGTCCAGCACCTAATTGATTGATTGATTGATTGATTGATTGATTGATTGATTGATGTACTTTATTTAGTAAGACATGAGAACAACAGTACAAGTACAAATTCACAATACAAGGTCTACTAAACTGGAAGACTCATTAAGCACTGAGCTTGTTTAAGATGAGATCCCCATGCACACACATCATGATGACATATAAGAGACAGACAGATATACACACTACTATACAGAACGTCATACAATCAGCTTACAGGTTAATGGTATGAAGAGTGAAAAATATGTACAAGAGAAGAAGTGCATATCTAGACCTACTAAACATTAGTGCCCCATATGGTTTCAGAACCAAAGGTTTGAGAAGATTTGTTCAAATGTGCATCATTTTGTGAAAATGATTGCTCAGTCAGTAGCCTAATCAGGAGTCAGAATGACGTTTTCATCTCTTAGACCAGGGGTCTTCAACGTTTTCAGGCCAAGGACCCCCTAGCTGAGAGAGAGATGAAGCAGGGACCCCCCTCTATATTGTATAAAATTGTGTTTCAGATTTCACTTTTTTGGTTTACTTGGTCTGCTCTTTTTTCCCTCCACACCAACACCTCTTTGCCAAAAAATAGCCGATCTACAAGCTCACAATGCCTTGATCTGCTATTTTTTGGGGGGTCCGCCAAAGATTTGGTGGACCCCCTGTAGTAACTCTGAGGACCCCCGGCCCTAGGGGTCCCGGACCCCCTGTTGAAGACCCCTGTTTAGACACTAAACTTATGAGCGCTGTTGTATCAGATGACATATTCTAGTTGTTTTGTATATGAATCAAAATCTTTTCACAATTTTCTTCAGTCCCCTAAATAACACTGAGAAGTGCATCAGATATGTTGTATGCTCACACATGATACAGACTGAGAAGGACAGGGATTATGTATATACATTGATATGACAAAACACCGTGAACTCAATAATCATAATGGAGAAATTAAGTGACAAGGGTGACATCTGGTGGCCAGTCCAGTGATATCTCTCATTGCTTGTTACATCCATGTTGTTTTTCATGGCCAGTTGGCCACACATGAATGTGAAACCCAGATTTCAGTGCACTTGTGATTGAAAGCAAACTGGATTTGTTTTTCTATCAATGTTTGATGATATTGTTAATTCATTATTAATTGGCTGAGCAGTAGATGCTTGGTTTCCCACATTGGAGACTTGGGTTTGAATACTCGTTGTTATATATGCTGCAAAGGAAAATGTTTCATATATAATTTATTTTTGGACTACATTCAAATCTCATGTATGCAGCACTTCCATGGACCAAAATGAATCAGAACAACTTAAAGGACAACTTTGTTTTTTTACAACCAAGGTTTATATTTTAACTTGTAATTAAAGTAAATAAATGATGAGTGTAATTTTTTTTTCATTTACTGCTTTCTATATTTTTAGCATTTTTTGCAATATTTTTTACAGTGGGCGGGGGCATTCTGTCCGGTGGCTAAATATGCCTTTTTTACACAATAAAAAAGGTCCGGCTGTCTGAGATGGCCAGATGTGAGTTATTGGGGGCTAGAAGAGCTACTGTAAATAATAATAAAGAAAACGCCGGGTTAATGTGTTAAAAAAATACATATTTAGCCACCGGACAGAATTTCCCCGCCCACTGTGAAAACACTGTAAAAAAAGATTGTGAAAATTGCTAAAACTATAGAAAGCAGTAAATTTAAAATTTTTAACACTCATCTTTTATTTACTTTAATTACAATCTAAAACATAAACATTGGTTGTAAAAAAACAAAGTTGTCCTTTAAGAAAACCTGAGGTTTTCATCATCTGAGTTGCCTTTCTTTCTAATTTCTATCAAGTAAAGTTGATATAAAATATAAATAATTATACATTAGATATTAAATTCTCGACTTTGTACAATATGTTTATGAGCATGTCTGTCATATTTTAATAATAATAATAATAATAATAATAATAGTAGCAGTAGTTTTGTTGAAACCATCCCATTCTTTGTATGGGCATCCACATGACACAGCTTCACACACAGTCTTCTCTGCAGGCACAGGTGATTAGCCTATGCAGTTTTACCAGTGCCCTGTTAGTCAGTATTATACCTACTTCCACCTCTCATGATGAGGTCTTGGCTTGGAATTTGAGAGGCATAGGTCTATACAATGCCTTGCAAAAGTATTCGGACCCATTGGATTCAGAATGTTCTTCTGATTTTTTCCCCACAGCACTTGTGCAAGGCGTGTACTGCGTGCATGTGTGTGTGTGTGTGTGTGTGTGTGTGTGTGTGTGTGTGTGTGTGTGTGTGTGTGTGTGTGTGTGTGTGTGTGTGTGAGAGAGAGAGAGAGAGGGGGGGTATGTGTGCCGGGGGGGGGGGGGGGTATCTAGTGTAATAGCTATTGTATAGTGTAATAATAATACTAGAGAGTGTAATAATACAGAATGGACACAACATATGAATACAGGTAGACTAGCTAGTCAGAGAACCCAGTTTGCACCCCAAATTGTGTCCAGTCTTATGCCCAAAAAATGCCCATTCTCAGGTGTCCACTCTTCTGGTTACCCAATGAACTACTCAGAGAACCACACCATCAAGTTTGATAAAGCATTATTTATTTAAAGAAAATAGAATATTGATAAAAAAGTAATGTCGTGGAATGAGGGGCAAATGGGTGGAGGTTCGCTGACCCTGGGGTCTTTGGCGTGGAGGTTGTCACATCATCTCTGGGACTTGGCGGTTGAGGACGCTTTCATCTACCAACTGAACTACAGTACCTCCTCCCTTTGATTGTGTGGGTTCATGTACCATCAGTACAATTGTAATTAACACTGTACAGACTCACACTCCAGTAAGGCCTGCCACTAGTTTTTTGTGTCTCCCACTTTGCAGGTCCATGGACTGTTATTACGGATCCCCAGCTGCAGATCAAGAGTGTGACTGCGAACCGGGCCTCTCCATGGGGCACGACTGTGGATTGCTATTATATGATATTATACCAGTATGCTGTATATTATCTTAACATTCTTATACTATACCATACTATCTAACATTATTGTTATACTATAATATATCATTATATACCATCTTACACTATTATATTTACTATTATTGTTATTGCTACTACTTGTATTTGCTTGTATCTCCCTCTCTGTCACTCCCTCTGTCTTTCTCTTCTCTCTCTCTCTTTCTTTCCCCCCGACACAGTCGAGGCAGATGGCCGCTCACCTGCCTGGGTTTGCCTAACGTTTCTTCCAGTTAAGGGGGAGTTTTTCGTTGCCACTGTCGCAAAATTGCTTGCTCAGGGTGGCACAATGTCGAGTCTCTGCTCTACATGTATAATGTCTTGAGACCACTTGTTGTGATTTGACACTTTAATAAAATGTTATTGAATTGAATTGACGACCTCACAGACACAGACCACAGCACGTGAGGCTGCAGGGATGCAGGTCAGACGTGCCTGTCCTGGCTGAGGAAGCTCGGGTCATTTGGTGTGTGTAATAGGATACTGCAGATGTTCATCAGTCTGTAATGGCGAGTGCCAGGGCTATTGGCCAGTTTCTTGTCCTACTGGGAGTGTGCATGCCTGAGATTAGCTGTTCACAGTCAGACGGACAAATGGACAGGAGCGAAAACATAATTTCAGGCCTTTGGCCTTATGGCCTGGAGAAGATAACAATGTAGTGCCTCGAAGAAACTTGGACACCAGGTAACCAAGCAATGACCCCAACATATGTCTAAACAACAATCTAAATCCCATTCTTAACAGCATCAGTACCTGGTGATTTGAGAGTTCTGTTTGGTATAGTGAGAAATGTATAGGAGCTATAGATAGTAATACTTTGAAGTTAATATGTTTTGTTTAGGGAGCCAAGGAAGTGATTCAAGTTTCAAGTGTAGGAGTAATGTGTTTAATTCGCAAACTGACGACCTTCCGATTCCCAGACGGCCTCTACCCACTCAGCTATGTCCACCCATGTTATAAATGATACAACAAAAATAATGAGTCATTGGTTGGGCAGCCATTCTCCAGTCCTGCCTTCTGTCTGCCAGAGATAATGAAATACAGCAATCTAGAAAACATACATCATTTAAGAGACACACAAATCCTCAGAAGGAAGCAATGTGGGAACACATTGTACTGGTGAATGAATGTGAATGTGAGTCTAAGAAGAGTTCTTGATGAGGGATTGTGGGTATTGTAGTTTGACTCTTTGACTTGTTAAATCATACAAAACCTTTCTGAAAAGGTAACGTTTTGGAAAACCATCTGAACTCAATTGCATTTGATGCATGCACTGATTAGTTAAATAAATCCTGAAAGAAATAGCCTAGTCTTATTCATTTTGCTCCAACTTCGCTAAACTGTACCATCAACTTCAAATGTTATTTAGTTTTCAAATGGCTCCCTTTCTCTCAGATACAGCTATTTTGCCAAATGGAATTTAAATACATCTAATGGACTTCCCCAGAAAAGGCTTTATATGATCTTTCATAACGTCACACACCAAACCTTCTCTCTCACTAGGTCAAGTAGAGAAAGTAGATTTCAGCAATTATGCTTTTTCACTCCACAAATATCATTCAAGGGTAGTACAGATGGTACCATCTGCAGATCTTTTTGGGGACAGGAATTGAGCTGTAACCTGCCTTAATTATGCCTGGATGTCCTGTCCTCCAGAATACACAAAATGTCAAGATCCAAACAAAGAGCAAGGTGACCTGAACAATGACTCAGAACTCCCTGCTCAAACCTTTACACGCACGCACGCACGCACGCACGCACACACAGACACAATTTGTTTTTCCCATTACCGTTGTGCACTGGTAGCCTACTGGAGACCCGTTGTTTCCCCTGGCCAGGCCCCGACATTTAATTTGTCACCAGGGATGTACTAGCACACCTCCTCCTCTTCAATATGCGGTATATGCCTACTTTGTGTGGCAACACTCAGGTCAGGTAAGGTGTTTGGGAGAACCTGGGCTGCCACTCACTCACTGAGCAGCTCTTATTCACTTCAGACTTTGGCTGTTTTTCTGAGGTACTGTAGTAATGTATGCTTTTATTTTCGACACTTGCCAGCAGAGGGAAGCAATGCTTCACTTTTGATTGGAAGCAGAAGACAGGAACTATCTTTGCATGTCAGTTTTTCTATCCTCTAGTTCCGTAAAGTTAAATTATTCTAGAATGACTTGAAATGCTTGCTCTTTTACCTTGTAATGATAAGATTCAAAGAGATGTTTTACAACTGCAGATTGCCAGTGGTGGACAGTAACGGAGTAAATGTACTTGAGTACTTTACTTGAGTACAGGTTCTGAGGATCTGTACTTTACTTGAGTATTAGATTTTTTTGATCCTTAGTACTCCTACTTGAGTACATTTCCAAGACAAATATTTTACTTTTACTCGAGTACATTTGTAGGAAGGCTGACTCCACATCCACACCAATGATTCGCCATGAAACTACTTGCAACCACTTGCAACCATTATCCCCAATGGCAGTTGCAAGGAGTTGCATTGGTGTGGTTGACCTTAAAACGGTTTTGTTGCAAGGAGTTGCGACTAGTTGCATTGGTGCGGTTTTGCCTTTAGGTTGGCAATTTCTTTTTCTTCCCTAAAATGCAATTGGCCTAAATTCTGCTCTCACACTAGCCGTGTTTCTGGCTTCCCCCTCCGCTCGCCTCTTTGTTACAGTACATCTTGTATAGGTGTATAGGAGTGAACTTATTTAGTTCTGGTTCCTCAGTCATTTCTATGTTTTTATAGGTGTTTCTGCAGGCTTTGTATAACGTAGTGGTTCTACAAGCAAGCACATCAGTGCATGCAGCGCAGGTGGTTTCAGAGAGTAACAGTACTCCTCTGAAACAAGAGTTACAAGGTCCTATAAATTCATTGTGAAAACATTACAGCAATTTGTTAAATTGTTAAATATAAAAAATAAGAAATGTACTTCTACTACTTTTACTTTTACTTGTACTTTAAGTATTTTTCAAAGCATGTACTTTTGAATACTTAAGTATATTTAAAAGCAATGACTTTTTTACTCTTACTTGAGTAACATTTTGACTGAGCTACTTCTTTTTGTAGTGGAGTAAATTTGAACAAGAGTATCTGTACTCTTACTCAAGTACTGTGTCCACCTCTGCAGATTGCAATGTCATTAACAACAATAATGAATAAATGCTTTAGAAGTATTTCTGTGTTAATTGTTCTATAAAAGGTTTCTTGAGTTTTAGCATCATGATATACACTCATGGTTTACACACATGTGCACCATTACAGTATGTGGGTGATGTATGACATGTCTGCAACACTGATGTCTATTTAAGCTCACCTCATTCCCTGTTGTTCCTCTTGCTTTCACTGAAGGTTGGTATGTACTTGTTTGCTCCAACCGCCGCCAAGATCAGCACCACCAGACTGTTTTCCCCTGGGGGAGTTTGTTATATAAAAATGTAGGCAATATATCTCCCTGCTCTTAAATGGTTGTCTTATAATGTGCTGAGCAGGGAGTAATATATAGCAGAGTCTGAACAACCAGATCAAATACTCACACTTGCATTTACATGTTATAGATAAAATGTTTTCAATCTATAAGATGTTTCTGAGTGACCCTTCATTAAACACAGGCGCCATCATCAAATGAGCCACGCCACACACACAATTGGCCACGGCCACGTACGCACGCATGCGCACACACAGTGTTAACACAGGGACACAAACTTTACACATACAAAACTTTAAACTGACCAATTAGGTAGAAGTATCCATTTTTTTCTGAACAATAACTTTTATTGAAGATGCCTGTGAAGTAGCTTAATCAGTACACTATGTACAATGAATAAAAAATAGGTTATTGTCATTGTCATCACACAAGCTTGCATGAATACATATTCTCATGTGACAGTAAATGTTCAACTATTGTATGGGTCTAAATGTAGACACAATCTCCAAACAGGCAATGGCAATATATGAATGATAGCTCACCTCATCTTGCATTTCCCCTTTCTCTCAAAGAAAGGAAACACAGAATGTGTTGTGTTTGTATAATAAGTGTGACGTAACAGAGAACCTATGTAAACAAAATTGAACAGAAACCAAATATTCTGTAATTTAAAAGTACACACGGTTCATATGAAATCAATGTCATGTCTGTGGAATATACTGTGTGTGAACATTGGTTATTAAGGGCCTTCCATTTAAGGCACATTTTTCTTTCTAATCTTAGCAGGTTACATCAAAAAATAGTTTGAAATATTTTTGGACACATTACAATTACATTTTAGAGGCTTTGGAGGAAAAACAAAAAAACAAATGTTTGAGTTTTCCCTTGTTTTGTGAAGTTTGACTATAAGACCCCTCTCTGACATGAATATATATCCATAAAGGACTAAACATACAATGTATAATGTACATAACACACAAAAAAACATCTGTGGTTATATGCACTTATTGGTGCAAGCTTTGCATTGATCACCTCCACTTTCTGAGATGCTGTGTTGCACTGAACGTTTTCGGGAATGCGAGAACAGGATAAAAACTGTACAAACTGCTGCCGGACCATCGCTGTTGAAGGGCTAGAAAAATAATCCAGTGGCCCAGACTTTCCAGGAAGTATTCTGTCCTGAACGTGTTCACTCGACAGAGGACAGGGGGAGACATCAGTAGACCGACGGAGTCAGCGCAGAGATGGGGAGTGCAGATGAACGTTCAAAAGGCCAACAGGGTCCCGGTCTGTCCATGCTGAAAACACACACAGCGCTGCCTTCAAATTGAAACCTCGTACTCTCTTGTCTCCTGCAAAGAGGAGAATATACACAACATGTCACAGAAAGAGCTCTGTCTATACCGAACTGCCGTGTATAGCAGCACTCGGGGAAGCCCACATAATAGCTATCCTCGACTAAAACAGGGTTTGAAACTAGGAGGCCCACTACTAAAGATTTGTATATATCTCATAAAAATATTATCTGTCTTGGCAAGAACTTGATTTAGTTTAACATTATGTGAAATTGAACTGTTAAGTGCCAAGTCTGAAATAGTACAAATGTTTCTATCAAATTAACAATAGGTTACACTATGTTAAACTTTAAACAGCAATTTGGGTTCTAAATTTACACAATCAAATTGTATAATAGTTATGAAAAGGTTTCCCAATGCACTTTAAAAAATATATTTTAAGATTCTTTTGAAAAATAAGATGATAAATTCCTGAAGTGCTCCTTTAGAGGCATGATCATTCAAGCGTTGCCCTCTGATGGCAGACACTGGAACAGCAATTGTTGATTATAGAGTTTTGACTCACCTCATTGTTCTTCAGAGTGCAGTTATGAAAGGAGAAAGTAAAATAAATAAATACAGAAAGACTCAAAACATCATTACCGTTCTATTTATTAGATAGAGATGGGACATACAGTCCTAACAACTCTTTGTAGCTTGCCGAACACTCATCCTGAGTTCACAGTTTAATTTCATCATTAACCTTATTTTCCGTGATAGAAAGTTAAGCTGGATTATTTGCTTTCTTGAATTAAAACAAGTGAATATTGGCCAGGATATATTAACAATTTATCAGACAGCTGCAGTTGATTAAAACACTGCTGCTCGAGTCCTCACTAATACCAACGAGGGGGACCACATCATTCCAGTTCTCAGATCTTTACACTGGCTATACATTCTGTCAAAGAATTCATTCAAAATACTACTGTTGGTTTATAAAGCAATACATTGTTTAGATCCAAAATACATTTCTGATCTTCTGCTAAGTTATGAACTATCCAGAGACCTCTCAGGTCATCTAGGACAGGTCAGCAGCGTTCGGGTTTTTATGCACCACATACCTGAAACAAACTGCCTTGCCTTGCCTACCTCAGGGCCTGGCTCCATGTGTGTTCTGTGTTGTAAATCCTGGAAGGACTAAGAGGTTTTTGTGGAAGGTATAGGGAACATAGACACAGCTTCCTCCTTGTTATCCAAGCATATGAATCACACCCTATTTTGCTGTGTGAGGATCTTTAGTGAAATAGTTTCAGGGTTTCAGGGCACCAATCTCTTATTGAGAGATTGTTTTTCACCTATTCAGGTCGTGCCTTAGCACAGCTTACTGAGTGAGTCACTATTATTCTGTTTGCAGTCTGAATGACTCTCTCTTTCTGTCTTTCTATTTGTGCTTTAGAAACATATAGACATAGTAGATGATGCCTTACCGGTGTTTCATAGAGAGAGTTGTCAAAGGTGGATTCTCCATTAATGTGGTCGTATGGCAAAGTAGAGGACATGGGAAGTCTTAGAGACTTCCCTTGAACCCTAAAAACAAAGATGCAAAAAGGTACCATGAGATGAGAAGACATGACATCAAACACTTCAAATAAAATAAGCTACAAAATAACACCTTCCAATAAATCTTAAGAAATTCAGTCAGTTTGTAAACGTTTTTTAGCTACATTGAGCAATACCACTAAAGTATCAGCAAACACTCTGCTTGAGTCTGCTAGTATAAACCACTCTGTCGGCAGTTGGTCTGTCGGCCCACAATCTTCAAACTGAGAACTGGTTGCATGCAGTATCATCATGAATTACATTACGTTTTTGATTCTAGATATAATAGCCAGCATGGTACAGAGGTGGAGTGCTATATTTAGGCACAGCTTTAATGATGATAATAATAACAATAATAATAATAATAATAATAACTAGAAAAAAAACTAGAAAAAGTGCTCCTCGGAGCACAACTCTCCGCTGTTGGGAATGTTGGGAATGTTCTATCTGTATAAGTGTCCTATCCGTCCTGTCTGTATAAGTGTCCTATCCCTCCTGTCTGTATAAGTGTCCTATCCGTCCTGTCTATGTAAGTGTCCTATCCGTCCTGTCTGTGTAAGTGTCCTATCCGTCCTGTCTGTGTAAGTGTCCTATCCAATTGTTACAGTATCCGCCATTTCTCAACCATTTCGTGATTGTTCCTGTCTTACCTCACTCTTACCAGACTTGTGTTGGGAATGTTGGGAATGTTCTAATTCTTATGTTCTAACTGTCCTATCCATCCTGTCTGTATAAGTGTCCGATCCGTCCTGTCTGTATAAGTGTCCTATCCGTCTGTATAAGTGTCCTATCCGTCTTGTCTGTATAAGTGTCCTATCCGTCCTGTCTATGTAAGTGTCCTATCCCTCCTGTCTGTGTAAGTGTCCTATCCCTCCTGTCTGTATAAGTGTCCTATCCGTCCTGTCTGTATACTGTAGGTGTCCTATCCGTCCTGTCTGTATACTGTAAGTGTCCTATCCGTCCTGTCTGTGTAAGTGTCATATCCCTCCTGTCTATGTAAGTGTCCTATCCGTCCTGTCTGTGTAAGTGTTCTATCCGTCCTGTCTGTATAAGTGTCCTATCCGTCCTGTCTGTATAAGTGTCCTATCCGTCCTGTCTGTATAAGTGTCCTATCCGTCCTGTCTGTGTACTGTAAGTGTCCTATCCGTCTGTGTAAGTGTCATATCCCTCCTGTCTATATAAGTGTCCTATCTGTCCTATCTGCCAATTATGTATCAGCCATGCAGCCATTTCATGATGGTTCCTGTCTTACCTCACTTTGACAGTGGCAAAGACACTGTCAAAGTGATGCCATGTATTTATACAGTATTTCACCGTATTGTCACGTGTCACGTGAGGCTTGACCAATCGGTGTGTCATATTTAGAAAGTGAAAACAAAACTCTCCTGCGGAGAGTAATAATAAGACCTATTTGTTCCCGCGGGGGGAATCGTTTTTAACAGTTAGGGGGCTTGAACCTAGGACCCTTCTGTTTCCCAGGCGGCCTCTCTACCCACAGCTATGGCCGACCCAACAGCCTTGAGGTACAAGTTTGATGCTACCTCATATCAATGTCAAATAACTTTTTACTTCACAACATTGCTCTGTCTTCACCTTTTTGAAATATGAGCCTGAGAGACTATGCTAAAACGTTAGTATATCTTTAGGAGTTTAATGACGTCAGGACAGAACACTCCCAAGCAGTGAATTAAGAGAATATGCAATATATCTGATCTCCACATGCATTTAAACAGCAAATACATTTTATTTAAGCAGGGCTGTGAACAAGGGCACACCATAATGAGGTACTTTTATGTCTAAGTAAAGAACCCACTTTGAGACGTAGAGGTAGATGCTGAAGATAAGTACAAGCAGGAATGTGACAGGAATGAAGACTGCAACCGCAACACGGACTCCCTCCATACGCAGGTCTGCTGCAGCTACTGGTGGGCAGTGAAAGAGAGACACCCAGTGTTATGTTGTCCTGCTGACAGGGCGGTGTGTGTGTGTGTGTGTGTGTGTGTGTGTGTGTGTGTGTGTGTGTGTGTGTGTGTGTGTGTGTGTGTGTGTATGTGTGTGTGTGTGTGTGTGTGGGGGGGGGGGGGTCAGTCAAATCAGACTCTAGCAGAGTGCAAAAGATTGGACCTATATCCATTTCAGAACGATTTCAGCATTTCAAAATGAAGGAATTTACTGTGCAGCACATAGATGTGCGTGCATCTCTCTCTCTCTCTCTCTCTCTGACAGCAAGGTTGTATGCTGCACACATCACTCCTTGTGCTTACTGTTTGCACCTGCCAAGTGCAATGTCTACAACATTTGATATGTGCAATATCTAATATACAGGGCCGCATTAACCGTGGAACCTAGTGGAACTTGTGTTCCACGGCCCGCAGCCTGCAGGGCCCTGTGAGAATTGTGTATTTAATTTTTGTGTATTTAAAGAAAAAATGTTGATTTATATTGGTCAAATAGAACCGAATTAGACCCGAATTAGGAATCAGGTTGGGCGCATGTGCGTGAAATTACGCCGCTGGGGGGGCCTTTGGTTTTGTGGTGTTCCACGGCCCTGAGGGGTCTTAATGCGGCCCTGCTAATATACACAAAACATTTAGTATGGCCTGTCCAATATTATAACTATATTTCTAACTGGCACGTGCAATATGATATGATACACGCCTTGTCTTCTCACACCATACGCATACTTCTAATTGTGTTTACAATGTTGGCCTGACCCTATATTCCCATTTTTACATTCATATATATCTTTTTATATCTTATTCTTATATATTGTATACATCTTTATACACACACACACACACACGCACACACACACACGCACACACACACGCACACACACACACACACGCACACACACGCACGCACACGCACACGCACACACACGCACACGCACACGCACACACACGCACGTCTGAGAGTAGACCAAGTTAATTCCATACGCTGTACTGTATATCGTCGGTGTCCAGCCAGGACCAGCTGACTCCATTTTCAGTTTTTTTTTTTTTTTCCACAAATCAAGGCTATTGAACACCTTTTAGGTCTGTGTAAAATATCAAAACATTTGAACCAATGAAAAGTATTAAAAAGCGCCTCTGACGAAAACTCCCAACTCCATTGGATCCTCAAACTGTCCGTCAAAAACAAACAACTCCCCCCTCTCCTCTACAGCGCTGCTTTTCAACAGCATGAGTAGAGCGCGTTGCGCAGTGAACGAGGAGGAGGATCACGTAAACAAGCTCCCCGTAGTCTGTTAAAACTATGCAGTGTACCTGTTTATCAAACTTAGCACTGACGCTAATGTTATGAAAACAAGTAATTATATTTATTCTACTACCTCTTTGCAGAAGTTATTGTAATATTTAAAGTCCTGTTTATTATTGTAGGCCTATATAATAAGTGGCATGAAGCATCAGGGCATTAATTCACACGTTGTTGTGATGCATTGTGGGCTTGGAGATCCATTGTTAGCTTTTGAGAATTTGTACCCTTCAGAAACCTCTCCCTTAGCAGCGAGTGGAGCTATTGTTGTTTGGACACCTAACTCCACTTCAGCTTGATTTCTGCTCGTCTGAAACTGCTAACTCCACTTGCGCTGGGTAAAGTGTTGATTTACCCGCGATTTGGTTAAAGTGTTGATAATATAATGACACATGCAAGTATCTGACAATATATAAAGTCACTATACCAACTTTGATGAGGCAGTGTTGCTTTGTTTTAAAAATATAAGGTTTTCTTCATTTCCTGAAAAACGTATATTTTGTTTTTGCGTTTCCTGAACAATGAGCGTTTTGGAGTTAGCAGTTTCTGGCTGGACAGCAGAGATATGAAAAATAAACGGATTCTCTCTCTACCTCCTATCTGTCTCTCTGCACTGTGCTACATATGGAAATAAAGCAGAGAGGCCTTGCTGTATTATTACACAGTACAGTGAAGAGAGATCTACAGCGAGCAAGGTAGGTAGATGACATAGGAGTCAGTATCATTCCGTATTTTTTTTAATATGTAGTTCTCCTTTAATAGGAAATATGGCTATTTAATTGCTGAAAACAGTGCTACAGAGGAACTGACAGTGTAATGCCACCCATAGCATTTTACCTCCATCTGCAGTAATCACCCTTCTAAAATGTTATATTATTATGCAGGCTGACGCTGAGTGGAAAAACACTGTGATGTAAAATGACTCTTACCATCTAATCTGTGCTCATCATTCTCCATTGTGTGGGCTGTAAAGGACACAGTACATGTTAAACCTCAGGAGGAAATGAATGTAATGGATAAAATGCACTGAGTGATCCTTTTCTGTTCGTCTAATAGAGGTGTGCGTGTTTGTGGGTAGAGACTCAATCTGTGGTTCTGAGCCAAGTTTGAGCCGATTAAGACGCACACTGACGTGACATACGTGTACAGTAACAGTGCTACTCAATGGGAGTCCTGTATGGGCATCCCTATTTGAGGCATGTCTTTAACGGTGAAAAATAAATCCAATCAAAAAATGTCAATATGTTTCAAACTTTTATCCCCGCCCCAAAACCTTCAAAACTTCCCACACTTTTAAAAATATAAAACAAATCAAAATCAAAATTCAAATTCAAATTTGAAAAAAAAAAGATTGTGAAATACCCCGATCTATAAGCTCAGAACGTGTCTCAATGTGCGCGTTGTGAGCTTGTAGAGCGGCTATTTTAGCTATTTGTCATACAATATAGGGCCAGTGAAGAGAGACAGAAATGTGAGGGTAGAGAGGACATCATGCAATACAGGTCCAGAGAAGAGACTCAAAACCAGGACATTGTAGTGATGAGGTTCATACATGAACTGGTTGAGAAAGACAAACAGACTTTATTATAACATCATAGGGCAGTTGATATGCAGCAATTTAAAACACAAATTAAAAGATCACATTAACCCATTAAGACCTGAGGCTGATTCTACAAATCATCTCTTGATGCTTTTGAGAGACGCTGCAGTAAGTAGTGCATTAATTTACGCAAAAAAAATAAAAAAGGTTAGAATATGGAGGTAAGATACATACACACACACACACACACACACACACACACACACACACACACACACACACACACACACACACACACACACACACACACACACACACACACACACACACACACACACACACACACACACACACACACACACACACATTTGATACATTTATTTACTGTAATGTGTGACAGTTGGGATTTAACACTATGCCCTTGTCCATGATGTTCTCTGTATAAAGGAAAAAGTATCCAGGTGAGTGGACTGTCTTTAAAACACTGTGCTGTTATCATACTTATGAATTCAGACTCCCCAGTGAAAAGGAGTAATAGTTAGCCTCTAAGCGGATGAATAACAATCAGACAGTTGATGTATGCGTGCATGCACACGCACGTGTGTGTGCGCACACACACAGAGTGCCAGTGCAGAATCATGAATTATGAAGATCAGAATGTTTGCTTGCAGTTCCTCACCTCTGCAGACAGGTGGCAATCCACTCCAGTGGGACGGGTGTCCCAGCACACAGCGGAGGACAGGCTCCCCCAGTAACTCGTGGCCAGCGTGGCAGGTGTAGCGTAGCGTCTCCCCGGCCTGGAAGAGCAGCTTGTCTGAGCTGGGTACTCCGTATGTTGGCGTACCAGGGTGACTGCATGGCTCAAAGGTTTCAGCTGGGAGGAGACAGAATTAACTACTTGAACGGACCCTATATCCTTCATTGTATGGCAAATACCGATATTATCCGATCTACAAGCTCACAACATTGTGACGCGTTGTTAGCTTGTACATCGGTTATTTCTGGCAAATGTTTGCATATTTTTGCAGAATGGTGGCTTATTATGACATGCCCAGAGTAGGGATGCTAGGGTTCATGTGATAAACATGGAAATCCTACTGTTAATTTATATTAACTCTACTCTATATTAACTACAAATGTAACCAAATGGATCCGTAAAGGGTTATCCACACCAAGCACTATAATTATAACTATAAGTACAATTTACAATTTACAAGTTACAATTTAGGCATTTAGCAGACACTCTTAATCCAGAGCGACTTACAGTAAGCAAGGACAACACAAGATAATACATCAAATGCATAGAAATGGCCTAGACCGTGGCGTCGCGGTCTAGGCACCCTGGTTGCAAATCCTTAATAGCAGCGTGCCGCGGGTTCGCGTCCCGTTCCCGACGGCCTTTGCTGCATGTCTTCCCCCATCTCTCTCCCCATTCTTCCTGTCGACATACTTTCCCTGTCCCTCTCCAATAAAAACAATAAAAAAAAAAAAAATACCAAAAACAAATCAAATGCATAGAAATAGTAATCTAATAATAAAGTAATACATAAGTATACCAATAATCTAATAATAAAGTAATACATAAGTATACCAATAATCTAATAATAAACTAATACATAAGTAAACCAAGAACCTATCGTCAGCCTGTACATTGAAACTATATAACTACAAGTATAATGTTTTAAAAATTGTTCTAACTAAAGTGGATGGCAGAGTCCAACTCACAACTACAAGGAGAACAGTGGTGAACAATATAATTATAGTGATTGGTGTGGATGGCCCTCAAGGTTCCATTTGGTTACATTTCTGCACTCAGAATTAAATGAACACTCAGTATTTTACAGTGCACTCAGAGATGTGATGGTCGCTCCAGCAAATATAAAATGACTACATGATTAAAAAAATATAAAATAGCTATGTGATCCTTAAAATAACCCACTACAGCTTTACTTTACTACAAGTCTTGATTAGCTTGGTCTACAAATGCAACAGATTAACCTGTTCTTCCTGTGTAAAATAGTCCTTCCATAACTTAACAAGCAAGGTGTTTTTTGTACATAACTATTTCTAACCAGTCCAGTGAATAATGGTCTTTGTCACAACTTCACAAGTATATATGTCTTCATTAAGTGTAATGGTGCTGTTACTAACATTTTATTCAATTAAATCTGTGTCTCCCATCCCTATGCACATCAATAAACTTGACAGATAGATACGCACGCACGCACGCACGCACGCACGCACGCACGGTTCTCAAAGCCTTGAATCTCCTGTTCCTCATTTGTCTCTGACAACACAGGCTCCACTATCAGACTAGAAGTATGTCAGGCTCATTATAATATAATTTTCCTCTTTAAACAACTTGGAATGCACTCTTTGCATGGAATTTACTTTTCACATGCTGCCAAATGAGGGAGCCACTGTCTACACTTTCACCTCTATCTTAGCACCGCCTAATAATTCATTTAGCTGGACTGAGGAAATGACTTTGGAGAGGACAGGATGGGACAGGTCATTGTAATGCATGAGATGGTAATCAGGAACAACGGAACACTTCAATTACTCTGTCAAACAGGAAGAAAAAAATGTGTTTCTAAAAACTCGTTTCACCTTCAACACAGGAGAAATAACATTAAGTAGCAAGTATGCTGGCTGTAAAAGAGTTATTGTCTCCAAGATAACGCACGTGTGTGCACTCAGACATACACATACTATATGCATGCACATTATGTTTAAACTGTTCAAACAGTCACTCTGAGTTGTTGAGAGGTTTAACCAGAAACATAATGCACTAATTATCACTTATTTAATCTACAGCTCAAAACATGCACACAGCAAGTCGAAATACCCCCCATTTAGGGAACCCCCGTTATTTTCACACAATGGTCTGTGTATTTTAACCACATGAACCCTTGCGTCCCTTTTCTGGGCATTTCATAATAGTAGGCAACCATTCTGGGGGACGCCAGTAAAGGAAGTCTAGGGGTTTAAGTGGTTAAGATTTCTTTACAAGCGTCAGAGACTCGCCAGAGTGTCGTATTTGGGCACATATAAAGAATATAGTGTACATACGCAGGCATCTGGGCAGTTTCTGGTTCCACTTGGGGCCTGGGGAGCCATGGTTGTAGCAAGTGAGCAGACTGTTGCCAGACAGGGTGTAGCCCTTGTCACAGATGTACTGAATGGTTGAACCCACGGTGAGGCGAGGACCCGTCAACACACGCCGACTGTGATCCACCTTCCCAGGATCGGCACATGACACCACTGTGGGGACGAAGACAAACAACTCGTTGACAAAGAGGGAGCTATCAAATTTATGTCGCCGTAAACAGTAACCTCTAAGTTAGATAGATAGATAGACCTTTATTTATCCCCGTGGGGAAGTGTCAGAGCAGCACCGCAGTAGCCATGGAGAATAAAACATACAGTAGGACAGGTAGGGGTAAGAGCACAGAGAGATACACCTCAAGATAAAATAAATGAAAAAATTGTAGTGAAGTTAAAGTAAAATGTAATATAGAAAGTACAATGATGTAGACTTAAAGGGATATTTCACTTTCAAAAAAACTTTGGGTCATTTTATCATCTACTCAGGCTTTTGTGAGCCCCCCAGACCGTTTTTAAGTTGCTTGATTCAGTATTTAGATATTTGATATTCATTTTATCAGACACGCCCCCTTCCCATACAAACCCATTACAACTTCAAACAATATGCGAATATGCAATAAAAAAATAAAATGCAATAATAGAAAAAACAAATCGAAAAAACACGGCCCCCTCGCGGAGGAGGGCAGGGGGGAGTCACCAGAACCAAGGACGGGTGTTTTTGATGAATCTAACCTGTTAAAAATGGAGTTTGAAGTTATAATGGGTTTGTATAGGAAGGGGGCGTGTCTGATAAAATGAATATCAAATATCTAAATACTGAATAAAGCAACTTAAAAACTGTCTGGGGGGCTCACAAAGGCCTGAGTAGATGATAAAATGACCCAACGTTTTTTTGAAAGTGAAATATCCCTTTAAGCCTGACCGAGCCATCTGCATTTGGACTGACTGGGTTGGCGTAAAGTATAAGCTTATTAATAAATAAATATATATCTATTTATATATAAATATATAGGCGTAAGTATAATGTGCAATCACCAGTAGTATGAGCATACACTTACTGACCATGAATGTATATCTATACAGACAATCAACAGTGTATATGAGGCAAATATGAACAGTAGGTATTTGGATAAAATAAAGTCAATCAACAGTGAATATAATGAGCGATATACCATCTATCAACAGTGAAACATTTACAGCAGTTAAGCTAAGTAGGCAATTGTCATGATACTTTATAGTGTATGTCCAGTCAGTGCATGTGCAAATGTGCTGGAGTGGAGGAGGGGTCACTAATCCAAGAAAAGAACAGAATGCACAGGGTATTGTGATCTAGGGCTACCGGCACAATGGACTGACCAAGAAGACACTCGTCTGAAAGTGCTCCTCTTCCCTGTTAGCTCATCATAGAGGGGGTGGGAGGGGTTCGTCAGGAGAGCTTCCATCATCCTCCTCATCCGCCCCTCCGTAACCACCAGAATGTCCAGTTTAACTCCAAGTGCAGAGCCAGCCTTCTTCACCAGCTTGTTCAGTTTCTTATTGTCTCCGCCAGGCCGAAAGGCATGGCGAGAGAGTATATTTTACCCCCTGTCCGTCCGTCCGTCCACGCACGTGTGTGTGTGTCCTGTCCGTGTGTTACCACCTAATCTCCGGCACCGTTGGCCCGCTCGCTGCGAAACTGTGCACACACACTCCCTCGATGCCAATTCAGAACCTCTGTCCCACATTTTTCACATGGGCCTGTTATAGCGCCACCAGGAGGCCACAATAACCTACAGCACACGTGCGCGCGCGCGCGCGCGCACGCACGCACGCACGCACGCACGCACGCACACACACACACACACACACACACACACACACACACACACACACACACACACACACACACACACACACACACACACACACACACACACACACACACACACACACACACACACACACACACACACACACACACACACCAGAACATGGCAAAGAAGAGGACACCGGCTACTACAGACTGGTAGAAGATTTGCAGCAGCCTGTTGCACACATTGAAGGACCTGAGCCTCTTCAGGAACAATAGCCTGCTCTGTCCCTTGTTGGTTTAGTGTAGCAAACTGAAGGTGGTTGTTGTCGCACCACTCTACGAAGCTCTCCACAGGGGCCCTGTACCCTTCTTTGTTGCAGATGAGGTAGTCTGTAATCCAGGCCACCAGACTGTGCTCCACCTGCATCACAGAGAGCTTCTCGGCATGTCAGCGTGGTTTGATGGTGTTGAAAGCGCTGGAGTGGAGAAGTCGAAGGACATGATTCTCACAGTGCTGTTCAGCCTCTCCAGGTGTGTGTAGGCTCTGTGGAGCAGGAAGATGATGGCACCACCCACCCCAATGTTTGATAGGCAAACTAGGGTCAAGGGAGCCACTCACCAGGGGCAACAGGCGCTTCAGGACCAGGATAGGTTTGACCTTCCACTGACTCCCTTCTGTTCTGAAACAAAAGGTCCGGAGTAAAGACCAGGAAATGAAAACTCTGCCTGCTTCCATCCAGATTTCAAATCCACAAGGAGGGGGAATCGGGGAAGGCCAGGTCTATCGCTGCGTAACAGGAGCCATTGTTTCTGAAGATAAGATCAGATCGTACAGCTTGTCGGCCTGAGCCCGGTTACATTAGCCCACAGAGGGGGTGTATGAAGAGATTAGTACTGCCTCTCACAGCAGCCCATCCCAAACCCAATTCTGGGCTCAGCAGGAGAGGGGCCAGAGTAGCAGTGGGGACAGCATGGAAGTCAGCCATCTTGGAAGCAAGGTCTCCATCCCCTGCCAGTAAGGCTGGTCATCACCATTGTAAAGCTCTTTTGTCGTTAGTGTTGTGTTTGTGCGCGTGCGTGTGCGTGCGTGCGTGCGTGCGTGCGTGGTGGGGAGTCCAGCATGACATGTGTATGTACTAGTGCATATTTTATACACACATATAATGGGTTTATACTATGTGTGTAGTAGTGTAGCTGTATTAATAGATTTCATATAACATAAAAAAAATCCATTGCCAAAACCATTCTAGTTTATTTGGAATTTGTTTCAAAGTGCTCAGATATAATAACAACAAGAACAAGCAGAATGTGGAACTAATACTTGCCATAGTTCCAAACACGGTAGTGAAGTTCCAATATTGAACTCCATTAGTGTTGATGAAGCACGCTAGATACATGAACCACGTGATCGCATCACGGCCAGATCAAAGAGTGTCATAACTCTCTCTTTCAACGGGTTTGGGCCTGAGCTCTTGGTTGGTTATATCTCCATGTCTAGCAGCCTGCAGCTTATTGTGCAATCCTGGCTCACTGACTGTATCTTGGGCCAGGGCGGAGGCCAGCTGGCTCTGTCCTTATCACATGCGAGAGCCTGGCCTGCACAGTCAGTGGTTGTCCTGGCAATGTTGGTGCCCTCAGTGGAATCATGCCATGCAGTGCAATATGAGTCATCCCACTGTTGTGTATTGTTTGCACACTAGTTAATCTAGAGTATCTTTCAATAAACAGATAAAAATAAAATAAAGAAGAAAACTAGTAAAAAGGAGATCCTGGGTTCAAATCCCAGCAGTGGCATTTCAGGTCTTCAAAATTATAGATCTCCATTCATGGAAATGCACTGAAGCGGTACAGAACAAAATTAGATGTGCTATGCAAGAATGACTGTGTCCTTGACTTAGCACAGTTAAAAACTGCAGATCAGCCAGCTCTGAGAACAAAGTCCACATAACACTGTTGGCTTAGTTAGTTAAAACATTGGCCTAGTAAATAGCAGATCCAGGAAGTCCCGTTTACTTCATTCAGTGTTATAAAACTTGTATAAAATGCAAAGAATTATGAAACATGTTCATGCGTGTAGGAAAAGCGGTTTAACCTATGACTTATAAGTATAGCCTATGGGCAGGAATGCCCAGATACATTCTGTTTCATAGATTTAGAGGAAGTAAAACAGTACCGTACTGAAATCCTGGTAGCATGAAAAAGCATGCTGTGGCGCTGTGGCTTAGGCTTAGTTGGTTAAAGTGCCTGTCTAGTAAACAGGACATTCTTCTGGGTTTGAATCCCAGCAGTGTTTTTTTTAGCTGAGGATACAGGGCTGTATTTCTGTTCATAGAAGTTCATCTGCTCCACAAAGCACTACAATTCATGTTGCAGATTGGTATCTTAAAATGTGTTTAACAAACAGTTTATCGTGTACTTGCTCTGACCAGGAAGCCTGTGTGTGTCTGTGTCAAATATCATCCTGTCTGTCGTACACACACACGTGCTTGTATCTGCATGTGTGGATACACAGACCATCTGCAATGGTGGAATAAGTACTCAGACGTTTTACTTAAGTAGAAGTAGCAATACCACAATGTAGAAATACTCTGTTACAAGTAAAAGGCCTGTATTCAACATTTTTCTAAAATAGCAACAACAAGTCGCGTGTGAGGCTATGTATAAAATACGACTATAAGTATAAAATAGGACTTAAGTGGTTAATGTATGTTTTGATCTAAATCTACAAATGAACTGGTAACTACAGCTGTAAAGCTGTCAAATAATTGTAGTGGAGTGAAAAATACAATATTTGCCTAGTGGAGTAGAAGTATAAAGTATTGAAAAATGGAAATACTCAAGTTAAGTAAAAGTACCTCAAAATTGAACTGAAGTACAGTACTTGAATAAATGCACTTAAGTTACTTTCGACCACTGCAAACCTGTCCAGTGTTGTGCATCTAGCTTGCTGGCTGGGCACACATGCCGTTTCTAATTACCTCTCTCACAGCTCGGCAGGTCACCACTCCAGGTGAGGTCCCACTGGCACATGAGCAGCTCCGTGCCAACCACCTGGTAACCCGGGTAACACTGGTAGGTCACCACTGTGCCATGCACCAGCTCCGGGTGTGAAGTACTCTTCCAGCCATTGGAGATCTCTGGAAGCTCTGGGCACGTGTCGTTACGAGGAACCTCTGGGGAAGGGAAGAGGGTGAGAAGAGAGAGAGAGAGAGAGAGAGAGAGAGAGAGAGAGAGAGAGAGAGAGAGAGAGAGAGAGAGAGAGAGAGAGAGAGAGAAGAGAGAGAGAGAGAGAGAGAGAGAGAGAGAGAGAGAGAGAGAGTGCGACAGAGGGAAGAAGGGTAGGTGGAGAATGACGTAAATATATCTCATTGGACCCAGCACTCGGGTCCTTCCTTCTTGCCTGCACATTGTGATATTTATACATTATATCAAGGTCATCCACTGCCTACTGTACATTTTAAGCTGTGAGTTTTATGTCTGCTGCCTTTGTCTTCTATTTGAACGTCCGTGAATCCTGCAGTGCCCGCTTGCGTTCATATGAGTCCTATACTATATGGGTTTTGTGTTGATTCTTTTATATTGGGATTTCATTGCGCACAGAAAAAACATTTGGTGTTAATTTAACACTGAGGAAATTACATAGCATTGTGCCAAATCAAATAGGCTCTATCATTGATTGAAACATGAGGGAGTGCGCTTGCATGGTTGCATGATTATTTTTCAGTTTTTCTTGTCAGGCGACTCAGAGAATCCCTTACGGGACAGTGAGTGTACTCTGCCAGGCTCCTTGGCTGCAACCACTCTGTCCAAGGGACAAGCCAGGAGGTTCAAAGCCCTGTGTTTACGAGGCTTATTTGGACAAACCCACTAGGATAATAACTGTGTTCAGATACCATGCAGTCCAATTCTAAGACACCTGTAGCCTCCCCTCCCTTGGTAGCATTCATTTGAATATTTTCTCAATGTGATAGGTAAAAATACTTAATATAACTAATCAAACTCATAACTTCCTATTTCCGTTTTACTACCTGCTACCTACATGCTGCAGCCCCCACCACCACTACCACCTAAGAATTCATTACATTTTTATCAGAGTTAGTTTGTTGGCTGTGGTGTGAGGATGCAGTGATGGAATGGATTGATATCACTGATGAATCCTTGGTATCTTTGTTCTAGTGTCCACTTCCAGAGCCTGAGTGCATTCTTACCGAAGAAATGGACCATGAAGCCGTTGCCGTAGCCGTAGATGTTGGTGGCTGGGTCAGACTGGAACTGGATGGTGACGTCGGCTGTAGAGGTGTACAGCTTGAAGCGGGGGCGCACCCCGCCATACTGGCCCAGAACCTTGGCCGTCAGGTCGTCGCCATCGTAGAAGGTCAATAGATCATTCTTGCCTATGTTCAGCCTGCAGAGACAAGGTGGCAGAAATCAGTACACACTGAAGCAAAGAGCTGTGATGCACATAATGCCCCTTTGAACACACATGAAGATTTGAAGCCCGATTATAACGGTGATTTGGCCATGGCTGATGCGATTTGACAGTACGTCCTCTATGACAGAGTGTGCTTGTCGACGACTGTTATCTGTGAAAGTCAGCTGTTACTTGTGTGATGTTGAGTCTTTTCAGTTTTAAAAGTCTTGAAGTGGGTTTACATTTTTTTGGGGTCTTTTTCTGCCTTCATTTGAGAGGAAAGTAGGCTGATGGGAAATGGGGATAGAGATGGGGGGGTGACATACAGCAAAGGCCATCGGGATCGGGAGTCAAACCCACGACACGCTGTCAAATTGGATTACCAGCCTATGCGGTACACGCCTGGACCGCTAGGCCAGCGGACAACCAAGTGTATTTGAGTTTTAATACGGTACTATGACGCATATTTCATATTTGTGTACTACTGAAAAGTCAGCTATCCTCTAATGAAATGATACGAACCACAGTGTGACATTCTCAGGAAACTATGCCAAGACAGGATTTGTCGGTTTCTTACTTCGGCACACGTCTGCCTTGCTTTGCATCGCATTGACAATTTATATCCCCCTCCAAATGCAGCAGATTGCAGTGCTGCATTGGGTTCTGAGCACCTGATTTTCTATTTTAGTCAGAAACAACTCTCATTTCTCTGTGTCAAAAAGTAAACTGAGGGTGCCCTTCAGAAAACACTTTACTTGAGTGTACCACAAAAGCATTCCAACACACATTACCTGTGCTGTTCCTGTCTGTGTGCTGATGGCAAACTGGCAACATGCCAAAATTGTTTTATTGGCATCACCGTATGTTAGGATCATCTTGGGAAATTGAGTATGCTCCACATAAAAAATACAAGTTTGCTGCAATTTCTCATTTTACAAATAGTCCTTGGGCCAAACCCCAAAATCTCACATATCGCTACCACCTGGGATGGCAAATTCTAGTTGGGATTTTTTTATTCCTATACATCCCTAGATATTATTTTTGTATGATAGACCTTCCTGAGGCCCAGCTAAATTGGGGTTATCAGCTGCTAAAGTTACCACCCCCCATTGAAAAATGGCATTTTAGACACATGTGCATATCTTGGTATTGGCTCACGTTCAGGGCATATTACAATGTTTTATATTTTATGTTTGGTATCATTTTTAAGGGGACACTTTGAGCTTTCATTCGAGCCCTTTGGTGACTATGTATGATAAGTACAGTGGTCACTGGAGCTCTTCAAACCTTTAATAACCTTTTTTTTCTCACAATTTCCGCCTAAACCATATATTTTCTTTTAGTTCTGTGGCATCAAGAAACATCAGAGACACAAAACACAACAACTGGAATACTGACATGACCCTAAGGATTCAGGAAATGTATAATTTACCCATAGTATTTCATTCTGGGGTGGTCATTTTCAGCCTTATCTTAAACAAGCACTTTTTATGAGAAATAGACCGGTCAATAGGCATATAAGAAAGAGTACCACTAAACCTCCCTAAACATTGATACAAAAGGGTTTTCAATTGATTCTGGTACCTTTAGGCATGCTTGAGAACATCCCAAATATCCAGGAAAATATACTTAGCAGAAAGGCATAATTTTCAAGATGCCATCCAAGATGGTCATGCAGTTCTGGGCAAGAACCATGCAGTGTTTTGCATGCAGTACAAATATGTAATTTCTGCCTATTGTAAAAAGGAGACCACTTCTAGGAGAGGAGACTGCATCTATAGCTGTATGAGACCACTGTACTGTATCTAGAAACCACTGTACTGTATCTAGACCACCACACTGTATCTATTGCTATCTGAGACCACTTTACTGTATCTAGAGACCACTGTATTGTGTATATATACCACTGTACTGCATCTATTGCTATATGAGACCACTGTACTGCATCTATAGCTATATGAGACCACTGTATTGTGTGTATATATACCACTGTACTGCATCTATTGCTATATGAGACCACTGTACTGCATCTATAGCTATATGAGACCACTGTATTGCATCTAGACCACTGTGCTGCATCTATATCCCACTGTACTGAATCTATAAACCACTGTACTGCATATATAGACCATTGTACTGCATCTAAAGACCACTGTACTGCATCTATAGACTAGCTACTGTATCTATAGACTGCTGTACTGTATCGATAGACCACTGTAGTGCATCTGTAGACCATGTAGTGCATCTGTAGACCCCTGTCGTGATCTGTAGACCCCTCTAGTGTGTCTGTAGACCCCTCTAGTATGTCTGTAGACTACTGTCGTGATCTGTAGACATCTCTGGACACCGATACTGCATCTGTAGACCCCTCTACTGCATCTGTAGACCACTCTACTGCATCTGTAGACCACTCTAGTGCATCTGTAGACCCCTATACTGCATCTGTAGACCCCTCTACTGCATCTGTAGACCACTCTAGTGCATCTGTAGACCCCTATACTGCATCTGTAGACCCCTCTACTGCATCTGTAGATCACTCTAGTGCATCTGTAGACCCCTCTACTGCATCTGTAGACCACTCTACTGCATCTGTAGATCACTCTAGTGCATCTGTAGACCCCTATACTGCATCTGTAGACCACTCTACTGCATCTGTAGACCACTCTACTGCATCTGTAGACCACTCTAGTGCATCTGTAGATCACTCTAGTGCATCTGTAGACCCCTATACTGCATCTGTAGACCACTCTACTGCATCTGTAGACCACTCTAGTGCATCTGTAGATCACTCTAGTGCATCTGTAGACCCCTATACTGCATCTGTAGACCACTCTACTGCATCTGTAGACCACTCTAGTGCATCTGTAGATCACTCTAGTGCATCTGTAGACCCCTATACTGCATCTGTAGACCACTCTACTGCATCTGTAGACCACTCTACTGCATCTGTAGACCACTCTACTGCATCTGTAGATCACTCTAGTGCATCTGTAGACCCCTATACTGCATCTGTAGACCACTCTACTGCATCTGTAGACCACTCTACTGCATCTGTAGACCACTCTAGTGCATCTGTAGACCCCTCTACTGCATCTGTAGACCCCTCTACTGCATCTGTAGACCACTCTACTGCATCTGTAGACCACTCTACTGCATCTGTAGATCACTCTACTGCATCTGTAGACCACTCTAGTGCATCTGTAGACCACTCTACTGCATCTATAGATCACTGTACTGCATCTACCAAGCCTTTGTGGCGACATAGTCATGTTAAATGTGCTTTATATATACATGTTTAAAGCTGTGTTGAGTTGAGATGCAGTATAGTGGTCTATAGATACAGTACAGTGGTCAATGTATGTGGTCTATAGATGCAGTACAATGGTCTATACATGCAGTACAGTAGTTTATAGATTCAGTACAGTGGGATTGGATGCAGCACAGTGGTTTATAGATTCAGTACAGTGGGATATAGATGCAGCACAGTGGTCTAGATGCAATACAGTGGTCTCATATATGCAGTACAGTGGTCTCATGTAG
This sequence comes from Gymnoscopelus microlampas, assembly GCF_963454915.1. NCBI lineage: Eukaryota > Metazoa > Chordata > Actinopteri > Myctophiformes > Myctophidae > Gymnoscopelus > Gymnoscopelus microlampas. The sequence continues at coordinate 48,632,800 of NC_139945.1, read as the reverse complement.
CAATAGATGCAGTACAGTGGTATATATACAATACAGTGGTCTCTAGATACAGTAAAGTGGTCTCATATAGCAATAGATACAGTGCGGTGGTATATATACAATACAGTGGTCTCTAGATACATTAAAGTGGTCTCATATAGCAATAGATACAGTGTGGTGGTCTAGATACAGTACAGTGGTTTCTAGATACAGTACAGTGGTCTCATACAGCTATAGATGCAGTCTCCTCTCCTAGAAGTGGTCTCCTTTTTACAATAGGCAGAAATTACATATTTGTACTGCATGCAAAACACTGCATGGTTCTTGACAAGGTTGGTCCCATTGGAAACCTGAGGTTGTCTGGAATCAAATGGTATCTCTATCTTTGGGCTACGTCTAAATTTGAGTGTTCCACAGTCTCCGAAAGACAGTCTCGCCGGCGTTCCAGCCAGCCATCCCGCAGGTCTCATAGGGTTAATAAAACATTGAAAAAAACACTTGGGACCACTTTTTTTCTTGGGATCATCAAAATCCCAATATTAGAGGTCCTATGGATGCCAAAAATCAAAACTAGAAAAAAAAATAAGCAGTCGCGCGTGGACCCCTCCTAAGGCCTCTACTACTTCAGCTTTGATTCCTGAAAAAACTGCTCCACCACCAAATAGGCCACACCCACTTCATCAACTACTTTAATTGGACACAGGTTTGTTTAATTTATTAAAAAAAAGGAGCAGTGTGATGTCCAAAAAGTGTGTTATATAACTTTTAATATGTTGTTGGCTATGAATGAAAATCCGCCTATAGAGAAAAATAACAACATGTCAAAAAATATAAAAAAGCTGCTCCTATGGAAAGTCTATCATATTTTTATTTACTTATATTGGCCCAAAAAACAATTTAGTATAGGTAAGGTTTTGCCAACTTAGTGGTAGCGATATCTCGTTTGGCCCAAGGACTAAAAGGGACTGTCCATTCTAATGACTACTATGATATGTGACAGCAATATCTGTTATATTCACGTTCCTCAATCAAGCAGCTGTGTGAGCACATGCCTGCACAATTATGTCATTATATTGCTGAACACAGTTGCATTTTTCTCTCATATTATACCCTCATTTGGGAATAGAGTGGGCAGGCATTAATTTCCCACATATGAAAGCCACAGTTACAACTACACTATAATGATTCTGAGCGATTCCCTTCATCCCATGATGCATTATTGTATCCCAATGGGAACCATGTCTTGACAGAGGATAATGTGCCTCACAACAAGGCGTGACGGGTGGTCACTGTTGTGAACAGCATGATTATGAGGTTAGCCACATGCCAACGTCCCATTGCTATTCACACAATCCCCTTCAGCATTTAGGGGAGCTTCTGAAACTGCCGAATCCGAATGATAATTGTCCAGCTCCATCAAACAGATGGACGACAGAATCATAATGTTAGTGGCAATGAATGTTGACCCCACCCTAAAGGAATGGCGCTTTGCAAAGAAAAGGACCACTATGCATGCTATAACAGAGGTACTGTTAAAGAAGCCTTATTCGGTCTTCACCGAGAACACTTCCAGCTCTTTTAAACCTCAACGCTGTTTATAAAACGTCACCGGGGATGGAGCTATCTTCCTTTGTAGTGAGGGGATGTAGAGCGTAGAGGATATGACTTAGGCAGAATAAAGCAGTGACATGCTCTATGCTGTCGCTAATTAATCACCAGCGGCTCCTGATAAAACTCATTAGCGAGCCAGAGATTGAGCCATTAATCTCTCTGGGAGCATGTGGAAATCAAGAGCTCAGGAGCTGCAGAATGAATCAACACACTGCAATCCCCAGAGAAAAGACCAAATGTCTACTTTCGATCTTTTTCGGCCAACATGAGAAGAATTGCAAGAGTGAGTCTGAGGCTGAGAGTGTTCCAGGCCCGCAGTGAGGAATGGAGTTATCTTTGTAGACTGAACAGCTTGGGTTGTTTCATAGCTGCAGAGGCGCACATAGGCACACACGCACGAACGCAATGCATGCACGCACACTTACACAAACCATTAAGGTCACACACACACACACACACACACACACACACACACACACACACACACACACACACACACACACACACACACACACACACACAGATACGTAAACCCATTAGGTCTCTCTCTCATACACACACACACATACACGCACACACACACACACACACACACACACACATATAAACACATCAAGTATGGTACACACTTGGACACATACACACACACACACACACACACACACACACACACACACACACACACACACACACACACACACACACACACACACACACACACACACACACACACACACACACACACACACACACACACACACTTTAAGTCAGTTACACACCGTCTTCTTGACAGACTTCTAAAACCCACAGCTGCAAAACCTCCCAGCTTTCCAGTTTCATTTGATTCCAAACAGATAAAAACTCTCACCTAGTACTCAGAGGGCAAGACAGATTGAGAAATATTGTTCGCTGGTGTCAAATCTGTTGTGATTAAGTTAAACAAGGCTTTGCATAGCTCCACAGTGCATCTGTGGAGAAAAAAATCAATCACAGCTTCCAGTCCCTGACACTAATTTGATTTAGTTCAATTTGAAAAAACAAGGCTCAGCTTGGCTTGGCCCACGGGAGCAGCTGCCACAACCCGCCTGCTTTCACAACACATTTTACCCCCACTACTCTTGATAGGCTTTGTCATTTTACTTTACCTGCAAGTCCCACAAAAAAAAGAGAGTCTACAGTATTTGCCAAACGGAGGTGAAATGTGTCTGTATGCCACTTTTGCATTCTTTCGATATGCGTCGGTCAATTTGTTTACCATGCTCAAATTAATATATAAAAGAATGTTCACTTGAAGCCTTAGTGTTTCTTTCCATGACTGACTGCACCACTGGGGAAGAAATAAAACTTCCTGGATTTTGTTTAATATCTATCTACCTGTTCCAATAAAGAGCACCGGAAGTGTGAGCCATTAAAACCAAGCAGCGCGACTTTCTTCTGTTGTAAACTCATTTTTATTCAATACTGTAGAAACTCAGTTTTAGGAATAGTATGAGAATGACAATTGTGACGTACGGTTAGGTTTGGCTTTGTGCTAGCTCAAATATTCTAGCACACTGCTGACATTGTGCTTCAATTTATAATAAGGTAGCAAATGAAAATATAAAAAACAGAAAAAGGAAACAGGGTTGTCTTTAAGTAAACAAACTTTGTAAAAAACATGGCTAGGTATTTCATTATAAGAATATGTACAATGCAAGGAACGTTATACTGAGTACTGTATATAAAGAATCCCTTTGAAGAGAAATGTCTGTAACAACTTGTAACACCCCTGCATTTTCAGTATATTTTCAAGTACATTTGTGATGTAATATTTTGAAATACAACCACTGCCTAAGATAGAGATTTGCATCATGTTTTAATATCTTCTGATGTGTAGATTTTTCTATATAGCAGAAACTTCACAACCAACCTAATCTTTCATGACCCCACCACAAGAAATCTACTGTAGCTTACATCACACATACAGTACATGAAAACATTCTACCAAAACTGTACTGCCATTAATAGAACCTTCCCCTGGAATACACACACAAAACATTCTTGCGAAAGTATCCTGCCATCAATAAAACCATCCTCTGCAATAGTTCACAGCATTCCCCATTAAGGGCTGCCGTCCTTGACTGGGTAAAGTCATTGAAGCAGCCATCAATAGAAACTGGGTTAACCAAATAAAGCCCCCAATCCATTACTGTCATAGCCAACGAAGTGTATGTTGATTATGACTAGCACACCAGCTATAGTGACCAGCTCTGAAACAAGGTGTACCTGAAACTATATTGAATTTTAACATGCTTAAATGTTCTTACTCAAGAGCATAATAATGATAATGATAATGATAATGGTAATGGTAATGATAATGATAATGATAATGATAATAATAATTATTATTCTTTCTTTTTCCTTTATTTATTCAGGAAAGCCCGTTATTATTATTATTATTATTATTAGTAGTAGTAGTAGTAGTACCAGTACCAGTAGGGTAGCACTTGCTATGCATCCTATGTGTATAACGCATCTTGAACATACTTATAAGGCAATATAATCTGCTCATAACCCTGTATAATCACATTCATAAGAGCTCATAAATACTCATAATGCTTTATAACCATAACACATTATAAGCATCAAGTGTTATAATACTTTGACAGCAATACATAATCGCTGTCAAACTTGCTATGCATCCCAAATTAATTCCCATAGTTATAATCCATCATAATCAATTGATAATGCTTTATTATCACTGTTATAATGTGTCATAATTATTATAATGCATTATTATAATGCATTATACTACGATTATAAGTTATTATAAGTGGTCATTTGTTACTTTATGATCATTTGATGAGGCTTCATTTGTGAAAAATTTGATGCGGAGACAATACATGGGTAACCAATGAAGGAAGGCTAAAATTGGTGTAATGTGCTCAGCTCAACAGAAATTCTGCATCACCTTTTAAGGCTAAAATCCTGATTATGTAAATACAATATAACTAGCACATCTACAGTGGTTGGAGGCGGTCTCCCTATTCTAGCCTCTATCTGACAGTCCTGTGAGCGGCAGCATGAACTCAGTCAGAACTGTCTTTAGTGTCTTACTAATGCTGGGCAAATTTAGTATTGGTGCGATAACAGAATCATAACAGTGGGTGTCTTTGAATTATGGGCAGCCAACAGTAGGAGCCTCATGAGACAAACTCTCGCTCCCTACTCGCTTCCTACTCATTCCCTTCTCGCTCCCTCCTCTCTCATTTCAAGGCAATCCATAATTGTAATTTGATACGCCCCACTGATAATGTCTCTTCTGCCATTACACAGATGTGGTCATTAACGAATGAAATGTGTGTATGTGAGCAATGCATGTGGGTATGCGGGCAGAGAGAGAGAGAGAGAGAGAGAGAGAGAGAGAGAGAGAGAGAGAGAGAGAGAGAGAGAGAGAGAGAGAGAGGAACCTAGGCCAGGAGGGATAATATATTATCATCAATATATAATTATCAATTAGCTTGTACTGTATTAGGTTGAGGAAAATGGCTGGATGCCAGACAGGTTTACTCAGTCAGAGAGTACGTGCTCACACATGTCAAGCTTTTATGATTTAAGAACAGAGCAGTTTCACAGTCATCGACTAAGGCTGATCAATTAACAGGCCACTAAATCTGAGACTGAGCATTAATCCATATTTATGTAACGTCATCACTGTGTTCTCACACCTCTGGATAAAAAAAAACATTCACTTTCTCCTGCTTCAGATCTTTTTTATTATATATTTTTTTATAAGCATGCACTGTTAAAACCGGAGTGCTAATTTAACTCCCTCAATGTTAAATTGACACTCTGGATTTTACCCTGTGCAGGTGCACACACACACAATGCTTATATACAATAGATGAAAAATCCCCTACTAAGGAAACTGACTACAGCGCCTGGCCCTGCGAGTGCTATCTATCCAAATCACTTCGCCATACTAAATGAGTGGGGAAATTAATTATGTTGACAGTTTCTTGTTCAAAGGGGTGAGGATGCCATTTATCAACGTTTCAGAATGCACAATCAGAGCAGAGGCGTTGTTCCAAGAGGGAGAAAGGGGTGGAGGAGAGAGAGCTGAAGAAAGAGGGAGGATAGAGAGAGGGGGGGGGGAGAGAAAAAGAACTGAGCTCCAGAAGAAACGTATGCAAATGAGCGCTCCTTAATTCGCTCGCAAAGCCAAATGATTCTCCACGCCCGGCTGACTTAACAGGCTCCGACACGGCAGGATGCTCTGTTTTATGCTGTTTACCACTTCACCTGTGTGCTGCGATCACAAGAAACACCCACACACTCGCACGCACGCACGCACACACACAATTGTCACCCTCTACTGTACTTGACACACGAGGAAGAGGAGGGGACATCTCTGACCGAGCTCTGCCGAAATAATTAGTTTTCACTGCAGCACCCAATTAACCTTTGTCTTGGTGCTGCTTACACGTCTCATTCACAAGCTCAGTGCTGTTTCATTACCTGCATGTGTTTTATGAGTCACGGTGTCACAGCTCCTAACATTGTTTTACTGGGGGTCACAGTGTCAAGGTGACGATTAACTGCTCTGCTTTCAGATCAGACTACAGTACGTGTGTATTAAGACCTTCATCGTGCACACACGCACACACACACACACACACACACACACACACACACACACACACACACACACACACACACACACACACACACACACACACACACACACACACACACACACACACACACACACACACACACACACACACACGTGAATGTAGGTACGTACACTTGGATGTCCAGCATGATCCTCTTGTCCTCTTCAACGTGGATCCCCCAGATACAGTCCTGACCTTTGTCATACGCCTCCGGCCAGTTAGGAGACAGAACCACACCCGCTGAATCTGTCATCTCTCCACTGCAAACAGCTACAACATACGCACGCGCACGCACACGCACACACACACACACACACACACACACACACACACACACACACAGTTTAAAAGGATCTGTGCATTTTGCATGTGTGTGTGTGTGTGTGTGTGTGTGTGTGTGTGTGTGTGTGTCTGAACTATGGGTGCACTTATCAAAACTTGCATACACAAAACTTCACCCTAATTGTAAGGACTATTGGATAGCCATTCACGGAGCTTCCTTTCACGTTCGACACACACACACACACACACACACACACACACACACACACACACACACACACACACACACACACACCTCGGCAGGCTGGTTCGGTCTCATTCCACTGTGGGTTGTTGAGGTCCATGCATTCGATGGTGACGGAGCCCTGCTCCAGGGTGTAGCCGGGGTCACATGAGAACTCCACCACTGCCCCCACCGCCCACGTGATGTCACTGCTCGTCAGGTTACCGTACTTCACAAACGGCTCGTAGCAGTGACCAGACGCAAAGGCTGTCAGGGTATAGAATGTGACACTATAATGTATGTAACAGTATGGAATGTCATACATTTAAAAATGTACAAGACAAATTGTCAGAATATATATAGATATAGATAGAATATAGATTTGGGGGAATATGGCGATATTTTGTAAATGGCCAAAACATATCTAAACTAGAAAAGTGCGCTCCTCTGAGGGCAGATCTGATGCAGGTCGTGTTGGCTACCTAGGGCCCATACATTTTCAAAATGGAATACGAAAAATCGGACAGATACATCTTGATCACAAGATTGCAGAGATAATGTGTAGTTGCGTACCAATTTGTGTTCATTTTGAACAAAATCTGTCAGAATAGCAGTGTGTTAAAGGAAAAGGAAGTACAACCTATACGGTTCAAGAGTTATAGGCCAAAATGTGAAGCAGTGAGTTACAGTGCAAACACTTGATTTTAAAATGTTGGGGGTAGGCTTATATCTTCCTTAAGCCTACTGGGAGTATGCAAAGTTTAACGCTGATTGGTTTGGTGGTGCCGAAGATTTGCTGTTCACAGACAGACTGATTAACGGACGGACGGACGGACGGACGGACGGACGGACGGACGGACGGACGGACGGACAGGGGCAAAAACATAATTTCCAGCCATTGGCCATCTGGCCAATAAATATATATTCGTAAAATATATTCTAATACATTCTAATTTACTTTAGAATGTATGGAATTTCTTTATCATCCAAATACAAGAAAGGCATCTCCAACTGGTCTTTTATTCCCGGATGAATTAAACGTAAATATCGTAACTGTAAATTGGTCATTCACTCAGAATACATTTTAAATTTACATATAGGAGTGTATGTTGTTTGAAAAAAAAAAAAGTATATTTTTCATGAGATGAGAAAGCCCATATCGTCACTGAGCACACCACGTACACACTCATACAGCTATTAATCTGAGACCCTGTCCTGCTTGTCATAGCAAATAGCAACATCTTATCTGATCTGCCAGCAGATAAGGGTCCCTGTCCTGGATGAGTCGATCCAATAATTGAATCTAGGATTAGGTTTATACTAAGAGGCTACATTGGATGGTATTAACTGTATCACATATGCAGGGATGTCATGCTGTTAAATGAATGATGGTTCCCGAATGGAATCAAGTTGATGGGAGAATTATAAGGCCAACACAGTATAAGTGAATGAATGACAAAAATGATAATGAATGAATGAATAAGGGCCAACTTTTCCATATTTAGGGAACGTTATGGAATTGTTTAAGCAGGGTAAGTGAGGGAGGGACTAGCCGACCTGTTATGCACATTGAGTGAACGGCATTACATGCTGTTAAAGGCCACAACGAGAGGTCCATTTAGAAATATGCTGAGCTGCTCCCTTGGGCTCTAATCCCATTTGCTACAGCGGATCGAAGGGCCTAAGCAGATTACATTGATTTTATTGGACAAGGACTGAATGGTTCTCAGTGGGATTCAAGTAGCCCTCAACTGGGTCTATTAGAGATGGAGTGCATTCAAAGTGAAATTAACACTCATGATTTTGTCGCGTGGAGACATGCTGTGCACAGAGCAGAGATAACTACAAAGAATTTGTCATTTCATGTGATTTTTTTTTTCTTAAAGTTTATTTTTAGGGTATCGTTTTTAGTGATTAATGTCATTGCAGTAATGTGAATGGCTTTGTTATTGGCTTATCTACTGTATGTATTGTGGATTCCAACTTCAAAATACGCTATTCCCAGCAATGGGAATAAACCTTATGTGCAGAAAATGCAGTAATATACTGGCAAGATGACCCTGTGGGATGCAGAGGGATTTAACTCTGAAGGGTGTCCTTGATCTGCCAGTTTCCATCACACCCAGAATGGAGCGTAAACCTAGAGTTGTTGAAGGATTTGCACCCGTGTAAGGGGTCAATTAATCAATATAATGGCTAGCAGAGAAACCACACTGACCAAGGCCATGAAAGAAGAGAGAGAGAGAGAGAGAGAGAGAGAGAGAGAGAGCACTGTCGCTTTTGTTTAGAGTGTGCATGAGGGAAATGCCGGCAGGGATTCAGGGATATATACAAAAAAATATATATAGGCTACATTGTCAATATTCGACTTCATGAACATAAATATATCCAGGATACTTCAAAAAGTAACTACTGGCGGAACGCTGTGACATAATGAGGATAATGTTGTCTGTGTGGATGACAATACATCGGCACCATGTTGCCTATTTTTCACTTTGCTGGTCCCAATAACCCTGATCAATGTAAGCGTAAGCAAGAACATGCTAACCAGCAATTCACATTTTAAATGACCTTCAGTGACTGAATAGCTTATTTATATAAGCTATACGGACATGTAACAACTCTAACTGTTCTGCCCATAACTGTGGTCCATACCTTGGTATCTGAGCGCGATGCCAGTTGAGGTTCCTGTTGAATCGGTGCTCAGCTCAAGGAAGAGGTGTCGGGTGGTGCTCAGCAGGCCCTCGTTGGGCAGATACTCCACCTCATACGAGTCATAAAGTGCTGCTGCATCTATGTTGTTGCCATTCTTAATCAGCAGGCTGGAAGAGAGGGAGCCAGAACAATATATATAGGGTAGAGCAGTGCTTCTCAAACTTTTTCATGTCAAATTGATGTATTTGGCCGCGGAACCCCCATCTGAACCCCCATCTGAAAATGTTTTTTCCAGGGACCCCAGAAGAGAAGATTTGTGTTAACAAAATGTTTAATTATTAAAAAAAATATCAAACACTTCAAAAATAGTAGATGTACAAGGTTGCTGCGCGACACAAAGTGACGCGCTGTGAGCTTGTATATCTGCTATTATTTTAATAGCCAACGTATTAAAAGATGGATAAAGGGGTTAAAAGTATTGTTGTATTAACACATTTTGCTGGGGACCCCCTGGAACCCCCTCAAGGACCCCTGGGGGTCCCCGGACCCCACTTTGAGAACCACTGGTGTATAGTGACTCCTTGTTTGACATCTGAACTACATAATGAGGAGCTACAGAGAACTCAGATATACTGTTGTTTGTTCATTTTTTTTGCAACATTTTATGTAGCTGTAGGCTGCTCCCAGGACATATTTTATGTTGCCATTTTGTTTTATGTACCATATGCTATTTACGTATAGTTTCTATGCCTCAAACTATCCATTCCATATGCTTCTGGTATAATTCACGAGTATGACATGCAGTAATTTACAATAATTTACCATTTGAACCTAAGCTTGTAACGTATGACAAGTAAAAGCAAAATACTGTGTTAATTAAAATTATAGAGCATGTAGAAATGTACTCTATCTAGTATTTTGTATTCAAATGTTCATTAGGGGAGCCCACTACAGCATTCATTAAAAGTTTGTGAGATTTTAATTGTTTGTGAATGTCTCCAGATGCTACAGCTAACAACAAAAGAAAACCCTCAGTTTGATCTCTGGTTGCCTCTCGGCCTCAACTCATCTTGTTTTATAGGCATACTTTTTCCTGCATTATTTAGATAGGACAGTGTAGACAGGCAGTGGACAGGTAACCAGACAGAATAAAACCTGGAACATTGTGAATGCTATATCTAGTCGGCTACCCTGGCTCAACTCATTTTGTTCAGTTTAATTGATTTATCTACACAGCCTAGTTCAGCTTTCACAAGCATCCATCCTCCACTGAATCACCACTTCTTCCTTTTCCTGGTCGCTGAGAGACATCTGTGTGTCCCCTCGAAAGCACGTGCAAGTGCTTGTCAAAATGTGACATTCAGATCATTTCTCCCCCGTGGCTTCTCCATTTAGCCCCTCCTCATAGAAATGACACAACCCTGTCACATTGGCGAGCTACACAGTTGGCTGTAGACTCTTCCACAGTGGCCACTAAAACTAAGTTCTTAAAGGAAAACCAGCGGGGTTGACTAAAGCCTGAGGAACATGACCACTTGGCAAGGTGAACATAAGTGTGCACAATCACATCGCTCATGACACCAGATTACCAGGGACGTGGTAACAGACCCCTGTGCTGTACACAAGCAGGGCTGCTGGCAGGGATCATAAAAGGGTTCAGACAAGGAGCATGCCAGATGACTGCAGCATTGATCCCTCACCGATCATCGTCCTCGGCCAGAGCCACCTTCTCAAAGTGGATGTGCACCCGCTGGCCCTCGGGGGCTTCCAGCAACCAATGGCATGTCAGATTGTTGCTGTAGTTGCTAGGGAAACCAGGGGACACAATGCGACCGACGGTGATATTCTTGATCATGCCTCCACAGGCAGCTGAGAGAGAAAGAGAGAGAGACAGAGGGGGGGAGAGAGAGAGAGAGAGAGAAAGAGAGAGAGACAGAGGGGGGAGGGGGAGAGAGAGAGAGAGAGAGAGAGAGAGAGAGAGAGAGAGAGAGAGAGAGCGAGAGAGAGAGAGAATTGAGGAAATTGAGGAAAGAGAGAGGGAAGAATTTGGGTGGAAGGGAAGGAAGAAAGAATGACGGGAGGGAAGGAAAGGCCAAAGCAGAGAAGGAAGAAAAGACAAACCAAATTATCAAATTATCAGTGTGAGCACATGGACAATTTGATAAACCATTATGTTAATGGGGGAGACAAACCGAGACCTGGGTCTCTTTTACAGAAGTGCACTGTAAAAACACACACACACACACGCACGCACGCACGCACGCACGCACGCACGCACGCACGCACGCACGCACGCACGCACGCACGCACGCACGCACGCATCTATGAATGTCCATGAATAGGAGCTCTTTTATGAGTCTAAAAAGTAACACCATGGGAAGCCTGACTGTCTTCTGAAACAAATTCCAGATCAGAGGACCCCACTTCCTGAAAGCTGAGCAACCCCAGTCCGTTCTAGTTTAATAATAATAGTACATTTTATTTATATTGCACTTTACATTTGAAACAAATCTCAAAAATTAAAAACATTTGCAAGGAATATACAAGGTGAACACAGTGGAGGTCTGCATGGATCATTCGAGATAACCAGAAGAGCTTATGGAGATATAGCAGACGTTTAGCAATTAAAGCTTTGTACACAAATAGGATGCAAAGCAGTTTGCCTCTGGAACTCAAGGGATGCCCCCCTAATTGACACAATTACAATGTACAATATGCAATGATGGGTTCTGAAATCGTCTCCTGTGAGCTTAAAGCACTATAATAAATAGCATCCAAGGTTTTTTTTTGATCCAAGGGCCTGCACAATATTTTTCCTTGTGTCTCAAGAGAAGGAAGATTTATTTCTAGGAGGGCACTAATTTGAGGATTAACCGACTTTAGATTTGCAGCATGAGACCAAATGGAAAGGTCATAGTATAACCAAAATACCTATATAGTTTGTATCTATTCAATTACAACATTGTTTAAAGTGAGCAGCTGAGCTTCCATGTTTCACATCCAGATTTTGGTTTTGCCTTCACTCAGGACTAATTTGAGACCGGCTTATGTATGTTGTACATTATTAAAAGCTGTATGATAGAGCTTGCTCAGTTGTGCAAACTGGTGCCATTGGCATAGAAGTGGACCTTTGTTGGCTGATTTCACCTCATCAATCATAATAGCATTATAGAGTACTTGTTAAGTAATTTATGGACGGAATCTAGTCCAATAGCAGATAACTCCTGACAGTTGATGCTCTACGATATTGAAAGCTTTTGAGAGATCAATAAAGAAAGCTGCACACTTCAATCCGTCATCAATTGCATTTTCATTTTAATATAAAAAAAAATGTATAGAGAGAAAAGTTGATTATTCAATAAAGATTCAATTTAGAGATTCACACCAGAACAGTTTCCTCACTTCAGTAAAAGTAGCACTTTGGCTGATTTCTATACACTGGTGAATAGTCCAGAGATAAATGTCAAGTTGAATCGGCCAAAGACCTAACAATTATGGGAGCTGCATTACATAAAAGCCCATGATCTAGCTAATCTTCACTTGTTCTTTTCTTTTCATAGTATAGTACAGAGAGCATGTAATACTTGTGTATCCGCTCATGGTCTAGGGGAGAACTGAGCCCTACCGGTAGGGGATTGAGCAGAGGAATAAAAACAAGCACTTGCTTCACCTGCAGCAAGTTCAGATCTCTCAAACAGATTTCTAGACTCAATTGCCACCATGAAATTGGAAATGCTCAGCTGCTCCCTGTAAACAGGTCCAACAATACAAGTATCTATGGTATTTGGCTAGAAAGTGACCTTTCCTTCCCGATTTCATACTGGGGAAAAAAGTTACTTGACTTTAAATACATGAATGTTGAATATTATAAAGGAGATGTTGTGAATTAGCCAGACACACCGAAACGGATGCATTTGTTGTGTCTGCGACTCTGGGGGCCGACTGGTGTGCTGACGCTATCCCAGCAGATCAGGTCAAGGTTACCCATGCAGACAGAACTTAATTAAAGTGGAACAGGAGGGCCGTTGCCCACTGGCACCACGCCTGGCGCTCAGTAATCACACCCAGACACCCCGACACACCTGCTTTAAAGCCCTGCCATGACTGAGGCCGTATCAGTCAGCACACGCCACACTGAACACTGAAAACACACATGAGCACACCTATACACACACACACACACACACACACACACACACACACACAAGCATACGTAGGCACATGACACATGTGGGAAGACACAGATGTACGTATGGACATGCATGCACGCACGCACGCACGCACGCATGCACGCACACACACACACACAAACACACGAACACGCACACACGCAATGCAAGCACATACACAAACACAATCAAGATCGCAGAGATACAGCCACAAAGGCACACAAACACCTCTTTCAAATTGCTTTCTGAGAAACACTCCCCGCGCTCCAAAGCAATGTCGATCAGAGCAGGCCAGGAGTAAAATGGTCACTTATTATTCATCACCCAGTCTCATCGGAGCAGCAAAATGAGATCCGCCATACAAACACTCTTGGGGGACACAGAGTCAAGTCTATCTCTATGCCGGTCATGCAAAGAGGGGCTGTACTGCGTAGACGCGGGGAGAGAATGCACTAAAAATCCTTTAAAATCATGAAGAAAAAAGGAAATCTCATTGATAATTTGACTTCCCTGATAGACCGGAGGGTGATGTGTATAAGGTCCTTAGCGACAAGCAAAGTAAACAGTCCTGTTGCCATGCTGAAAATTGACACTGAAATCCAATTAACTTTTTTAAAGAACCTGAAGCCAAGTGCAAGGCATCAGCAGGCACTTTCCAATACAGTCAGACATTGAATAATATTTTTTGTATCTCACACACACACACACACACACACACACACACGCACACAGTAAAATATATTTAACTTTATCGGAGAGCACCTGAGGGAGGCCTGGTGGCTGGTGTTGAATATTACGAGTGGATCAATTGTGCACAAATGTTTCATAGTATCTTCAGGCTATATGCAGTGAACTGTGTTGGTGTGGAACAGCACATACAGCGGTTCATCTACAGGTGCACACGCACACACTCAAAAACACTTCTTCATATATAGCCTACACTTCAAGGCATTACTGCAAATGACTGTTAGTTTACAGTATTATTCTATTACTGTACAAATATGACGTACGCACACGTTTTTGTACATAAAACATGGCATGGCAGGCAAATGTATATAATAACAAATAAAATAAATAAATAAAGGAAGAACAATATTGGACGACATGTGATGCAGGTCATAAGTCTGATTCAAGCCCAAACCATCCAATGTTTTTGTGATGTTTGCTAGCTGGTTCAGTCACACGCGACTGTCCACAGTCGACAATTTGGCTAATCCCGACGTGGCGCTGCCTTACCCAGGCAATGTGGCTCCTTGCCGCTCCAGTAGGGGGTGCTGGCGTTGCGGCAGGTGAGTGTGCTGGGGCCTCGGAGCTGGTAGCCTGTCAGACAGTAGAAGTAGGCCTCTCCCCCTGAGTGGAGGCTGCTCACAGACACATCCCCGTAGGCCGGCCGCCGGGGGAAGGCACAGCTCAACACAAAGGCTGGGGAGGAGAGAGAGGAGGAGGGGATGGAATAATAAGGCGGGGGGGGAGAGAGAGAGAGAGAGAGAGAGAGAGAGAGAGAGAGAGAGAGAGAGAGAGAGAGAGAGAGAGAGAGAGAGAGAGAGAGAGAGAGAGAGACGGGATGGGGCGGGGGGATTGAGAGGTGATGTTTGTTACACGTTGGAGAATTGTTGCATCGGGCGGTGCAGCCCAACACAAAAAAGCGAGCGTAAATGAAACATCTTCCCTTCCTACTGTGGGAGCTGAGTTTCCACAGAGCCCATCAGTTGTGGCCCAGGGTGAATGATTAGACTGCTAGCCACACATCCACAAGCTTCCATCCCCACACAAAGCACGCCTCAGAGCCTACAGTATGTTTGTTTGTAGAACCAAAGGCCTCTGAGGTGCATGCTGAGGTCTGAAGATACAATATATCTAATATTTCGTACAGAACATAGTATTTAAAGCATGCGTGTTCTACGTGGTATGGACTCATATGCAGTACACTGTGTCTGTCTGTCTGTCTGTCTATCTATCTCTTCTTGTTCATCTATCTGTCTACTGTATGCCTGTCCATCTCTCTATGTCTGCCTGACTGTCCATTTCTTTCTCTGTTCATCTCTCTCTCTCTCTCTCAATTCCATAAACCTCTGTCGATGCCCAGATATGGAGTTGTTGCCCAAATATGGAGATGACTAAAGCAATATTGACGATGTTACAGTACTGTCATATTGATGATGTCATAGCACTGCAGGGAGATTTGAGATAGAAACAAATATGACGTTAGTCTTACCCAAGGCCAATATGGAGTCCCACATGGCTCCAGGCTGGCCTCCAAACCTTATACATTTCACACAAGCCTTCCTAAAGTCTATTTAAGGCCATTTTGTATGGCATTTGGCTTTGTTTTGCATGAGTGTAGAGCGACAATAGAGGCTATGTGCATGACATCATCGTACCCGGAAGTTATGCGGGAACGCCTACTGAGTGGCAAAAACGACTACTTTCTGGCCTCGACAGCCCATACATCCAAATAAAAAAGTCCTATCTGATTGTATTGAATAATAATGCCCTGAAAATGCACACTTGTTTTTGGTGAGATCTGACGTTCATTTAGACAGAAAACCCTCCACAGTGTTTGTGTTGGATGCACAGTCTTGCAAGACGAGATTTCACCCGTGACGTCATCCAAGTTAGTTTGTAAACACTACGTCGGCCCATTTGGGACAAAACCACTGTGGCGAGGTTTCTGTCGATATGAAGGTCAGATCTAAAAAATAAATAAAAAAACCTATTAACATACGCGATCTAACGCATGGACCGTACGCTTGGGTTTTTAGCTGGATGGGATGGAGTTATGTTTTTTTTCTGCTGTACCAGTCGTCCTACGATATAATAATATCATAAAATGGTATAGAAAAAGGTAGTCCGGAATTCTCCGTTAAGAGACCCTCCCATGACATCACATTCAGGGGTACACATTCCTACACACACCCATTTACACATTTACGAAACAGCTGAGCCACCAGGATGTCCTGTTTATCTGTCACTGAAAGACACCAAGTGTATTTGCAATTGAACTGCTGGGCAAAATAAAGATAAATAAAAAACAAAAAGACCCACAGGCAAACATTTTTCTACACTCCTCTGTAGCACTGACATGCACCAGCATACCCCTGTGGTTACCACCCACTGGAAGGGTGAGTGGGATTCAGAAGTACCCACACACACACACACACACACACACACACACACACACTTCATAGAAACATACATGCATTCATAAGACAGAGGATTCACAAGTACCTATGGGCATACACACACACTCATACACATATTCATCCAAAAGACAGACAGACAGACAGACAGACAGATTCACACACACACACACACACACACACACACACACACACACACACACACACACACACACACACACACACACACACACACACACACACACACACACACACACACACACACACACACACACACACACACACACACAGAGAGCACAACGGGCTGTCATATCTGGCAGTGACAGACAATGCCAATATCCAGGGGAAGTGAAGTCGTCAGTCCAGACTCTCCAGTGACCAGTTAACTAAATGCTCTTTTATTGCCACCAATCTGTCTTGTTCCACACTCCTGGCATCAGGCCATATATATCTCTATATTTCAGCTAAAAGCTACAATCCCTCTCACTCTAATTGTCCTGGTTTCATTGTTAGATTTCCAATTGCATGGCAGGATTGCTGCTATTGATCCTGGCTGCAGGGACAGTGCTTATGTCTCAAGCACACACACACACACACACACACACACACGCACACACGCACACACGCACACACACACAGGAAGATTAAACAGGCCGACAAATGGCAACCTTTGACCCGTGAGCCAGTTTTTACACACACACAGTTACCGCTGGGGAACCGTCGCTAACTTTGTAGTGTGTGAAACAAGAGACAGGAGGAGACAGCATACTTCTCATTAGAGCAGCATTCAGGCCTTGTGCTGCAGTAACAGCTGCTGTAGCTCTGTCTTCTCATTCCCCCAGCAAGCCATTACGATGGTCAGTCGGAGCTATAAATACTCAGGCCAACTGAAACTTGTTCTCTTAGGGGAGTAAATAAAAGATAACAGAGTCATTATGGTAGCATTGTGGTGTCATAACAGCGGTGCTAACAGGGAGCTTTCACAGAGACAAATTGCCATGGTACTGCAAAATGCCCAGCATACGCTATGCCTCTTTGTCTTGTCTTGCTGCAATTTATGGCCATTTATCATGTTTTGGTTTTAATGAAAGACTATTGATAAGCGGTAAGCGCTACTTTTCTTTTACTCAAGCTTTCTGAATTCTGTTTCGTTGTATTGAAGAAGACGGTACAAGTTGTCGCAACCTTTGTTGTGCAGCTGTAGTCCCTCAGGTTATGCTACCTTCTTTCCTCAAACAGCATGTCCAGGTTAAAATGGGTAAACCATGCATCTTATTAGACCAACATACTATTGAGCCTGAAGAAGCAATATACAAAACGTGTATCCCGAGTTAACATTGTTTCTCTAAATAAAGCATACCTTTTTGCAATTTTTCCCTTTTCTTCACCCAATTTAGTTGAGCCAATTCCTAAATTCCCCACACATGTTTGTGTAGTCTTGTAATTGCTGTCCCTACTGGCTCATCTGCCAGCAAGGAGCCCCCACCGGGAGGACATATACTGTAGCACATCCGCCATTAAATGGCACATGCATGGTGCATTCATATAGCGCCTTTTATGCAAAGCGTTTACGATGTGTATTATAGCGGTTTCACACTATGGTCCCGGGTGCGCACCCTGGACCACTTGGCTGATGTTGTGGTAGTGTGAACGTAGCGAACCGTTCCCCAAAACGGATCACCGTTCCGTACCCGAAACCACCTCGGGAGGTAGTTTCAGGTCCGATATCTGCGGAGTCGGGAACGGAACGCGGCAGTGTGAATCCATCCGTACCAAGAGAAGGAAGTGGACTGCTAATCATATATCATTTATATATTTTTCTAATGACGCATTATTTTAGCTGGGTTATACCTTCTCATAGTTCTACTTGAATGCTGACAAGAAATAACAATCCCGCTAGTGTTTGAGTAGCGCGAGCCGTGAAAAATAATAAACAATAAACACATGTGTGGCGAACGTATTTGTAAGGATAAATACACCAAGGATTAGTCTGTGACGTGACGTCACTGCTAAATTACAAAGGATGCGTCCGTGACGCCAATATCATATTAACAGACGACAGTGCATTTCGAGGTTTCAAAGACCAGTGCACACACTGCTTTGGTTGTGTATTGTTCATCTGTTGTTATTATAACTCAAGACAACGTCAGGAACACAGTCAAACTTTATTATTCACTCTAGAATGACTTCTGTGAATGACATTCGCTCTCCCAAAGCGTCATAGTCCACAGCGCCCCCCATGAGGCACCTATTTACCATTACTGTTAAATGAAATGGTCTCGAGTCTTGGCCAGTGTGAATGCTGGCCAACCAAGCGCACTCGGGAACGGAGGGGGAACGCTTCGCTTCAAACGCACCCAATGTGAAACCGCTCTTACATTCACCCATTCACACACACCAGGAAACCATGTAAAGCGACAACCTGCTCATTGGGAGCAGTTAGTGGTTAAGTGTCTCGTTCAAGTACACTTTGAGGCTAAGCCAGGAAAACCAGGGACCGAATCGGGAACCTTCCTATTCCGAAGTGACCACTCCTGAGCTACTTCTGTCCAGCTTCCCTCCCGTGAGCATGGGCTCATGGAGTTGCTCAGCTGCGGAGGAGTTAACCCATTCAATCCAGGAACGCACATGTGTCATTTTAGATTTGAGCTGTAACCATTATATTATACTATTCAAAATTAGCAGATCTACAAGGTCTTGTAGATCTGCTATTTTTGAAAAAAATAGCATGATTCATGATTCTTCAAAAACAGCTGATCTACAAGCTCGTAGCGCGGCACTTGGTGCCGCGCTATGAGCTTGTATATCTGCTATTTCTGAGTAGCCAAATAAATCTAAAATGCATTCATTCATTCATTCAACCTTTATTTAAGATTCTCGGAGAGATCATTGAGGGAGACCCTCATTTACAATGATGCTGAGATTACACATATATAAATGACATAAGAACAACAAGAAAACATTTAAATAAAACACACATACGAATGGGTTAAACTAGTCTCCGTAGTAGAGGACAGGAACTTTAACCCTGTGCGACCCGAGCACATCATTTTGCATCAAGTCTTAAACGTTCGTTCACGTTCAGTGCGCTAAGAAGTCATCTGCTGGTCTTTTTTCTTCTGTCTATTGAACTGTTCGGCATTGTATGAGAATTATATCAGGGGGTTTGTTTTGCCCTCGCTGTATGTAATCATGCCTTGTAGCAATAGGGCATGGATCAACTTTCTATAGAAGTGTGTTATGGAAATGGAAATGTTGATCAGATCGCTGTGGGTTGATGACGTGGACTGAATTCCTGTATTTTGCAACTACACAGTGATTAGCCTGGTATCAATACCTTTGTCGGGTTTGTGATCCGGTCGGGAGCGGAAGTAACCCTACGTCACCAGGCGGGTCATCCACGTCATCAGGCGGCCGTAACCCGCAAATCCGGAAAGACTTCACCCCAAAATAACCACGGCCGGGATCAAGGGCATTGTAATGGGGCCTACCTAATAAAATCCTTGATGCGGCGTAGTTTAGCTTATTTCTTTAATATAAATGTGAATGTACTTTCCGGAGACTATTTAGCGTCTGTCTACCTTTGTTCAGGATTCTATTCTAACTGAAACCGTTGTGACAAAGAGTATGTCATGACAGACGGACAGACAGACAGACAGACAGACAGACAGACAGACAGACAGACAGACAGACACACACACACACACACAAAGATGAATGCGGCAATGCCTCTCAGGATTCTATTTCCTGGCTTCGAACTGAAACCATTGTGACAAAGAGTATGTCATGACATACTTGGACATTACAGGGAAACGCCACAAAGAGAGAGAGAGAGCGAGAGAGAGGATAGAGAGAGAGAGGTAGAGAGAGATACAGAGAACAAGGCTGTACTGTACGTTTGTTGAGGTGAGTGGACAGAGACAGAGTCATACGAATGGACGGACAGACAGACAGACAGACAGACAGACCCATTTGCTCTGAAGAGAATTTACACAGGCTATAGTTTATCTGTCCTTTCAGCCATCAGGAGACAAACCAGTCTGATGAAGAGTCAGACTCTCTCACACACACACA
Organism: Gymnoscopelus microlampas; assembly: GCF_963454915.1. Taxonomy (NCBI): domain Eukaryota; kingdom Metazoa; phylum Chordata; class Actinopteri; order Myctophiformes; family Myctophidae; genus Gymnoscopelus; species Gymnoscopelus microlampas. The sequence continues at coordinate 48,612,012 of NC_139945.1, read as the reverse complement.
CACACACACACACACACACACACACACACACACACACACACACACACACACACACACACACACACACACACACACACACACACACACACACACAGAGAGAGAGAGAGCCAGAAAAGAGAATAAAGGAGAGAACAAATGGCCAGTGGACTGTCTAATCTACGCTGCGATGAAAGAGCTGCTCTCTTCCTCTCCCCCGCTCCGTTGGAGTCAATGAGCCAACGAGGGCCTTCCAGGCGCTACTTCTCCCGCAATCCGTTTCATTTATGCTTTATTGCGGCAGCGTATCAACTCGGCTGGGTGCTCGGGGGCACCGTGCGTGGGGATGTTGTTATAGCATGATCACCCTGCCGTTTCTCTTTCAATTAGACTAACACGGGACGGGGCACCAGAGGCAGACCTTGTACGGACCCCGCCGCGCCCATACACCCCCGCCCCTCCGCCCCCCGGTGCTAAATCTCACGCTAGCAGTCCTCTCCTACGTATACTGTAGGCTGGCTGTTCTACTAGAGCCCATAAAAGGATATGTGGGCTGTAATGAGAGTGGCTGACTGTGTAGCAACTCACACTGCGAGATTAGGTAGCGGTGGCAGATGCCAATGTCTTCATAGCAGCCTGCAGTAGCGGCAGCAGATGCTAACAGGCTTCACCGCAGCCAGCGGTATAAGACTAGCCCATTGTTCCTTACTTCTTAAAGGAGGAGTTCACCCAAAAAATGACACATTTTCTATCAATTGCACACCCCATGAAGCCTTGAATTCATGGATTTATTTTTGTTTTTGTGGCATTCCTAAGCCAATAATTTTATGACTGGGTGTGTATCCGGTAGGAGACACAAATAATATACTTTGTGTCTCCTACCGGATACATTAGCCGGTAGGAGACGGGAATCAAATTATTAGCTTAGGAATGCCACAAAAACAAAAATAAATCCATGGATTCAAGGCTTCATGGGGTGTGCAATTGATAGAAAATAAGTCATTTTTTGGGTGAACTCCTCCTTTAAGGACGTTCTGAGGCAGGTGACCTCTGGAGGAACAGTTTAGTGAGCCTCGTCTGTCTCTGCCCCATGATGTAATAGGCTCTGAGAAAATGCTGATCTTTGAACAGTTTAGCCATAATATATAGTAGAGTCACTTTTATGGTCACACGGGCTCTTAAATCAGTTCTGATTAAAACTGTTTGCCTGAACCTTTTTCATTAGTGTCTTTAAGTCTTAAAAGTAATGAAAGGCTTTTACAGTGATTGCACTACACATTTGTAGTAGGTTGGAACACCCACACATGTTCACATATATATCAAGTATGATTCTGCATGTTATGCACACATTGCATGTTATGCACACATTCCAAATGTGGCAATATAGGACCACATGTTCAAGAGTTAATGAGGCCGATGCTGCTATAGAAGAGTTTGATTGATTGATTGATTGAATACGTTATTAAAAGTACTGAATTACCCCAGTAAAGTAAAAGTACCTCAAAATTGTACTTTTAAAAACAGTACTTAAGTAAATGTACTTAGTTACTATCCATAAATGCTGTGGGGGACAAAAAAAATGCACCTGCTCCACTGGGCCTAGGTGAAATAAACCCAGTGCTGGTTGTACAGTAATGGATACGGTAGTTATCTCTGCCAGGCTGGATGTTTTCGCCCCTGTCCATGTGTGTATCTGTGTGTGTGCACAGCAAATCTTGGAAACCACTGGACCGATCAGCATCAAACTGCCTGACTGACTGTTTGGTCAGCAGAAGACACATGATAATGTGAATTCACGTGGCCGGGATGGTTTACAAGGCTATCGGGCCCTCACACAGTAAGTGTGAGGTGACAAGTGATTTAATTTCACAAATTAATAATGAATTCTTCACCATATGAAAAACACATCTCAGGGGTCATGTGACAATCAGTGTCAAACTCGTTTTTTATATACCATAAATTGTCTGCCTGTAAGTAATAGGCTTCTGTTTTAAGTGGGAGATGCCCATTTCTTAAAAAAAATAAAAAAGATTGTGAAAACCCCCAGTATTAATTTAAATGATCACTGTGTAGCTTATACTGACAGTGTGCTGCATCATCAAAGTCCAGCAGATGTCCTGTATTAAATATGGCAAAGAAATGTCCTCAGTTAACAGAGACGAATGATCTATTAGCACTCCTGTAGTTTGCATGGACTGATGAAAAGTAGATATCTTACATCCTTCCCCAGATATCAATAATATAAATGACAGAAAGAATACATTTACGCCCTGATCAGAGCTCATTGACAATAATTGGGCATGACAGACGCAGGTACAGGAGGGGACACAGGGTTTATGAAAAATCTCCTTAAGCGATAAGATTACATTTTGTGCGAAATGACTCAACCTCCGCCGTGACAGCTCTTGGCTTTGAGCCTTGAGGTCCGTGGCAGGAGGGCTTCTGTGTTATGAGTAGGCTACACATACACTACTGCTCTGTGTGTTGTATTGGTGTTTCCTATACTAAAATAAATATACGTCATAAAGGCTTCAAAATAAAAAATATGTGAGATTTCTTTTCTTTTTCTTTCTATACAAGGCAACAGCAAAGATAGACAGCAAGCACTCAGACCAAATAACGTATTCTTTTACAGAAAAAGACAAATGACAAGAAGATATATTAGAAATACAGCGAGAATAGCTGTATATTAGATGTAATATGGCCAGTTTTTGCATATTTTGAAACGTGTGGACATATATTAGAAGTTTTGGTAGGGTTTGTGCTTCCCAGCCATTACTGCTGTATGACCTCAGTCATAAATCAAGTAAATACATTGCCTTAAAAACCTGATTCACAATTAATGGATGAAAATTAACAAACAATTGAAGTGATGAAGCCTGGGTTTGCGTTATACTGTACCTAGTTTTCATGGTAATAACAAACCTTTAGATTTTCCTTCACACAGTGGGTGTCAAAACATATACTAAATAAAGGCCAGAATCATAGCTGCTGTCACGTTTCCACCAAAGTAATGGAAGATCAACATGGTTTTTACAGTTTTTAACAGTTGGACACAAACTTTCCTCAATACTGAGCACTTTTTCCGAACGCTTCACACTGCTGTCTGTACCATCATGCAGCTTATTGGCACAGTTAATTTCACACCCAAATTGCATCAAAATGTGTTAAATGTGTTATTTCAACCAAATTCACACCAGCAATAGTTTTCATTAGCAGAATTAACACAATTACCTAAAAACACTAACAAAATGTAGCATTACAGAAGAATATATATTTATATATCTTTTTGGTACTGTATGATGAAAATAGCCTAATAAATGTGTATGTTTTCTTATTTTACAGTAAACAAAGTTTCCAGTAAAAAATACAGTGATATCGTTAACCTTTTGTAGAATGTACTACAATATACTACAGGAAGTCACATTAATACTACATGACAACAGGAAAAGCTTCAATGTGTTTTATATTTGCTAGGGTTTTCTTTTGCTTTTGGCATAAAGTCGCTCGCCTCAAACACAAAACAAAACAAAACACTCAAATCACGTTATTCATCTGCTCTCCTATATATGTTTGGCCACACACTTTCATTCACATGACAGATAAGTTCTCTGCCAAAAGCCGGGAAAATTATCTTTTGGCAACCATCTGCAGAAATGTCCTCACTTCCAGCATCCATTGCATTGACAAGTAAGATCTGATTGTGTGGAATGTGGTCATAAACCTTCCACTTCCACACTGAAAATAATTCTTCAGTGGGGTTGAGGAATTGCGAGTACTGCAGCAGGAATGGTGACAGCATAGAAGGATGGGCGGCCAGCAAACTACTCGGTGGTGGCACGGGAGTGGAGAATTGCCACATTGTCCCATACAATATCTAAGAAGAACTACCTCATCTCCCTTCTTTCAATCCTGCCATGGAGCTCATCCAGAAAGCACGTACCTGAGGTGCTCTGTACTGTATGGGCCAATGAGCGGTCTGCAGCAATCCACCAGAGAATATGGCTGCACATATTGACACCAAGGTTTCCGTTAGCCGGTACTGTATATGCCGGCCACTGGCTGATTAAAATCACAAATGGCCATTAAATGTAAACATCCACGGCCACTGTGGCTGGTTTGAACATTTTTATTTAATAAAAAATTATAACCATAATAACAATCTAATTATAATTATTAAAATAATGATTATTTGGATATAAAAATAAAAGAATAGTAATAAAATATGTGGATTTACAAGCAATACAGAAGAAAGTAGTATGATATATTAAAGACAGTCCCATAGACCCACTCTTCACAAGCATTAAACTGGTATTTTTCAGACAAATCAGGAGGAACTTTGTTTGAGACTGTGTCAGTAAGTCAGTAACTCAAAAAATCTAGGATGTTCGTGAGATCTGATGTTCGCGAGATCTGACCTGACGTGGGGTGACTGTGGCAACTTAGGACACCATAAATGTATACTATTTTGTGCTATTGGTGAGGTAGGGAATGCGGTATCTTTCAAGAAGATCAAGGATCTTTAATCCTTCATGGTCACATGAAGGACGTGTCACACAATGTTATGTCTCAAGCTGTATGGTTTTTGAACTGTCAGTGTTTGAACACTAGCTGAACATGTCACTTAAATGAAAATGGACTATTCTGTTGCTTTTTACGCTGTTTAGCCTTCTGGCTTTAATGTTGTACTTCTCTGAGGTGCACTTTGAATCCTTATTCTCTTGTGACATACTTTTACAACTCTAAACTACTCAACAACTTGAGGTGCATTGATGGGTGGCTGTCTGGTGTGAACAGCTATTCAATCTTTACACTGTCCTGCTGAAATAAAGAGCTGCCCGTTGAACATCTCTCTTATTTTCCCCTTCTTTTTTCTCTCCATTTGTTGGGGCTTTTCTGCCTTTATTGGATAGTACAGTGAAGAGTGACAGGAAACAGGGAGAGAGAGATGGGGAGTGACACACAGCAAAGGCCGCCAGGCTTGGGAAGTGGGAATCAAACCCGCAACCACTTTAGAGCCTAGGGCCCTATTTACCACCAGGTCTTATTACTTAACTTAAGACGTGGAGACGTGACCAATGCCATTTTGCTATTATTAGTGCGGTAATCTGCACACTGCGGTAAAACGGATCACTGTATCTGTCTAATTATGTGAATGGCTCATATCCAAAACACATCTGTGATATCTCTTAACAAATTCATAAATATTCACATTCTCAGTTGCCTATTAGAAAGCATCTCAACCTTCTATCTCAGCGCAACAAGTGGACACACAGCGGTATGTTTCACACATTTTCTCAATGCTGCTGCTGCTGCCCAAAATATCTGATCTCCAAGCAAAAAACGGTCGCTGTGTGACGCGTCGTATGCTTGTAGATCAGGCAATGCTGCGCTTGGAGAGACAGAGGAAGAGAACTCACTCCATTTGTTTCACGTCTAAGCTACGGGAAAACTTCATTGGATTAGGCTAATGAAGTAATAAGCCTTTAAAATGCCACCTAAATTGTGAGTGGAACATGAGTCTTTCAGATCGGATGGATTGACACAGGGTGAGTAACCTCGCGTCACCACGGAGGAAAGCCTGGCTGCCTCGCCAGCCAACGTTTGCTTTTCGCTTGATATCGTTTGATAGAGAGACAATAAAATTAGGATTGATACACCTAATGACCGAGCTCTGGCTTAGTTAAATGCTGAGTGCTCTTGGCTGCCTATATAAATCCATGCGCTCTGTGCGCCCGTCGCCAACCGACGTTTGCTTTTCGCTTGATATCGTTTGATAGAGGAATAATGACCGAGTACGGCTAGTTAAACTGCTTGTTGTCCTTACAACCAAACATTTCGTTTGCGTTCATGGCTGATCCTGACCACATCTACAGGTATGTGGTGAGTCTTTTTCAAAATAACAGATACCGCATAGCGCCCTTAATTAACATATGAACACTCCCCCATGTGTTAAATATGCTGCCGAGTCTTAAGCCTTAAAGGGATATTTCACTTTGGGTCATTTTATCGTCTACTCAGGCTTTTGTCAGCCCCCCAGACCGTTTTTAAGTTGCTTGATTCAGTATTTAGATATTTGATATTCATTTTATCAGACACGCCCCCTGCCCCCATTCATCAAAAAGACCCGTCCTTGGTTCTGGTGACTCACCCTGCCCTCCTAATACGCGAGGGGGAAGTGTTTATTTTATTTTATTGTATTTAATTGTTTTCATTTTCCCCCAAAAAATATTAAAAATAAAGGAACATTTAAAATGAGTGGTATTCCCCTTTAAGAAAGGGGAAAACAAAAGCTACATCCCTACATTTTCAGTGGCACATCAACAGGGAAGAGCACAACATGAGTTTTGAGTGCAGTTCATCCATTACATGCCATCTTCCTCAAATTGTAGCTACTGTACCTATTTTTGAGTGGACTCTAATCACCCAATAGCACCCCGGGCTGAATGTCTCACTCTCATGAAACGCATCATGAGCTTCTCTCTCTCTCTCTCTCTCTCTCTCTGAACTGTCCACAGCCCTCCTTCTAAGACGAAAGCAGACAGAAATGGTCCGATCTTATGTTTTGGGTGGATTTTGACCATCACATCAAAGAAATAATTCTCCATGTACATCCATTAGCTTTTACACAGTCGTATGTTTCACTCAATCACTCAAGAGCATCCCGGGCTGAATGTCATGATGCTGTGACTCTCAACAGATTGCTCATGAAACACGTAAGAGCCTGTGCCCTTATCAGCCATGTATTCAAATCTAACAGCAAAACACAGAAACACTTTCACCATGCCAGCTTGGCATGTCAGTCAAAAAGACCCTTCTATGCCAGGGTCCGGTGGAAAGGACACATTTAAATACCTACTTCCTATTTTCCCAAATCCAAAATCAAAGCCTGTGCAGTATAAAGGTCTGGCACAGATATTATCCTCTCAAACATCAAAATGCATGAATGCAGTATGAAGCAGTACAGTATGTCACCAAAATGGACATAATATGTCCATTATCGTCCTATAGCACATAACAATGAACATCATGTTGTACTATTATAGCACACAATAGCCCCTTAATTATTAACCATTAACAAGTTTTGGTTAACCGTTATGAAAAAAATGGTCATCCTGTACAACAAACCATCCAATATTATAAAAACAAATAATATAATATGGAATGTGTCCCAGGGCCAGAACGGCCCGCGGGCCGCCAGTTGAATATCACTATCCTAGATTGTGGAATGAGTTCCCCCCTGCATGGACTTACTGGCAAAACAACCTTTTAGACAGCCATTTCCAAAATGATTTTGTGTCTGTAGCTCTGCGTGTCATGTCCTGTCTTTTTGTGATTTGCCATGTTTCTTGTTTAGCCGTTGTTGATTGTTAATTGTTTTATTAATTCGTTTTTTAACTATTGTATTGATACTGTATGTTCTTATGTTTTTAAAACTGTAAAGCACTTTGTGACTGTCATGTCTGTGAAAGGGGCGCCTCTATAAATACAATGTACTTACTTATATTTACTTATTTACTTTCTAACAATTGCTGTATTTATTCTCCTCTACACATAGGAGTGCTGTTTATTCTGCAGTGCAAAAATCACCCCATGCAGTCTTCATGCTCTGTACACACAAATGAACATCAAGTCTATTTCAGCTGTTGTTCTTTCAATTTCCCTCCTATTAAACCCTGATATGGTGCTAATTTAATTGAGTAAAAAAAAAAATCAATTCGGCTTCCCTCTGTAATCAAGTAATAGGAAATCCTGTAGCAATTATGTCTCTATAATAACCAGATGGATCGCCATTAGATTAACTAGAACAGTGTGTTTTTTAACAAAGAATATTAGACATATGCCAGTTTAAATTAATTTGCCAGCACGTTAATAGTTTATAATTAATAAGGAAAAGCAATGCTATAAACTAAAGATCTCGTTATGAGGCCAAAACCCTGTGGGAAATTACAGAGCTTATTAGACAGAGTTTACAGCTTTTAAGCAATTTTGATAACGTATGTAATTACATGCTGACAAACGGTGTGAAAATATGTATTTGATTGTATGAATATGATGTGCAGATGAAAGCAGTATAGTGCCAGCCGGTTGGTTAAACTATAGACTGAAGCCCAATATACGGATGTATTGTCGCATGGATTGGACGCTAGATGCTGTACACTACCGTCTTTATTGTAGTTCAGACATCGTTTCAATAGGCTCTATGCACAGCAGCCACATTGGGAATGAATTGGGCCCCTTCCCTAACCTTCACAGGTGTTACCAATGATACTAATTAAGGCTCTGTTCCATTTAGTGTGGCATAGTGGTTGTCTTATATTCAAGGAGCCCCATAACTCTGAGAGTGTACAAATGGAACCAAATGGACCCTTACGGGTCCATTTGGTTCCATTTGTACACTCTCAGAGTTACACACCCACCATAATGGGCCATTTTGGAACCAAAATGGAGTTTCTAGTGAGCCAACATGCACGATATCAGCACCCTGACTAGAATGGAACAGAGCCTTCATTAGTATCATTGGTAACACCTGTGAAGGAAGTAAGAAGAGGTCCAATTTATTTCCAATATGGCTGCTGTGCATAGAGCCTATTACCTCTCTCCATCGGGATTGGGACACAATGCAAATAAAACTTTCAGGCAATAATACTGTACATCGCATATTGTGGGGCAACGGGTGTACACCCAATAGCCATGGTGTTACGAAATCGCACCCAACCATAAGGTCCAGAAACATTACCACTTGTACTTTGCCATTCATACCTCCTCAGATACTAACCTTCATTCCCTACATATTCTTTCTCTGAGACAGCAAACTTGGACACAGCCTCACATGTAGTTTTGCCCAAAGCTGTAGATCAATAAACGGAACATTGTTATGCTGCGGAGAGAAGGGAGCCAGCTGAACGGCACTGCAGCACATGTGTTGGCTGAGATAGGATTCATCAGTCTGGGTTGGCGGTGGCACCTATTGTTCTCCAGCAGAGAAAGGAATGTGCAGAGCATGCTATAGCGCTGTCTTTGTCAGAGAGGGAGAATGACAGGCAGCTGCACAGCGTTTCCCTGGATATTTGATTGCATTGTCGTGTCACACATGAGAGGCCCAGGTTTATTAGGAGGATTTCATACAGTAACTGACATACATGTTATACAATGTCCCCTTGCTGTAAGAAACACCATCTACAGGTACTGTATGGATTTGGATGGTGGGTACATTCTATCTCTTGAATGATTACAGTATGGGAGGTTTGTATTTGAGACATATTGTATTCACACGCATCTGAATACAATACTGACTTGGCAACTAAACTTTAAAAGTGCACTGACAAAATACTTTAAGATTCGTAGTTTGGGAGTGATTGTAGTGGTTAATAATTAAATAACTAGTACAAAATATATTGAAATCTTCGTTTTTTTTTGACACTTTTGACAGATTATTGGCCTATTGTTTTTTATAATAATTATCTTTCAGCAGCACCAATTTCCAAACCAGAGTCAGAATATCAATATACTTTTCAACAATTACTAAGATGGTTTTCAACCACTTAAAGCCTCTAGACTTAGTAAACTGGACCTGCATTGTGCTTTTTTCGGTCTACACCCAAAAATAGCTGATCTGCTATAGCTCACAACGCGCCGCAACACTACGATCGCAACGATCGGCTATTTTTGGCTAATGTTGCAGGCAAAATATGGATGCTGGTGTTCAAGTGGTGTGCGTGTGTGCGTGTGCGTGTGCGTGCGTGCGTGCGTGTGTGTGTGTGTGTGTTCTTGCTGATGTAGCTTATACTAGCAGAGCCAAGAGAAGAAGCATTTTCTCTGAAGAAAATGGAATTTAATAAAGCAATGAGTGAAAGAAGTAGAGAGAGAATGAGGGTAAGAAAAAGAGAAAGAGAGGGACGGAGAGGGAGAGGGAGAGGGAGGAGAGAGAGAGAGAGAGAGAGAGAGAGAGAGAGAGAGAGAGAGAGAGAGAGAGAGATAGGGCGGCCTATGGCGCTGAGAGAACTAGAGATGACACAGACAGATGGGGCTGTCAGGACTGAAGCCTCACAGCAGGGGGACTGGAGCCGCCGAGGGACACAAAGCTTCGCCTTGATTCAATCCCTGTCCTCAACACATGTACACACTGTTACTACAGTAGGTACACAAAAACACACACATGCGCGAGCACACGCACACGCACACACACACGCACACGCACACACACACACACACACACACACACACACACACACACACACACACACACAAATGCAGTACACTCGTAACACAGTGAAAGTTGACACTCCTGAGTGTGTCAGTGCAGCAGTGAGCAACTGGAACGCAGAGTGTAAAGGGGCCCACACGAACATCTCCTGTTCTATGTACTGTATACGTCTCTCGATTGAGACCCTGATCTATAACCTTTTCAACCCAAAAACGTAATCAACTCAGGGCAGATCCTTCCCACAAGTAAGATTAAAATAATCCGTTAACGATTGTGACCATGACATTGATCGTGATCTTGACCGTGGACCCTTTTTGACCCAAAAGTTAACAATCTTTTAGGGGTAGCCAATGATCATTTCAACCAAGTCTCATGAAAATTTGGCAATCCGTTCTCACGCCATTTTTCTAAAAGTTGGACCATGATCTTCCACTATGACCTTTGAACCTTTGAAGACATTACAGAGGGGTAACAACATGGTAACTTTCCTCCGATATACTGTAGGCCTGCTATGCACACTCCTCAGCACCATGGACAGCGAGGTGACAGTTAAGAGAGAAGACAAAAAAAGACACCTGTTTCAGTTGAAATTGGGTGAAACACAGCAAAGGCCGCCTAGGACTATTCAATAAACTAGCTTTTCAAAATAATGTTCAGATAACATCATCAACAGGATACTACAGGCAGTTTAATGTTAGCTTACAGTACTTTTACGGGCTGCCGCAGGGCAGTGTTTTGGCTCCTCTCCTCTTCAATGCCAATACCAACAACCAGCCCCTACCAGAAGGATGCAGCAGGTTTATCTACGCAGTTGACCTAACCATGGCAATGCAGCAGCATAACTTCCCAGAAGTTGAGTCAACCTTGGAACAAGGACTCTCAGATATGTCTGCATACAAAAAAAAAACACCTGCGTCCAAACCCTGGGAATACTAAAATCTGCAGCTTAAATCTTAAAATCAGGGAGGCTAAACGGGAGCTCAACGTAACCTAGACGGAATAAAGCTAAAAAATCACCCAGTCTATTTGGGGCAACCTTAAACATATACCCTCAGTTACAAGGAACACTTACAGAATACGAGGGCCAAGGTCACGAGGAACAGCCTTCTGCGACAGCTAACAAACTCAAAGTGGGGAGTTCACCCAAGTATAACGACACTAACTTTGTGCTTCTCCACCGCCGAATATGCATGCTCAGCATGGTAAAAATCCAGCCATGCATGCTAACTAGTCCCTATCCTCAATGAGACCTGCAGGATAGTGACTGGGTACATTAGACAACCCCTGTACCCAGCCTTTATGCCCTCTCTGGCATCGCTCCCCCATACATCAGCCGAGCAATCATCACCAAAGCCGAGCGCACAAAGCAGGCCAATGACAACCGTTGCTCACTCCATGACCTCTGCCCCCCAGAAACGGCTCAGCTCCAGGAGTAGCTTCTTGGACGCCACTGAAGAACTGGAGACCACACCAACTGCTGCCAGGATTACTGAGTGGCACAACCAGTGGAACAGCCTTGACAACAGCCAGACAATCCGATGGACAGAGAGAGGCATCACCCCCGAAGAATTTCTCGCTACTGGCCAAGACAAAACCTGGGCTGTCTGGAAAACACTGAACTGTCTGCGGGTCGGCGAAGGACAATGCAAAGCATCCATGAAGAAATGGAAATTAACATCTTCTAATGCATGTGTGTGTGGTGAACTAACCATGGAACACATTATGAGATGTAGCTACCATAATGTACTGGAGATGACCTGTCCAAACCGAATGCCGCTGCACTCGCCTGCAGCAACTACTGGAAAGACAGTAGAAGATGAACACACACAAGGAAGAAGTACCTTTGTTCAGTAGACCTGAAATTAAATTGCCTGGCCTGGACGGCTGGCTCCGAATCTGTTACATTCTGCTGCCTACATTTTCAGTCACTGTCTGTCACGTTAACGTGGAACTGGAAGCACGGCAATATTTTTAGAAGTCAATAATTTTATGTTATTGGATATCCTCCTTGGTTATCCAGAATCCTTTAAAAATGTACATACCGGTAATTAGAACATAAACATACACATGAACAACAGATGTATAAGGTATAGTCCCAAAGTACAGTTACTTAAAATTAAAAAATAAATGACAAAATAAATAAAATGAAATCCTTGTTTTTTCCACCATCAACCAGGGACCTGCCTGTCCTGGGACTCAAGCCCCTCTTAGCCCCGTTGTTAATCCAACCGTGACAACAAAGTATGGGACTTCAGTGGTAATTATCAAACCAACTGACCTTCCATGAGACTGTTGTGTGAGACACAGATGTATGCAGAATGCTTCACTTTCAGGGGTTAAGTGTTCCTTTAAATGTGAATAGCATCAGCGTGTGCTCTGCTCACTACGAGTGAGCTTCTATGAGAAGAAAGCCTTTTTGCTCTCAGATTCCATGAACAACAGAGCGTTCAGCTATTGGATGTTCTACCAAAGAATTCATATTCACATTCAATACCTTCATAATGTTTTCACTTGACAATAATGTATGCAATGCATGTGTTTAGTGACACCAAACTGGATTCACGAGCGCCATGGCAAAAGACCAGATTTAGTTGTAGAACACTATGTTAATGCTTTGGAGACACGCATAGCACAAGAAACTACCAGACTACTACCCCTCCTAACCATGGTGAAAGATTTTTCCCTCTTTCTAAAATCCATCCATGTATCTCTGGTGTCCATTGATTGTGTTCCAAAACTCAGTTGTCAAACAAAGCCTCTGCCTTGATCAATGATGGCAGTTATCACTACCTGCTACTTAAAAGCAATCTGCCAGCTATTTTCCAGCACCTACCACCGATGGCCAAATGAAACAAGAAGCAGATAAAGACTTGGTGTCCTGTGAACCTCTCCCAGTGAGGGTTTGAGCCAGTAGATGACACACAGAGCAGTTTTTCTGGTATACGTTTCATACCAACGCCTGCATATGTCCAGGATTATCTCAACAATACTGCATGTCACACTGATGTCCAGGATTACCTCAACTAATACTGCAAGTCATACTGACACCTGGGGTCAAATTTGCAAAGAAAACTGTATAGGGCTTAACCACTTAATTCCTATGCTAAATTCCTTTTCACACGACAAATAGCCAGAATAGCCGAACAACAAGCTCACAACGCGTCAAGATAAAATGTTCACATCAAATAAAAACAACTTGTGAAAAACGCTCCAATGTTTTATTTGGCCAAAATAGAGACACCGGTGTTAATGTGGTTAACATACAATTGAAACTAAATTGTGATATTATCAAACATAAATATCAAACATATCAGACAGTCAAGAGGAAATGCATGTATTTAATTCAGTCTGACCAGAAGCAGGGATCAAACACATCCCCACCGGCGATAAAAAAAGAAGGAGGATATCAAACGTAGAGGCATGAACTGCCCCAGACCCGTCATCCACAGCAAATCGAACCCTGACATCAATAGTTATCACTGACATCTGATGACTTAAAAGCCAAATCATCAGCACAACAGAATTCAATACACGAGAGAGTGAGTGAGAGAGGAGATAGACCAAGATAAAAGGAGAGAAAGACAGAAAGAGAAAGCGTGTGCAATATAAAACATTTATTCCAATCACCCAGAGTCCAATGACCCCTTTACCAACAGACATGGTTTTTCAACACAGCAAAACAGAGAGTGGCTGATGAAAATGACTTTCACTTATATCCAGTCATTAGTAAGCCGCAGGGCATGTAGTCTTTCAAAAAGCAGCGTCTCTTTTGGACATCTTTCATGCAATAATTGACAATTAAAGTAGAGTATAGCAATGCCAATTTCCTAACCTAATCATGTGGCTGATTGATAGCGTAGTCATTTTCTGGCTGACAGGAACAACACATTATGCTAACAAGCGATAACACAGAGTGCTCTAGCCCTGGTACACGTGTTTGTCTTCATCTGCCAGGAATACAAGGCAGGTGGGTTCTGCATGTATGATTCCATTGTGCCAGTTAAGGTCAATCAATTACAGCTCCAAAGTAATTGAGTCAATTTCAAACAGCAATTGGAAAGGCATCCAGTGCATCGTGGCCAGACTGGGTCATGCAATACACCCCCTTTTCAGTATTCTGTGAACACTGAGTGAATTATCTCGCTTGGCGCATTTAATAAACTGGAGAGTTCCCAAAACTACAAGCTGTACATGCTTTGCATTCCAGGAGGCATCAGCAAGCACAAACAATTTTAATTAATAGTGAAAGTCAGGCTGATTATTATTCATTATCATTTTATTTTTTAAATTATTTTTTTTGGCAGGTTTATCTTTCTTTAATTAGAGAGTATAAAGACAGGAAGGTAAGGACAGAGATGGGGGGTTGATACTGGTTAAAGGGGGTGTAAAGCTGAATTCACACTAGCAGCAGTATTTCACTGCCATGTTGTGAGAATGTTCAATGTATTGTTTACAGAGAGGAGTGATCGCTTTCCCACCACGGCAGGAGATGGAGACAACAAAAAGTGTCAAATTTGAGAAAAGTTAAACTGTGTGGAGAGCAGCAGCCAACCTAACCTCTCGTCATCACCAGGCTTTCCACACGGGGGAAAGCCTTGTTTTCATTCCAAACTGACCACTGTGATCCGGTGTAGGCCACACCTACTCTAGAATTCTAAAAAGTGGTTGACGGTTGGTGCCACATTGTTTTTGTTTTCCGGCACATGAATGCCAAGCAGTCGATCTCGCCAGTTGTGGTACGGGTTTGAATAAAAGATGGATATACCAAACGATTATTATAGGAAAAACGATTTTACCAAACTAAACAAATAAAACAAAAAAACGCTTCTGGCCGAGGGGAACCATTTTGGAGGTGCACAAGCTCTGAGCAACTACAGTACATGGCCTTTTTCTTACCTAAAATGTATTGTTTACAAACAAGTTGCCAGGGACAAGCATCGAGTGTCTGTACTTCTCTTCCCTGTCGGTGAGCTCTGCTTCCAGGGGCAGCTGCTGGCTTTGATTCGCACGGAGCAGTGGAACGCTTATTTACACTTATACCCTGGACATGCCCATTTTATAGCATTTTGCGAATGTTGACATTATGGACATTTGCTCGCAAGCAGCTGGTGTGAATTCAGCCTAAGTGAATTTGTATTTGTTAAGTGATAAATGGCTCTATACTCTGGAAGTAGCCTAATCATTGCTATAGCGTGTTCAGTAACATGGGGTTTCTGTCTCTCCAGCTCTGTAGTAAACAGAAAATACATTTAACGTTTGACTTTTAGGCCAGGGGTGCAGGGGTCGATGGGACATGAGACGAGGCCTGCCTTACCTTGGTACCGCAGCAAGAAGGAGCCAGCCTGGGGCCTCTGACTGTGGAAACGGATGGTGATCTGGTTGCTGTGGCTTCGTACAACCAACCCCCTCATCAGGATGGACTCGTTGGCTAGTATGACGTTCTCCCCACCTCCAAGGTCTTCAAACACCACTCTGTCACCCTCCGATAGGTTTACGTTCATCACCTGGTGAAAGAAAACAGAAAGTGTTTCAACATTTGACAGTGATTAAAAACTTCTTGGTCTCAGTTGACGCTAAGCAGAAAACCAATATTTATTTATTTATTCGTTGTATATGTATTTTATGTGATTTTATTTAGATGGCAGCAAGTTTACGTGGTCTCCAGACAGAATTTTTAAAGGGTTTGTTTAGGCATATCTGACCGGTCTGAGCTCAGCTGACACAGTAAAGTCAGTGTTCATTTAACCCATAAAGACCGGGAAAGCATCTGTCATTTTTTATTTTGGCCATTATCTTATACTTTGGGATATTCAAAAATAGCAGATATACAAGCTCATAGCGCGTCACCGAGTGCCACGCTATGAGCTTGTACATCTGCTATTTTTGAAACATCATGAAAATGTGTGCAAATCTTTGAATATATATATAATATATATATATATATATATATATATATATATATATATATATATATATATATATATATATCATATATATATATATATATAATATATATATATATATATGTATATGTATATGTATATATATATATATATATATATATATATATATATATATATATATATATATATATTCAAGCTAATTTTTGAATAGCCAAAGTAATGGTTAAAGTGGTTACACAGATGCGTTCCCGTCTTAATGGGTTAACACAATGCAAGTGTAAATTCCACCCAGTTTTACACTTTCAGAGCTAAATCAACACAGGATTTTACTGTGCACAAATAGCCTCCCTCAAGGACACTCCAAAATTGGAAACATTTTAGCAGTGACCTAGAGAGCTCATATCACAAGGAAGTAGCAGGGGCATTGTAATAACATTCCGACAAACAAAAAATATGGAAAAGTCAAACAACCGGCTAACAACTCGGGGATTACACTACAGATAAGCCTGATAATTGTCAACCTGTCTACTCTGCGGTCGCTATGTCAGCACATTCTGAGAAATGCCACCTTGTCATCTAGCCTTTATCATGGCATGACATATCCTTATCCACACTAAAGGGATAACGCCTCGTCTCCATGTGGCTCTCCACTGATGGTATCAACCACATCATATCTCAGTTTGGCTGGGAGAAAGGACAATCTGAATTCCCTTGAGAGAGGCTGCATGCTGAGGGGTGCTGTCACTAAAGCAGCAGGACACATATGTCATCTATACCATTTGATATTGGACCGTCTAAAAACAAAACGCAAATCCAAGATAAAGATTTGGATGATGTGAAGAGGTGATTTATGGTAAGAAAGTCAGTACCATGTTGCTTGTACCTCGAGCCCCCAATATGAATAACTGAGACCGACACCGGGCGCTGCAGCCCCTGCAGTGGTGCGGCAGACAGAGTGGCATTGCCGTTGTGTATAACAAGTTATAATGTGCTGTTAATGAACAGGCGGACACAGCGTTGGGATAATGGCACCGCGAACAAAGGCCATCGCCAAGTAATCACATTATGCCTAGAGGCTCGGGGATAATATAACACTTGACGGAACATTGGGAGACATAATCCAATTTGCCCTGGCACCGGTCCAAGCTCTGTATAAATGTACCTCACAAATATAATCACAGAGTCTGGAAACAAGGGGAGGGGTGGGTAGCGGGGGGGTTATCACTCCGTCAACGTTATGGGGTCCAATATACCTCGGGTCTGAATCTAAGGCTGAATTAAATGCAGCTTTGTCGTGTAAATCAGACGAGTCATGAGCGCGGCATGTAGACATGAAGTCATAAAGATGTCATCAATATGCAGTCATAAGTCTGCACAAATCTAAATGTGTGGACATCGTTTTCATTCTGTAAGGATCTTTTTATAATTCCAGAACCTTAGCAATTTAAGACAATAGAGGTCAGTCTTAAATACATTCTATTCGTCTAAGTTAAATTAAATTCTAGATTTAAAAGTATAGATAGGTCATAACATAAGTGCCCGACATGGACTGATTACTTCTTCTTCAGTGTTTGACATGGTACCACAGAACTGCTCTGAATGGAAATGTCCGTTCTATACATTTATTTATATGATTTATCCTATTCTATTGTCAGCTAAGCTATTCTATTCTTTTTCCATTGTCTTCTAGACAACACCAGTCTGCACTCCCCTGTTCTAATCCATTCTATCCTATTGTCTTTTGTTCTCATGTGTAACTACATTCAAACATGCTGTAGAGCCTCATATACGCTCATAACAAACACAAGGCGTCTCATCTCAAACAGCCGCACATCAGAGAATTGAGAACAGAGCATTCTGGTGTGAGTGAAGAGCCTTCCTGACACCCATTTACTCTCTGAAAGCAACAAATGACAGCTGAATAATTCAAGTGACACTTCCTCATTAAATATAAGCTCTGTCTCTGGGTGGACGTGGGGAGTGAGCACAAAGCAGGGACAGATGGAACCCTGGGATACGGTGTTGACTAATGGATCAAAGTCGCTGTTGTGTGTGTGTCTCTGAGTTTGTGTGCATGTTTGTGTAAGAGTGGGTGTGCGTGCGTGCGTGTGAGTGTATATAAGTTTACTGTGTGTGTGTGTGTGTGTGTGTGTGTGTGTGTGTGTGTGTGTGTGTGTGTGTGTGTGTGTGTGTGTGTGTGTGTGTGTGTGTGTGTGTGTGTGTGTGTGTGTGTGTGTGTGTGTGTGTGCGCGCGCGTGCGTGTGAATATTAGTTTATTTGTGTTCAGTAGTGTGTGTGTGCTGTTACATTTTCAGTAGCTACTGTAGTATGTGTGAAAGGTTTGGCTATGGTATGTGAGAGGTTCTACTAATGTATATGAGAGGTTGCAACAATTTCAGTAGTATGTGTGAGAGGTGAATTTGAATTATGGCCTATACGGCCCCGGCCCTCATAGACACCCGCTCACAGATACGCAAACACAAGTATTGTATCAAATACACACATGCAAACACGTGCACACATACACGCACACGCGCGCACACGCACACACACACACA
The DNA here is from genome assembly GCF_963454915.1 of Gymnoscopelus microlampas. Classification (NCBI taxonomy): domain Eukaryota; kingdom Metazoa; phylum Chordata; class Actinopteri; order Myctophiformes; family Myctophidae; genus Gymnoscopelus; species Gymnoscopelus microlampas. Next base: position 48,593,368 of record NC_139945.1, on the reverse strand, counting down.
CACACACACACACACACACACACACACACACACACACACACACACACACCCCTTCCTCTGCACAAAAAAAATGTGAATCTGTGATATGATATCTGAGGTTATATTATAATAGAAACCTGAGATATCACAGATCCAAATGTTTTATAAACATCTAATTGAAACCAGATATTATGTTATCATCATCACTATCACACAACCGAGTCGGAAAATATATATTTGTTTTTCTACTGAGTGAGTAGAAAATGAGTATGTGTCAATGTGTGTGTGTGTACGTGTTGTGAATCTGAGTGTGTGTGTGTGTGTGTGTGTGTGTGTGTGTGTGTGTGTGTGTGTGTGTGTGTGTGTGTGTGTGTGTGTGTGTGCGCGTGCGTGCATACTCATGCCGTCTGTTAATTAACAGCAGTAATTAAGAGGGAGGTGAGTAAATGATGGAGTACAGGGAACATCTGTTCCAGGCAAGAGAAGTGGAACACAGTGGGGAGACAGAGAGAGAGAGAGAGAGAGAGAGAGAGAGAGAGAGAGAGAGAGAGAGAGAGAGAGAGAGAGAGAGAGAGAGAGAGAGAGAGAGAGAGAGAGAGAGAGAGAGAGAGAGAGAGAGAGAGAGAGAGAGAGAGAGAGAGAGAGAAAGAAAGAGAGAAAGAGAGAGAGAGAGAGAGACACACACACACACACACACACACACACACACACACACACACCACACACACACACACACACACACACACACACACACACACACACAGTGGAAAGAGAAGAGAGAGAGAGTGTAAGATCATACACACTGGGCTGTCCCTTTGAGCCTCTGAGTGAAGACTGCTGAACAGGAGAATGTGTGACTTCAATAGTAACTATGTCCTTAACTCTGAATGACCCTACAGTACAAAGACAAGGCCTTGGAAACAGAAGACCAAGTCCATCTGAACTTTGGAGGGATTTCAAAAAACTGCTGGCTAACCTGCAGTCTTGATAGTTAAAAACGCTTTGTGATGGTTATCATTTTAGTGTGGCTCAGTTGGCATTAAAACGTTCCCAATATGAGCTCAAGAAAAATGGCATTTAAAGAATAGGTCTGGTGCTAATGTACAAGCATGGTCGATCTTGCCAAAGCAAATATAGCTCATATCTGCAAGTCGTGAAACAGCATCGTTGTCCAAAAAACTGTCCCAGTGCCGTACTGTAGCTTTTTATCGCCATACTGTAATCCATCATTGCGATTAACTTGGGAATTGTAATTTTTCCTGGAACAACTTTATTAAGTGACGGCAAATGTTTTATGTCCACACGCATATTGGCTTATTTACATTCTGAAAGCTTTTTGGATATGAGCTACAATGAGCTTTGAATTTATGTATTGTAGGGTATGTTGACAATGAGAAAAATGTGGCGAGCCTTATCCTTTAAAAAGTAAAAAGAAATATATAAATTATACTCAAGAGTTAACCAATTTAGACCTGGAACCCCATTACGTAACTAAACCTTTCAAGCCGGGTATCCCTTTTGGGGTTCTTGTTGCTATGTACAGTATATATATAGCAACATACATATTTTTTTAATTTTGAATACATATTTGAAGTTTTTCAGAAAACTTAGGTCAGGATTTAGAAGAAGTTTTTAGAATTGGCCTCAGGTCTATTAACTCTTTGCCTGCCACCCTCAGATTCTGCCAAGGCGCAGCCTGCCACTGACGAGAATGTTTTCCGTTTTCTATCTATATCTATATATCTATCTATATCTATCTAAATATCTATCTATATCTATATCTATATCTATATATATATATTATACATATATACCCTACTAGCGCAGCGACAGACCAGCTTGCTCCAAAAGCTGGTAAAACAAAACAAGAAGAAAGAAAATAACTTCGCATGGTGCCACATAGTTACAAGCACCCAGTGATAAGAGTATGGCCGCAACTAATGAACGATAATTTTCATAATTAATTAATACTTGATTAATAGTTATTTTTAATTATGATATTAAAACAGCTTTAAACAAAATTATGTTTACCCAGCAGTCAAAAACATAACTTGTAATTATATAACCAAAGACAAGCATTCACATTTTAATGAAATTTTAAATGGCACATATTAGACATATTTTGCAGAATAAACCAGTAATTTGATTACTGCAATTTTATAAATATAAGTAACCTTCTGATTCTCAGAAGGCCTAGTCTCTACCCACTCAGGTATGACTGTTAACAGTATACAGTACTACACTGAATTTTGGATGGCACAAAATATTTTCAGATGGGGGTCCACGGCCAAATACAATTTGGGGGTCCTTGATATGATTGAAAAAGTTTGAGAACCACTGTTATAGAACATTCTCTAAATGGGTATACAGTACATGTTCACAGTGTTTCTAATGATAAAGTTGTGGTTAAACCTCCTGCTCTTTGCATGACACTGTACGACTCTTGCCCACTCACTGACGGAGGAGCCACAAAGACAATACTCTAGCCTTGAAACTTTCTTTCAGAAGAAAATCCAGTATGCATTCACATTGTTCACATTGTCTGACCTTGAATCACCCTTCACTGTGTTGCACAAAATGCTATCACACAAGAGCCAGGGCTAATGGCGCAGAACAAGACAACCCTGAGATTAGTCTGTCTGTTTGAAAGGAAATTGAACACTGCGTCATACTGAACAGAAAGTCATTTTTTCTCCCTCTTCCTGTTCCTTCCCTTTTGCTCTGTGACGAGGACACCTGGCTAATCATTGTTTCAGGGACGGTGTGAATGCAGATTGGTGGAGGGTCGTCTGAACGCAGAGCGGGTCTGTCGGAGGTCAAGAGACAAGAGCATGTAAAGTCTGTCTTCACACAGATGAGATTATAGCGTCGAGTAGAGAATACAAAATAGGACGTGCAGGCCAGGGGAGGAAACATGGATGGAAAGTTGCAGCAAATGAGATGAGCAAAGTTTAAACAAGGTAAAAGAATACCAGCGCACTAGCTCTCGTTTAAATGGGGGGGAGCGGATTTATTATAGATAACGAAAACAGTGTGAACATTTAAGATAAGGAGATTATATCCATATACAGGGGATATTATTTGGGAGCAATTATAAACAATTACAGCCTACACAACCTCTGTCAACATCTGATTCATTTAACCTCATCTACACGGAATTTAACATGAAATACTCCACATTCCCTATTATTAGCAGGGTAAAATACTAAACTTCTTAAGTGACGACACATCCACACACTTTACGGATTTGCACTTATCTCATTTTAACATTCACCTCGCCTATTGCTATTTCATTATCGCCTCAATCCCTGCATGCCTGTCAGAAAATTGGTTTTATGCAACACGCCTGAATGAGGGAGAGAAATTGCAATGGATGAAGAAAAAACAGAAAGGAACGATGAGCAAGTAAGGTGAAGGTGTAAATGAGAAATATACTTAGGTGCAGTGCAGTGCAGTGTATGTATGCACGCATTGATATATACATACAGGTGTGTGTGTGTGTGTGTGTGTGTGTGTATATGTGTATATGTGTATATATATATATATATATATATATATATATATATATATATATACATATATATATACATATATATATATATATATATATACATATATACACAGTACAGTATATACACACACACACACACACACACACACACACACACACACACACACACACACACACACACACACACACACACACACACACACACACACACACACACACACACACACACACACACACACACACACACACACACACACACACACACACACACACAGTATATATAATTTGTGGTTGTGTTTGAAATGATGTTGAAAATAATAAATTGCATGGAGGGAAATAAAGAAATACAATATTTTTCTCTTCCCTTGGGGAGCTGTGTGCAGAAATCCCATTCTGGTAAAGCAATATGAGAGGAAAGTGAGAAACATTGAGATGGCGTGATAACACTGAGACGTCTGTTCAAGGATTTCCACCAGCCTGCGGATGTAGAGATAATAATAACACATTCATTGCCACGAATCAAATTCAAAGTAAGCCGAGTGCTGATAATTGTCTTTCCAAATGACTATTTCTGTCTCTGGTGGCGGATTCAATGTGATCTTAAGATGGAGTTGAGGAATAGGAGGCAGAGGCACCTTTCTCATCTTCAGCGTTTGAGCTAAAGCAAACTGTTTCTGAAGAACGGAGCAAGTGGAGGGGATTCGCAGATTAGAAGCTCTTCGTTCTGAAGCAGTTAGTCGGCGCCAAACTGTGCAGCATATTCATCAGTGTGCTCACAACACACACGTGAGTCTTCTACTTCACTTATATTATTTTGTCATTTAGGGAGTCTGATGGGGAGAGAGTGCAGGAATGACTCAGGTGACACGGGTGCTGAGCCAGATTCAAACTTGGCACCACTAAGGTTCAACTGGGTTTACCTGCAGGTTCAACTTTAGATTCAAACACCTTTATTAATAACCGCAGGTGATCACACAAATTCATAAAAGTACTGCACCTCAAATCATTGGCTAAATTAGCACAGTTCCCAAATTATTCTCTGGTCTAAATGTGCACTCGAGTGAACGTCTGTGATATTTATAACTTTCACCGAATGGGGAAGGGTGACTAGTTAATGCTGGCACATGGCTGAATACAGTATTATCAGACCCATTGAAGAGGGTGGTGTGACACTCATATAGGGCAGCAGTGGCCCACGAGGTAGAGAGGCTGCTTGGGAATCGGGAAAGTCCCCGGTTTAATCCCCGGCTCCCCCTTCCGGCTTCTCAGTGTCCTTGTACAAGACACTGAACCCCTAACTGCTCCAGATGAGCAGGTTGGAACCTTGCATGGTTTCCTCTGCAGTTGGTTAGTGAAAAGGTGAATTGAATGCACATTGTAAAGTGCTTTAGATAAATGCGCTATATAAATGCACCAAATGCTCGGATTACATTGTAATCAGAGAATGCCTAAGTAATGCAACATGGTGCGACCAATGGTTCCAAACACTGTATAGATTCAGTGTTGAACCAAATACATTTTCAGTGTTTAGTTGACGTATTAATGGACCGCTAATCAATTTAATCAATTTAGTTGGCAGATGTAGCCAGCTTTAGTTCATATTAAATATGAACTAAAGGTCAGGTTGCTTCGGCTGACTTGGGCCAACCACTATCTTTTGAGAGGCTATACATCCAAGATCCTTAATGTCTTACTGTACCTCCGTGCTGTTTACATTTCTGACTAATGAAGTTTTCAATCAATCAATCAATCCCTTTCTGGGGCCGATTGATAGATCCAAATGCTGCTCAGCCAACCATGGCGTAGCCTGAGTTATACTAAGTTGCACACGCCGGTGTTGCACACCGGGAAGATTTGGGTCAATCAAATATAATTATTAATATTGGATAAACCACGGGTGAAATTATGCAGGAATTAAATTAACTAGACCATACCCGGTCGACGCATCCGTGGGGGGATATGCGCACATGATCTGGCAACCCGGGAGGCGACATTGTTTGACACATAAACGCTAATAAGAAGCTGAGATTTGATGAAATTGAAAAACGGGCTTCACAGTTAAGTTCAGATGGTAATGGTCAATGGCTGTGTGCAAAATCAGAGCAATTGGTCCAGCCACTGAGGAGAACCGGGTAGCTTCACTCACTCACCTACCACTACAGACAGAGGTTACTAGAATTATAGTAGGATGACATCTATTTATAGGCCTATTACAGCTTTTAAAAAGCACAAAATCTACAAGCTCACAATGCGTTGCAGCATGAAATGTTGTGAGCTTGTATATCCGCTATTTTTGGTGCATGACACCAACGTGCAACTGAGTATAAACTAGAAAAAGTGCTCCTCGGAGCACAGGTCTCCGCGAGGTCAGGTAGGTTATTGTGGGCCAGCAATGTTTGGAATTCGCCAATCAGGATGGAATATGAAAAATCGGACGGATCCGTCTTCATCACTTGACTATAGAGATAATGTGTACCGATTTGCGTGATGCTTGGACAAATATGTAGGAGTAATAAAAAAAATCGCCCTCCTGGTGGTGCTATAATAGACCAATGTTAAAAGAGTGGCATTTGTTTCTCAACGTAGTGCGAATGTGCGTGCCAAGTTCAACCGCAATCGGACACTGCGTTGATGGTTTGCGGCATTTTGTTCAAAAGGAGCCACTCCTGCAAACTAGCCAATCAGGATGGGATATGAAAAATCAAACAGACCCGTCTTGATCACATGACTATAGAGATCATGTAGTAGATCGGAGCAGTTATAGGTAAAAACACAAATCGGCCTGTTATAGCGCCACCATGGGGATGATTTGAAAATGTTCAAGTGGCATTTCTTTCACGGCCTAGTGGGAATTTGCGTGCAATCTTTCACGGAAATCGCACGCTGTGTTCATGATTTGAGGCATTTTGTTCAAAACAAAGCACTTCTGCAAACTTAGGAAGCCGAGCTTAGCCAATCAGGATGAAATATGTGATGTTTGGACATAATCTGTAGTACTGTCAAAAACAATTGTTTTGCAAAAATCGGCCTCCTGGTGGCGCTATAACAGGCCCATGTGAAACATTTGGGGCAGAGATTCTGCTCTGGCATCTAAGGAGTGTGTGTGTGCACAGTTTCACTGCGCTCGAGCCAACGGTGGCGGAGATTAACTGACGGACGGATGGACGGAGGGACGGACGGACGGACGTGCAGAACCATGCCTTCGGCCTGGCGGAGACAATCAGTACAATACTAATACTGCATAAATTGATGCAAGATGGCCACCAGGGCGGTCCCAACGCATCCGTGTTCTTGTTGGCAATTCAGCAAAGCGAAGAAAACTCAAAGATCATTTGGTCGTCACCGTCGTCATAAAAACTTTGGTTGTGACTGTTTTGTGACTCAGTACTCTGTTGTGTTTCTGGAGGTCAGTAGGGCTGCCATATCTACCGTTACCTCTATTCACGCCAATGAGATGTCATGACGCGAGACCACTCTAATTGATTGAACAACTCCTGGTAGAAAGGAGCCTGAGGGCAGCTTTATTAACATCACCCTATCGATTCAGTCAGAATTTCTGACACAGATGCGATTTGTAGACTCTTCTTCTTTCATTTCCTCTGTTTCTCCATCTCTCTTCCTGTTTAGTATTCTGTTTCTTCCTCACATTATTGCAGCCCTATTACTCATTCTGTCACCGACATGCCGGGCACGACTCTTCACATCTCTAATATCTAGTGTTTGATACATGTGGGACCTATGTTGTACGTTTCCTAATGGGGGCAGAGGTAGAGGCAGAGAGAAGAGGGGAAAGTTTCTGACATGTCAAGTGAATACATTTAAATAAAGCAAAAATGTGTAGGTATGAATGAATGTGAATGTGAATGCCTCCACTGAACTTGAGTTTGTAGTGGAGAACGTATGTCTGTATGAGTCCCATGATGACTGTTACATAACGAGGAGTACTTAGAGTAAGGATACTTTACTCAAAATACAGAGTAGAGTATATGTTTGGAGTAAACGTTCAAAGTATGATTGTGTGTCTGTTATTCCACACATTCGGGGAGGAAGGAATGGCATGGAGTCAGCTATCACTGAAGGTCAATGAGAACCAAGAGACAGAAAGGTTAATAAAAGAATGCCAAAATCACCATGTTGAGTAAAAGTTAAGAACATAACAGAATGGCGTAACACTGAGAGAACGTATAAATATTGATGTGTGTGATTGTGAACGAGAGAACTTGACCATCGCTTGATTAGGCTCTGCCATACTGTACGCGTGCGTGCGTGCGTGCGTGCGTGCGTGCGACTGCACCCGATGAATTGTGCTGTGAAACAGTGCATGTGTTTGTGTGTATGCTTGAAGGTCTAAGTTTTGCAACAAAAAGGTATGCTTTCTTTTTACTTCTTACAAAGAAGTGTTTTATGTGTTTGGATATATATGTATTGCCGTTATTTATTCCCTATATCCCTCCCCACCCCCGTGTGGAAGGCATATCCACACATCTCCCCACAGAGACTCTAACATGCGCATCTGCGTGCAAACATTCACACTCACAAACACACACTAATTCATTCACTCCTCACTAAATAATTCACACATATTGTAAAAGGGCCGCAATGCAAAATAAACCATTGGCTTTATTGCGTTTGATCCTTTTGGTGGGCTAATGTATGTATTTTTTACATATGTTACATTGTCAATAAAGATGACAAAATCGAATGTGTGAGAGTGTGCACACGCGAGTGCGTGTCTGCACATCTGAATCATGCCATGAAAGAGTGTGTGTACGAGTGTGTGCTGTCAGTTCTGAATTGTCCTTGTGTGTGCATGTGTGCGTACTGTATGTATGTATGTGCAGCACATCTGTGTGTGTATTGCCATTAAAGTGTGCGTGCATGCGTGCAAGTCTAAATTGTGATGTGAAAATTATGTCTGTCTTTTTTTCTCCATTGGCTATCAGAACATTGCACATGCCTGTGTACAGTATTTGCATCTGAGTGTGTGTGAGTGTGTGTGTGTGTGTGTGTGTGTGTGTGTGTGTGTGTGTGTGTGTGTGTGTGTGTGTGTGTGTGTGTGTGTGTGTGTGTGTGTGTGTGTGTGTGTGTGTGTGCATGCATGCCGTGCATACATGCGTACGTGTGTGTGTGTGTGTGTGTGTGTGTGTGTTGTGTGTTGTGTGTGTGTGTGTGTGTGTGTGTACAGTATGTCTTGAAGAAGGGTAAATCAAAGGCTGATGTGCAGGGCTGCATGGAGCTGATAGCTGACCCATCAAGCAAAGCTCACCTGAACCAGAACCCTCCCCCCACCACCACCACCACCCCCCCCCCCCCCCAACCACCACCACCACCAGAGAGGATTTCAGAAGTGCAGTGCTGCACTCAGCTGCACAGCTAAAAAGCCTGCCTCAGCCACAAACGCAAACCTCAAATCCTCAGCCCACAATAGCCTATACTACAAAAGACGGAGCTGAGAGCAGAGAGGCCAGGGATGGCGGAGAGGGGCAGACTTCTATTCCTCCACTCTCCACTCTCCCGCCAGTCAGTCACTCTAGCTCTGCCCTTGCCTGGTGTCAGCCATAAGGGTAAAATGAATTGGCCCGGCGTGGCCATGACTTTTCTCAAAATACAGCCTGACGCTGGAGGAATTCTGTCTGTCTGAAGAGGCGAGACAGATGGATGGACAGTGGGGAAGGCAGCCAGCTAATGTACCACACAGACTAGTAGCTAGTCCATCATTCTACCCATAAGATATTATCAGATCAACTCCCAAGACTGTAAACTAAACTAAACTATTAACTACAAACTACAAACTACAAACTACAAACTATTAACTATTAACTATCCTATTATAATTCTAGTAACCTCACGGTGGTGGTGGTGGTGGTGGTTGGGTGGTGGTTGGGTGGACTCTTGATCAAACTGCGCATGCGTCGTTGCCAGGTTTCGCGAGAGAAACAAGCAGCAAGGTCTATGAAAACGAGGCCAAACCAAACGAACCCTATAACACCAACATTGGCCCTAAAGCGCTTACAATCGGCGGACATGGCAACACCGACGCTACACCATAGACCCCGCCCACTCTCTACTGTGGAAAGTAAACACTCCAGATTTTTTCCCCCACACACGATGCATATTAGCTCCATAAAGAACGGTTCTATGTCGTTCTCTTCCAGGATCGGGCGAACGTCCGCCAAGGCTCCGCTGTTTACCCTTTTGTATACATCGTATCCCAAAACTAATGGTAGATTCTAAACCGTACGGATGTTTAAGGTTTGGTCGGCTGCATAATATTTTAGGTCGCCAGCGAAACTACCCGTTTAAATCGCTTATTTAGTCAGCCTGTGGCCATGTTTCCCATTGGAGCCAAACCGGGAGCAGTACTGGCAGCGGACGTAGGGTTTTTTTTCGGGTTGAATGGGAAACATGGCCACAGGCTGACTACATAGCCTGAATAAATAAGTTTGCCACGGGACCCGGGGCGGGCGAGTAACATGCCTACGCCATTCTCCGTGCTGTGGGTGGGGGGGGGGGGGGGGAGGGGTCCCTGGCATATGGGGGTCCGCGGGCTAACAAGTGTCAATTTGGGGGTCCTTGACATAAAAACGTTGGAGAACCACTGCACTACACAGTACACACTCACTTTCGATCCCTGATAAACTGTCTGTTCTCGGCGCATAAGCCAAACTGCACATTTTGGCTGCTCATATTCCCCTACTGAAAATAGCTCATCTACAAGCTCACAACGCCTCGCGATGCGTTGTGAAAATAGGGAGATGGAGAGAGAGAGAGAGGGACGGAGAGAATACTCAAATACCTTGAGTAAAAACACTTCACAGTACTGAAAATGAGTACAAATACTTAAAAGTACTGAAAATGAGTAAAAATACTTCAAAGTTGAAAAACAAAGTACAAATACTTAAAGATTGATAAAAACACTAAAAATACTTAAAAATAGGGGGGCGCCACGACGGGGCGCGCGCGGGGGAGAAACCGCGCGACAGGACGTGCATTAACCCCAACTTTGCAAATACTTTCGCCTGCGCCCTTCACCGGGTATGGTCTAGTTCTATAAACACGAGGAGAGGAGAGGAGAGGAGAGGAGAGGAAAATACTAGACTACACTAAACCAAAGTAAAGCAAAGTAAAGTAAATGAAAGGAAAGGAACACTAAACTGAATGATTGTGATGGATGGCACGTATATGATAAACTGCCAAAGTGTTCCAGCACACAGCATTTAAAAACAGAAAAGGCATTACGGTGAGAAAAACAGCTGAGAACAACCGCAATCAGTGTCTGTTTTTTTACAACATTGCCCAGGTGAGCCATGGCAGCAGCAATTACAGCGAGACGGCAGAGAGGCGACTCCCCAGCCGACATATTAAGTGCATCTCTGTGTTTGCGTGCTCCCCTGGTGCGATGTTAACAGAGTTTATGGACAGAGTCCATGTGGAATCCTCTAATTGAACTCTTCTAAGGCCTTCATGGCATTGTGAAGGCTAAAGTGCAGTCAAACAGTGAATGGAGGAGAAAAACATGGCCAGGAAGGAAAACACAATAACGTTGGCTTGGCAATGAACCTCCTGCCCTCTCTCCCTCTCTGTCACACAGTTTGGTTCTTATTTGGTTCATATTTAGTATTTTTCCCTTCATAAACTCCCAATGCAGGGAACTACTGAAAAAGGACATATCATATTCCAGGCAGGGGAGTGCAGAATGGTCAAAAGATTATTTCCTGGCCCAAGGAGGATAGGATGATAAAGGAGACTGAGATGGATTGAGAGAGATAGAGATGGGAGAGGAGAGAGGGTGGGGGTACAGAACGAGATGCAAAAAATGTGTGCGTGCGTGCGTGCGTGTGTTCGTGCGTGCGGTGTTAAAAACAGAACAAGCATCGATGAACAAGCATGCTGCTTGTGTTTCCGTTAGCCGGCAGATGCAAAAAGAAAATCAGTGTCTGGACAAAGACAAGACAATGAGATCTATGGGGATTATACATGCTTCATAGAGTTGGAGGTGAGGACATCAAAGTAAAAGCACCTCTCATTGGCCACCACAAACCACAGCACACCAAACACATTTAAAAGCCCTGACTGGATGGTACTCCAGTAGGGTCCTGGGCCCTTACACACCACAGCATCATCTGAACTGACTGATAGCCCTGACTGCTCAAAATCTGGCCTGACCATTGGTACACTGTACAATATGCAGTGTATGGCTTGATCATGGAGAGAATCAGTTGTTTATTCATGCAGTGTAAAGCTGGCTTATAAGAGAGAGACAGACACAGAGAGAGACAGACACAGAAAACACAAAAAGACCAGTGATTTGGAGATAGACAGACAGACAGACAGACAGACAGACAGAGGGGGTAGTGAGAGGAGAGGACCGGTTGTTGCATTGAATACGGCTGTCTATAGAGCTGTTTGACTTCTGTTCAGTGAGCCACCACTTGCTGCCTCATTGTAAACATCAGAGTCACAAGCGAGAAACAGAGGCAGCTTATTTTCAGATGAGAGCGAGATAGGTCCGGATCGGCTTGGATCAGTCTCCGGTATGCGCACCACAAGACTTTTAATATATACTCCACAGGTTATAAAACGATTCAGCCACGCTTGTCTGCCACACACATTCACACATGAGTGCTTACACATGCACTCACACACATTTTAGTTATATATACTGTGCTTTCAAATGACCTTGAAGTGCTTCGACAGGAAACGGGCACGGGTGTAAAACCAAAACGGAGGACATGTGAAAGCGTGGATCCACTCGGTCTTTGAGGGTTCTCATGCAGCAGTCCTGTGGTAGTGGGGTGGGGGTGGGGTGTGTGTGTGTGTGTGTGTGTGTGTGTGTGTGTGTGTGTGTGTGTGTGTGTGTGTGTGTGTGTGTGTGTGTGTGTGTGTCTGTGTGTGTGTGTGGGGGGGGGGGGGGGGGTTATACCATCTACCCGCATACAATATCCTTTCCAGTGGCCAATGACATCCCACCAAGATCTCACTATCTAATCAACCTCTCCCCCGTTCTAATCCTCAGGTACGATCTATTGCTTCCAATTTCCTCCCGTCGGGAAGGCAATCACAAAGTGCAGGACATTTTAATGGTTATTTTGGAGAATGGGCTGTGGGCCACAGGGGCTCATTATGAGAATCTCTTATTACATTGTTGTCTTTGACTGATTTGAAGTATGCTATGATGGCAAAAGGACATGGAATAAGGATAGGAGGATTAAGGCTGCTTTATTCATGCAGTTTTGCTGCAGATTAATTAAAACGACCATCCTAAAATATGAATATTAAACAGTGACAGAAATGGAAAGACAATGTCAACAAAGGTGATCATCAGTATTGTTTATTGTGGCTACAACTGTAAAAACAAATATGGCTCATCTGGAAAGATCATTTAAATAAGGATAGAAGTCTTATACGATGTATAATTACTTTCTTCTTTCCCTGTGTGTGTGTGTGTGTGTGTGTGTGTGTGTGTGTGTGTGTGTGTGTGTGTGTGTGTGTGTGTGTGTGTGTGTGTGTGTGTGTGTGTGTTTATGCTTTGTTATATGGTGTTTTGTATTATAATTAAGATTTTTGTATGTGCTGTCTGTGTGATTGTATGTTACTAGAGGTTCGGGCCGCTACACAGCCCTCACTTCTAGTAGCCTGGCCCGCACATCGGAGACAGAAGAGATACACGGATGGGTTTTTTCCTCACCCGAATCCGCGTGTACACGTTCATTATCTGTCATCCAACCGCATTAATTATATTCCTATTTATAGAGCCGCACCGACCGCACCGCAGGGATGCACATGGGATTCTATATGGATACATACGTACTTGTACAAACAATGTCACTCACCACTGTCGCGATCACCGATGTAATGACTGTATACAATACATATCCATAGTAACAGCAAGCTCCCCGTATTCCATCACAGCGCAACTTTTCATAAAACATCCAGTCGTCGGCAGGGTTAACAACTTCACTAAATCACTCGCACGACAAAGTCTTATTCCTTTTTTTATTTTGTTTTAAATTCTCTGTTAAGTTTCTCTGTCGCTATAGGCGAATCCACAGAGCGGCAATCATAACTGCGGTGTCAAGCGGCTGTCGCTCCGCACCGCGACACCGCAGCTATAGGCAGCGCTATGAGAGATACACGATGCAAAGGCTAGAGTTTTCTGCAAACTTGGAATTGGATTGGACTGGTGGTCTGCTAGAACATAGCTGCAACATAGCAGATAAAACGATAATATACCAAACTCCGCCCGCGCCCCTTTAAGGCGTTTATATTATTAGAGATAAAAACGAAAATCTGAATAAAAATCATTTTCCAAAAAAATAGATAAATAAGGCTATATAGTCTTTCCTGTAGCTTGCCGTGTTCGAACCCTACCCAAGTCTCTTTGTGGCATTTCATACCCTCTCTCTCTCCCGCTCCTCCAGTCTCTGTGCTCTGTCTATGCAAATAAAGGAGAAATGCTGGAAAATAATATAAAACTAGAAAATGTGCTCCTCGGAGCACAAGTCTCCGCCAGCAAATATTGATTAATCCTGTCTAAGCTATTTATATTACGTATTTTGATGACACCAGTGTGTCTACATAATGTATTGCTCCGCCATTTCTCAGCCATTTCGTGATTATTCCTGTCTTACCTCACTTTGAAAGAGACACAGACTCTTTCAAAGTGACACATCTATTTATAGGCCGCTATACGTCATGCGTCTCACTAGCCAATCAGAGCACACTCTTTCAACGTATTGTCACGTGTCACGTGAGGCTTGACCAATGTTGGCCGAGGGGGGGGGGACGGAAAGTGAAAACATAGTCTCCTGGCGGAGACAAATATGACTAGTGATTTTTCTCTCTGCAAGCAGCTCCTCCATAACACCTCTGTGTTTCGACTAGTGCACAGATTAATGCAGAAATGTACAATAAAGGATTTGACAAGCTCAAGTTGAATCATTACAGCCCTGTGCTCTTTGAAGAATTGCATTTCCTGGTATATATTACAGTAACTGCTACTACTAGTACAGGGAAGAAAAACAAACAGTGAAAAAAAAAAGTCAGTAAGATCCTTCAGTGTCATCATGTATTCCATTCAACTGGATGCTCTGCTGTATCAAATAGAATATGTCCTGCATTGTAACACTAAGGTGATGCCATAGCTGATGCTTGCTGAACCTACAGTTTCGTCAAAGTGCTACTGTGCAATTAACTCTTTGAAGGAGACTCGAGTCAGCTCTACAACCCCCACCCCCCGCCCTTGACACTACACAAAGTAATGAATGAGCCAAAGGGTGAAGACATGCATGTTTATGGTAATAGACCTCATACATAATGTACCAATCGCAGGCAGCCTAGGTTGAATTAATTATGTCCTGTTTCAGAGTAACCTGCCTTGGTGCGTCAGTCATGTCTTGTTGCCTGCCTCTTCTGTCATTTAACATGCATGGATTTATTATGTGACAAAAAGTTACATCTATGAACCTAGACACACAAACATGGATCAGAACGTTAAACGCCGTACTGTAGCATGCAGCATCCACCCCAAATACAGCTGCACGTGCTTATTTTTACGAGCGACCCAACAAGTAAAGCTGTAATTTGTGAGACCTTGAGACGTTGCACCGTGAAAAATGCCCAGAAGCAATTGGGAGAGCGCTCTCACAGGAAATGAATGCTACCTATTCCTCTCGCAGACTGTCACAGTGGTGACAAATGCCTTGTAATCAATCTCTGCCATCTATCCAGACAGAGACTGAAGATAGAACTGTGCTTTATTGAACTGAGGTGGAGTCTGGCTCAGCCGCAGCAGTTGAGTGTATTGATTGATCAGTCGATATCCCGCACTATCCGTGGCATTAGAGCGCTCCGTAAAGATCCTGTCCCACTGGGTCCTGTGCTGACTGGTGTTTAAACCGGCCTTTGCCTGCTCTCACCGAGACCCCTTTGGGGAGATTACTGATTAGCCTCGGCTCTCATCTCTACTACGTTCAGTTGGGGATTCATCCGCTGGTTATTATGTGCTGGAGCTCACTGGGAACCCCACTCATTAAAACATCTTGGCAAGAACGCGGTCAGAGTCACCCCAATCCACAAGCTTCTCAGCTTAGACCTATATCAATGCACACTATTGATTTTGGCTTCTGTGCCCGTTGTATCGCACGGAGATCACTGTAGAGTGTTTCCATTCTAATCAAAGGACACTCTCGGCTGTCCAAATGCTTGGTTTAGTACCTGGTTAGGACATCTGGTTACAGACCCACACATAAACTACGTGGATCTGGGATGATGTTTCCTCTTGTCTGTCTCCTCTCCCCTCTCATATGTCTATCTGAGATGAGTGTTTCAAAAAAATATGGGATAAAGGGAGGACCAGTTTTTCATGATGTTTTGAAAATAGCAGATCACAACATGCTGCATTGCGATGCTTTGTGAGTTTGCAGATTCGCTATTTTCAAATAGCCAAATTATAAAACAGGGTTCAAGTGATTACATGGATTTTGATGCTATACAGTATTAACACATTTTGCTGGGGACCCACTGGAACCCACTCAAGGGCCCTTGGTGATCCCCGGATGCGACCTTGAGAATCATTGTGAGTGGCCTACTGTATATAACCTTCTAATCAGTAGCGGTGCCCTGCAGAACTCCATCAGTGACCGGGCTGTCATTATGAAACCGCTTATAATCAATAGGCTGTTGCCATGACCACCACCGCTGCAGGGACCTGCCTGAACAACAAGTGTTCATTAGGAAACTCTCACAGTCTTAACACATAGTCATACATATTCATCTTCATAACACAAAAGGTCAACAGGGAGGCTTATCTGACACTGAATTTTACATCGAGACAAATTCACCCATTATGTACTGTAGGTGAAACAAAATACCTGAAATCCTCAAATAAGTATAAACAGCAACATATTTTAGATGGAGAAAAACCATAGATACCATAAATAAATACATAAATATATATATAAAATATACTGTATATACAGTATACTGTATGAAGAAATGTTATGTTTCAGATTATACAGAAAATGCTCAAATTTTGTGAGAAAATGTATGGAGGGAAATATATTTTGACCGTCAGAATATACAGTATCTAAAGTGAAATATGTGTTTTCAGGTCTGCTATTTAGTTATGCTAGCTAGCTAGTACAAAATACTGTATGTCACATAGATTTGAAGATCTTGGGATCCACATGGGAACGGTGTGGCTCAAATGAGGATCACAGACTTGGCTCAGATCTGGATCTCTGACTTCATGTGGCCAAGGTCTCAGGTCCAGTCTGAGGAAGAGCTTTGTGCTCGAAACGTCACAGATTTATTGGTGCAATAAAGCATCTGTTGCATTGGAGCGCTCAGTGTGCGAGTGTTTATTTATTTATTCTTTTATACTGTTCGTCGCTCAGCACCTGCCCAAACTTGGGTTGGGGATGTACATGTCGGTTCTCTCTTTTCAAGGTCTCAGCCTAATCAGAAACTGACTGATTTTCATTATAAAATATAAGTTAAATATTTAAAAAAGTACAAAGCATACGTAGGCCTAAGTGAAAAAAAATTGTGGATGTGGAAATTAATACTTTTACTCTCAAAATACCATTTCAGGCCATCTTTAAACTGTAACGCTTATGGCTATTTAATTTTGCTTGAGTGACAGCTGATGGTCCAATCATGGGCAAGAAGAATTTAAATCCTGCCTGTGCAATCCCATTTAAACGGGACAGGTGACAAGTCAAGCTGGGAAAGGTTGAAATCTTTCACAGTTGGAATCAGTGCCCAAGCGTGCTGATACATTTATTGTGGAAAAGGATTCGTACCCGCGATTTTCATGGCACAGCACGGCACAGCCCTGTAGTAGAAAAAGGCCATTGGAGTAGTGTGAACAGGGGGCTGATGTTATGCAGACTCCATGTTGCCACAAGGTCTTATTATGTTGTAAGATAAGGGTTGTGACCGTGAGCTCCTTCTCATATCTTCTAAGCGTGGCCAGGCGAGAGAGAGGTGATTGAAGAAGGCTCACCTCAGGACAAGACTCTCTCTCTCCTCTTCTGCCAGAGGCAATTTTCACATACAGTATACTGTACTCTCAGTGCACACCAAACCATCCTCATTCATATATGCATTCTGCACATTAGACCTGCAAGTCCTCTGTACAGTATCAACTGTGAATTCATTAAGGACTGGGCTCCTTCAGTAGCTTGTGATCCATGTTTCCCTACCAGAGCTATTTGATATGGGTTGTAATCATCACATTTCCAAGGATAATGTTTCTGGTGTGGGATTCTGCAGCAGTTCAGGATGTGTACAGATTGCGCAGGTAAGAGATTCTGACTGGTGGGTGCGAGCCAAATGTTGACTGTGGAATAATCTGCTCCTCTCTTTAACAAAACCCTGCATCAGGGAAAGAAATGTAGCTTATCTCGTATTAAAAGAAAGAGAGAAAGATAAAAGATGACCAAATCGGGCCGCCAAGATTCCACTGAAGCCGACAAAGGCCTTTGAAGTAGATTAATGAATATGATTTCTAGATAAGACAAATTAGAATCCCGCGCTGTTTAAGCGTAACGGCACCGATTGACCCTCCAGCTCCATCAAACATCTTTGATGCGTGTCCGACATTAGCCCAATTCCACATTTGTTTAGCCCGTCCATCTGGGGACGCTGAACTCCTTTAATTTAGTTAAGAGAAGCTGAGAGGACGTTTTCGTCAGGGGATGCTTAAGGAGGTCCGTAAACAAAACAAAGGCTGAAGACAGATAATCCATAAGCAATTAATTAACGTCTACAAACCCGGCTGCAGCCATACATCGCAGTCACTTTGAATAATGAACGCAAATGGGAGATGAGGAGAGGCCAGGAGGGACGGAGAGACAAACTGGATCTTAGTATTTAAACTCAGGTACTGCACATAACAGGTTTAAGGTAGTCTCTCCTCTCCTCTCCTCTCCTCTCCTCTCCTCTCCTTTCATCTCCTTTCTAGTCCAGGCTTGTCTCCTTCTCCCTCTCCACCCCTCTCTTGCCTCTAGTCCAGTCGCCTCTTCTCTGTCGTGGAGACAGGAAGCAGCTGGGACGCATCATTGAAGATGATTTGCACCACATATTCATTTTTTACCCTAAATTTATTAGGCCAGGCATCTGGAAGGTCAGCCGGGTAATGGCCATTGTATATTTTATGAGCAGCAGGAAGCAAAGCTCTGGGAGTTAATCATGTGGATGGGAGGGGAGGCGTTCAGGTAGAAGGCAAAGGCGCTGCTTAAATCACTGCGTCAGCCTCCTCCCAAAAGGTCAGACGCCTCGCAACCACACTCAATATATGAGTGGGTAGAGGCTCTAATCATCAGAAGTACCTTCTCATTGTCTGTATTTCACCACAGACACAATTGCGTAGGTGACATTGGGGACCTGTGATCGATATGTGTTCACGTGTGTACACCTGTCACAAGGAGCATGAGAACTATATAATCAGAGCCTCCCACCAATCTCCTACTGGGAAGAGCAACTGAAGAGGGTCATTTTTAGCCCCTTCAGAATTTAACAGCCGCCATAAAAGATGAAGAATCTGTGTTCAGTTTCCATCCTCAAGCCTAAGGATGTTTATAAGAGTGTCAACAGTTGGATGATTGTTGACTTAAGCTGTCTGAGATGTGGGGACAGATAATCATCTAAATACAATGCAAACTTTCTCATTGACCTTTTAATCTAAATCCAATTTATCTTCTCAACATAACTCGAAGAAAACAGTAAGCTGGCTTCCTGGAATAAGTTGTCTAAAAGCGTATTTTATGTTGACAGGAGGTTTATCTGCAAAATATGTCTGCTTAAATCCTTTTGATAAAATACAGTACACTCATGACTTAGAGGAAACAGGGTGCAGCAAAACCTAATCTAATCTGTCTACCATTAAAATGCTAATTGTAAACATCTACCTGTCAGCAAACTGAAGTCACGCTGTGTTTTCAATCTAAACAACAGTGCTAGTGATTTGGACAAAAAAGGGCACCGAAGAATTCTGTCCAAAAGCAAGTTTGGAGAACAGGTAAATCACATCTTTAACGTGCATAGAAACCAAGCAAGCACAGGTCAGGATCACACTATTGATTTAAGTGTCAGCGCATTACCCTGCAGAGAAGTAAATCCATTAAAATGCCTAAATAGCATGTCCATAGCCACTAATGTGTTTCATGGACAAAATATATTTAGGTTTTATGGTCATGGGGGACGTTTGACATGCCTGATTTACTAGTGAACAGCATGAAGGAGGGGGAGCGGCTCTTTTATATTGTTGAATTTATCTTTAAGCATTTGAACATTTTAGCCCCGCTAATGACAGCTCTACTGACGAGACTGTGGTGCTCCCTAATTTTGGAATAACTGTGTATATCAATAACCTTAGAAAAGTAATATATATTTGGCTACCACATTGTTTACAATGTTGTGAAATACACACAGTTTAATATGTGATACTCTCTCCTCCACTCTGAGCTACTTGATGCAAAAAAATAAATTAAATAATGGGCATGAATAATCATGAACAATAATCCTTCCATGTTCATTCATTTTTATTCTGAAACTTGAACAGCTACTATACCTATTGTTTTAGAACAATAATAGTAATCAAATGTAACAAAAGATGTTTTGTCTTGAGTAATCTCTAGGCAGACCTCTATCTCAGAACTCATTGTGAATGGGAATAGGTGGAACACTGAACTGAAGGTGAGAAAAAACTCCCTGAGCATCCCTGAGATTATACTGTACACTTTTACATCTTATTCTTTTAGTTCTGTGCAGCCCGGGATGACCATATTTGCTGCACTGGGTCACATTTTACATCATCTGCTCTTGGTGGTCTTCTTAAGCTGCCATAGATTTGTTGCAACAAATGCACCTCCCGCAGTATGCTTTTGGGAGAAGTTTAGTGTCTTATTCCATGACACTGTGGAAAATATCAATACGACATTGCTCTGCTCTGGTCATGAACAGTGGCCATTTGACTGGCCATACTTAAATCTACCTGGAACAAACCCACTGACGATATTTCAACCCATCTCACCACTGCGCTGCGGGTACTCTGCCCTTCTCCCATGCCAAAAATACCAAAAGACCATCACCATGGCCCCTCCACCTGCACTTGGCACTTCACTGCACCTCATACCAGTTCACCTGTATCCCAAAATAACGCCTTTAGTTTTGTTACAGTACATAAACAGCAACAATAGCAGAAAAGACAGGAAAGAGATTGAAGCGAAGGCGGACTGTTATTGTAACTCTGAGAGTTCAACCCTCCGGATTTGGCTCTGTGAGAGACAGACAGTTTCTTACCTGGATCTCCACTCCATAGCCCATGTAGACAGTGATAGTGTATGTGCAGTCCAATGTAGAGTAGAAACCAGAGGTAGCCTGTGGGGGGGCCTCTATGTAGCCTTCTGGTCCAGTCAGGTTGAATTGGCAGGGAACTGGCGGAGTAAACACATGGGACATGGGAAACAATTATAACAACATGACCTGTAACACAATGTCACTGTGTCAAATCCTTCCATTCCGTATTGTCAAAAGGAGCTTTGCTAACACTCATATAAAACCTGCCAATCTATGTTTGTGAATTACTTATGCAGACACGCTCAACAATAAGCATGCACACACACGTACGTACTGCATGTCTTTGTACACGCATATGCATGCATGAATCGGCTGCATGCGCATACATATTTATACAGGTGTGCATGTGAAGACATGCACGCCCCACCCCCCCCCCCCGCTGCCGCTGCCCCCCACACACACACATTTATACACACATTGCACATACTGTACATTCACACACAAACTAATTGTGTTTGAAGGTTTTCCAGCTACCGTCTGGGCTGTAGGCTCTGTGGGGGACAGATGGGGACAGACTATTCTGCGGTTGCTTTAAGGTCACTCTGCTCCGCCTCCTTTATACCCCCCCCCCCCCCCCCGCCCGTTTGGTGTTTAAAAAAAAGTAAACTTTCGTCAGACCGCTTCCTCATAAAGAATACCCTCTCTGTCCCCTTGACACCTCCCCTTAGGGAGTGTCCACTTCAACATCATTACTGCACCCCGATGTTGTCATTCACCCTGCATCTCTGTGTGTCTGTATGAGCCTCTATATGTCCCTAGGAGATGTTTTGTCTGGCTTGCTGACGCATTGAATGGCATTATCAATGACACAAATGTCACAGTGTGATGGAACCTCTCATGGACGAGATAAATTAATCAAGTGGCCTCGTTGTCCTTGAAGAGCCTCTGTACATTACACAGGCCAATCTAAATAGTGATGCTCATCTCCGTCAATCTCAGTTATAGCTAATTGTCTGAGGGTCTCATGTCGCTGTTCCTTACTTCCCCTCTTGATTGAGGGGAAGTGGCGCAATAATACTATTGTAATTAATTTCAGTCCTGTGGCTGTTTTGTTTTGCGTGAGATGCAAATAGAGAGGGTATTAGTTGAGTGTGCAACGCTGCAATCGAAAGAGGAAAATGCTTTATGACAATGAATTGTAATAATGAGAGTTCTGATATGAAAGCCATCTGGGAAGAAAAGCTGAGTTGTAGCAGGAAGCTTTATTATAATATTCAATAACTGTGTTCATTTAAGCCTTCTTGGAATTATTATGTTATTAGCAATTACAAGAATATTACCCAGTGATAGTAGTAAGCATTAAACATTGGGCTGTGAATTATTTTTCTGTGGTGGTGCGTGTGAGTACATGTCTGAGTGTGTGCCTGAGTGCATGCATGGGCAGGGTTTGTGACTTCCTGCATTGCTTTCTGTGAAACATTCTGGGTGAACAGCTGGACCCAGGTGAATGTCCTACAGATGTCCTTTAAGGGTGTCTTCCTACCTGGGCTCTGCATGGTAGTGATGATGGTGGTCGTGGTGATGGTGGTGGTGGTCGTCTCCTCGTCCACAGATGTAGCCAACAACATGCCCCCATGAGCCAGGGAGGCGTCATGGTCCAGAGAGGGTCGGTCTGGCCTTGCCGCATCTCTTTCCACTACAGTGGTAACAGCTGAGGGGGAAACGGCGGACCTCTCCGGATGCTTCTGCCCCACAGTGGTGGCTGGGCTGGGGGTGTTGGAGCGAGGATCAGGCACCAACGTGTGCACGACAGGAGTGGTTAGCATGTCTGAATGTTCACCTCTGTCATTGCGTCCGTCGTGCCTCATCGATGTTCCCCGTTCTCCACCAAGTTGAGTCTTGGATGACGGGACAGAAAAGGCATCGGAGGGACCGGACACGGTCGGATGAGCGTCCAGCCCCCCGCTGTCTTCGAAGTAGTGCGGCACACCAAGCGAGGCGAGGGGGGACTGATGAGGTGGAGGGTTCCTGTACAGTGGATGATGGTTGGGGATGTTGAGGGGCGGAGCGGTGGTGACCAGTGGGAGCCTCCGGCCACTGTCCTGTGTGGTGGGGTACAGGCTGACCCTGCTCTGTGCAGGGCTCCCCGGGGTCATGGAGAGTCCTGGGCCGTCCTCAGAGGCGGATGCTGGGGAGACAAATAAAAGGCTTATCGGAGAGATAATAAGCACAAGATCTCCAGTTATTCTGAAAGAATAGATCCCTGCATCTCCATATTTAGTTGATCGGTCGCATGATAGTGCAGGGGTCTTCCAACGTTTTCAGGCCAAGGACCCACTAGCTGAGAGAGAGATGAAGCAGGGACCCCCTACTAATATATTGTATAAAATTGTGTTTCAGATTAAAGTTTTTTATTTTACTTAGTCTGCTCTTTTTTCCCTCTACACCGATACCTCTTTGCCAAAAATAGCCGATCTACAAGCTCTCAACGCCTCGCAGCGCGAGGCGTTGAGAGCTTGTAGATCTATAGAGCTTGTAGATCTATAGAGCTTGTAGAGCTTGTAGATCTATAGAGCTTGTAGATCTATTTTTGGCTAAAAGTTCTCCTCAGAAAAGGGATGCTAAGGTTCAAGTGGTTAAGGTAAAAAAAAAATCACATCACACAAAGATTTGGCGGACCCCCTGTAGTAACTCTGATGACCCCCTAGGGGTCCCGGACCCCCTGTTGAAGACCCCTGTGATAGTGGGTAATCAACCAACCTGGGCACCAACCTCGGTACTGGGTACTCTGGCAACGGGTACAACGGGTATTGCATAAACGGGTATTCCTAACGTGCATCGTTCTCGAGTAGTCCAGTGCCCATTTATATAAATAACTTGTTGATTGTAATATCTAATGTTATTAGTACTGTGATCATGGGTACCAACCTGGGTACTCTAACAATGGGTACAGCGAATACTACTAACAGGTATTGCATAACCAGGTGGGGCATGCATTCCCAACTTGCATCGTTCCCCGACTTGCGTGGTCCCTGAGTAGTCTGTGTACTATATAACAGCATGCAATGAGATTCAGGTCTCATTCAATCCCTGTTTTTGTATGTGTAATGACACAAACATTACAATTTCATAAAAGTATCAGTTTGAAACCAAACACGTGACTTGTTCATCTGGAGATTATAAAATGTACAAGATAACTGGACCATCATCCAGAGGCACTGTTTCCATCTTAACCAATTCATTGCTATACAGCAAAGATTAGTAGGGCAGTACAAACTATTCTCTTGCTTCTGGATGGAAGAGCCAGTCACGAGCACAGGCTAAACCTTGCAAGAGCGTAGCAATAAAAGCCTTCAAATCACACACATTTATTTTTTCAATGCCTTCCCGTGCTGAGAAGTGATGCACCGACAATGCTGTACTGCGAGCCAATTGCTGGACTGAAAAGGCTCTTTTGGAAACCCAGCACAGCACAACCCAAACGTTTCTCATAAATTGCTCACTTCAACAGCCTCCTCCCTCCCCCTCATACCATAATGGGGCTTAATATTCAGTCCAGAGCAGATTTGATGAGCCAATATAATTCGCCTAGCGTGGAGAACACTTCTCCCCTCCCAACTGCACCTGCAAGATCTAATCTGAGGCCCCTTCAGAAGGCTGTCATCCGCCGAGGGAAGTCTTATGTTTCTTTAACAATGCTTCATTTCCGCCCTAATAGCTCCCCTCTCCGCCAGCTAATAGCAATCTGCTTCAAACAATCAGGGTTTATTGTTGCAGCGCCACTTTCCGCCCAGCACCTCTCCTCTCAAACAGAGAAATGGCTCAGCGCTTTCATAGGCATCAGACACATCGGTTGCAGAATCTACAAAGGGGAGACGATGCAGTATCTCAAACCAAACAGAACTGACTGACTGACTGTATCTTTCCCCCGGTGCTATGAGATGTCAGAAATGTAATGTACATATCTAATCTAGACTGAGCAGGGTGAGGCTTGTAAAGGCCCGACTCTCTTGGCTCGGATTAAATCAGATCTGTGCTCAACGTGTCAGTCATACTGAAACATGCTAGATGCCGCCCTGGGGAGACAGGTAGTCAGTAAAAGCTCTGAAAATACAATATACATCTTGGGTTCGATCAGTGCCTCCCACATTAGAAGACATTAGACAGCTAAAGTCTGACTCATTAAGGATTTTGACAGTTCTGCTATTCATGTACTGTAGGCCACAATCTATTTTATCATGGTTCAAAATGTGTGGAATATGGATGGGGGGGAACTGGAGTAACAGAATCAGACAGGGATAACACATTTTAAGACTGTCACATCTGGTGTGCTGTTGTCTCACCTACATGTATGCTGACTGGTGTAGGTTGGATATGTTGCCTTTGAGCCACGAGTAAAAGTACAGGTTTGAACGACAAGAAAAAGACTGTATTAGACATTTCATTCACAGTAAACGAGTGTCACGACAGGGGTGTGAACCAGCCGAGGAAAAAATGGATTTTACTCTGACTTTGGAAATGTGTCTGAAACCTCTCAAGGAACCCTGGACCCCACTTTGAGATCCACTGGTCTAGTATAAGTCAAACATTAGTGAAATATGAGTGACAGTGACATGTTGCTATGTATGCTATTTTTAGGGGGTATTTTGTTTATTTATTTGACATGGACATGACATTAAATTATCAATGGAGCATTATAATACTTTACAGCAAGATGATAATTTACAACACCTGTCCACAGGAGGCTTTTAATCACTTAAACCAGGGGTATTCAACTAGATTAGGCAGGGGGGCACAATTGTAAAATGACTTGAAGTCGGGAGCCAGCCCGTGTTCGTGGTTAACCATATGACCGTTTAGTTGTGAGTGCTTGTGTGTGTGTGCACAACATATGTCCATTATGCCCATATGTCCATATGCATGTATGCCTTTTGATGTTTGAAAGGATACTTTCTGTGCCAGTCCGTTAATGCACAGGCTTTGATTTGGATATTGAGAAATAGGGAGTAGATATTTGTGTTCCCTGGCATGGAAGCGCGTCTTTGAGAGAAGATAGTTTTTTATGTTTTTGAGCATCCGGTTTCATGGTTCATGGTTTCAAGAACCATGAGTTAGACCATTATTCAGCTCAGGACGCTATTGAGGATGAATGAATCATACTGTATAAAACCTACAAGTGGATGAAGGCGTAGAAGATGGAAGATTGAAAAAATCCACACAAAACTGCTGAAGGACAACTCTTTCTTTGCTATAATGGACAACAGCCCCTCAAAACTCAAAGCTACAAAATCTAGTTGACCCATACGAGCTACAACAACACGAAGCACAGCAGATCTACAGTAGTGTATTAAATACCAACAACCAGAGTGGTGGATGGTCTCCATAATTTACTCACCAAATAATTAATTTACCCACATTTGGGTTCTTGTAGCAGTGTCTTGACTGCAAATGCAGTACTGGTGGGTGTTAATTTTGGGACCCATAGTCAGTCACAAACATTACTCCATTCTTACATTTATTTTTACAAGGTAAACCAAGAACCTATCATCAGACAGTATAATATAAAAAAGAATATTTCAAGTTTTCATGTACAGATTTCTATTTCATTTTATATTACTGTTTAGACTGTTAATAGGTTCTTGATTTAACTATGATCCTAGATTACTTCTATGCATTTGATGTATACCTCATGTTTACCTTGCTTACTGTAAATCGCTCTGGAGTAAGAGCGTCTGCTAAATGCCTAAATTGTACATTGGAATATGGAATGTGTTCCAGGGGACAAATGAAAGCTCAGCTGGGGCCGGATGTGGCCTGCGGGCCGCCAGTTGAATATCACTGACTTAAACCCTTAGTTGACCCCGGTCCCACAGGGGTCTATACTTGATCCCCTCCCTTTCACCCCCCTACACCAAATCTCTTCATCGAATGTTCACCCCAGAATAAGGAAGCTAGGGTTCATGTGGTTAAAAAAAGATAGACTACTTAGAGAGAAAATAGGAAAAAGAGAATAAAAGTACAATAAACATACACAAATAAAACAGTTAATTATTAACAGTGAGAAGCATCCACACTAACCACACTAAATATTGTTCAAGGACCCTTCTCACAAACATGTCATAACTTACTTAAATGTAGGTATGCCAAAGAGCAAGCACTGACAACAGTCAATAGGTATTGTCAATACTTGTTAATTGCTACACCTAAATCAAACATTCCATTAATTTTATCAGCTGCAGCTTTATCTTGCTGAGACATCTGTGAAAAGGGTACATTACAGTAAGTGCTATCTAGTGAGCAAAACAATTATATACTGTACAATATGATGATTTCAAAATTTGATCTATATTATTTACATCCATATACTAGGCCAGATTTACGACTTTTAATAACAAACAACACTCGCACCACAGTCACATAGCATTTTGTGGGCTTACATCAAGTATCAAGGAAAAGAAGAGTCCGCACACTGTTCTCAAGCTCCAAGAAACTCACTTTTTAGAGGAGCTTGGAGCTTGAGAACAGTGTGCGGACTTCCCTCTTCTTTTCCTTGATTCTTCCCTTGATGTCCAGCACCTGGCCTAAATGCAGGCGTGGTGGGATGTGCACACAATCTTCTCTTTGAACTTACATCCAGTATGACATTCTAGGAATTCACATTTACACAGAATAAAAATTCTCGCACAGCATTCAGAGATTCAGTATGTTGAAAATACCTTCAATAAACAAGCAGCATTTGAAGGCTTCTACAGCTAATAACAAATTGCCAAAACATGAATGCTTAAATGGAGGAGCTTTGAAAACATACATGATGTCCAAAACTCTCTTCCTTCTATGGCGTTCTTTTCTGTGTTTGTGTTCAGTTGACAGTGACAGGTGGGGAGGAAGGAAGAGAATAATGGGAAGGACATGCAATAATAGTAATAATGTTATGGGCAAAGCGAGATAATCCTCACACACCCTGCAGCGATGTCATCACAGACAGAGTTGCCGAACGAGCATCCTAGATTTGAAAATAACATGTTTTGGGTGATTTGATCGGGAAATCGCAACTTAATCCCTACCTATTTTGAACCTAAATCCCATTGTTCTGATGTGAGGAGATTGTCTATACAGTATAGTGTGTATTTCAAGGCAAAATTAAGAAATGTCCACATGGTGAGGTCCAACACGCAGTTTCATTCATGACTTAATGTGCTCTGGCCTGCAGAGCCACCTGGAAAGCTGCAGTGCCCATGTACCAGAGAATTACTAAAATCAAAGGACACATCTTTCCACTCAAACAGAGAGCGTCTCCTTTCAAACCCCAATGGTTCTAATCAGCCCCCCGCCCACAGGAGTGGCCCAATTCTCTCACAACTTGCTACAAAAATCCCTCATGAAAAACTATATAATCTCCTACCTTTCATTTTCAACCTTCACATGTGTCTCCTTCTCTAATAATCAAAAAGTGCTATATATTTCATCTCGCAATTTACTTCCGGATGGTTCGTTTTGCACTTTTTTTGCCACATCGGTCACGGGAAAGAAATAAGCGCTGCCGTGGTCTATGGAAACGAGCCCAAAAGTGCACCCAAATAAGCCCAAAATCGCTTATACAAACAGTCAGACCTGGCAACGCAGCCTACGCCAATCATGCGTGAGAGATCTACAAGCTATGGGGCAGAGACGCCACCGTATCTTAGCAACAACTACAGCGCTCACTCTCATTGGTCGTGTCACGCTAAGAGCAGTCTCCAGACAATGGCATCGCAGACAGCTTGCTGTTACTGCTGTAGCCATGACAGTCAGTCCCAGCGACGACGGACAGGGCGCTGTGATAGCTGCCATGTCGCTAACGCTAACGTGGTTGTCATGCCTGCAGCGGCTGTGCAATCACTTTGTCAACAATGCACGTTCGTGTGGTGAATGTCAATATTGCTGCTCAGTTAGTCCATTGTAGATGGTGTATGTTTGTGTGTGTCTTCTGGAGAACTATGTAGCTCCACAGCAACTACAGTAACTAACGTAATGGCAGGACCGCCCCGTGCAACGCATGTTAGCCTGCATTATGGTCATGTAGTAATTTCAGATAATTTCCCTCCGATTACAGCAGTGCTTATCAACCCTTTCACGCCGCCGCCCCCCCCCCCCCCCCCAAATAAACGTACTTGATCTGGGGACCCCCCCCCCCCCCCATTCTGTTTGACTCCGTTCCACAAGTACATATTGTGAAAATAGCCGATCTACAAGCTCAAAACGCCTCACGTTGAGAGGCTTTGTAAGCTTGTAGATCGGCTATTTTCTACATGATTGCCTCTTTCTTACATTCTTTGACAATGTGGCCCATGTTTTCATAGTATAGTTTGTTGACTACTTTTGTTGCAGAAATGCTCATTTCCTTTACTTTCCTTTTTTTATTGTCTCCGCCAGGCCGAAAGGCATGGCGCAAGACTATGTTTCACCCCCTGTCCGTCCGTCTGTGATAGCTAATCTCTCACATCGTTGACTTGATCGCAGCAAAATAACAGCCCGATGAGTCAGTGAGAGCTGGATAAACGAGGTAAAATGTGTCAAAAGGAGTCTGTACGGCTGTCGATAAATGAACACATGACGTCGGTGGGAGAGGAGATATTGTGTCTTTTGGACAAACAGCAGCGTCGTGCTGATGTTTGTTGTGTGAAGCAGCTTAATGTCAGAGTGTTTGTGTTGGAGCGCCTCAGTGCGGCTGCAGAGTTCATGTGCAACCTCTTCCAGAGAGAGACAGAGACACTAGAAACTCTGCTGGGGAAAAAAACACTGCTGGGCATTGACTTTCATATGGACATTGATCTACACACTGCAGGTATATCTGCTACACACACAACATCAAACTACACACTGCAGGTATGATGCAGCGTTTGCATTACAGCCAGCATGCCAGCGTAGTTCCCATATGGTTTCAAGGTGGGCTAAACCATATGGACCCCATGTCAGCAATGTCAGCGGCATCCACTTCAGTCCCAACTGCGATGCCCATGCAGGCTATAAGTAGCTTCTACCTGGCCCTTAGGTGGGGGTGCATTTCGCCTTTCCGACATGTTGCCTTTCCGACGTTGACGAACCCTATACCTAACCCTAACCCTAACCCTAACCGCACGCGGAAGCCACTAGTCGGAGTGGCGAGATGTCGGAATGGAAGGAGAACCCCCTTAGGTGGGCCCCAACTACCCATGTTTATGTGGGACCAAGGCGGGTCCTACCTGGGTTTGCCCATGCAGGCTTTAACTGGGTTCTACCTGGGCCCTAGGTGTACCCTAACCAACCACAGTGCAGTGCCCATCGCTCCAATTGTTGTGACGTCAGGGCTCTCAATACTGCACATTGGTGGAGGAGGGGGGGCCGCAGGGCGACCGCACACATCGCTGAACCAATGGTAGCCCACGGATGTTTCCTCTGGGGATTTACAATCTGCCCCTCTATGCCACATATCATCCGCACTACAGGGTCTTCACTGACCGAGCCACGGCCTCACTGACCCTCATGACGCTACGCCACTTATATGAGTTGCCAAGTGGCCGCGGGCGCTACGTGGGCGTGGCCGCGGGCTAGACGCGAGCCCCCGCGTAGCGGGGGCGAGCTTCTAGTTAACTCAATGACAGCTTTAGGGTCCATCTCTTTTCAAAGGCAGAGCTCCTCAAAGTGAACTTTGCTCTCGTGTCTCTTCAACTCTGTGCCAGCGTTCTGAACTTCTTGATACAATGATGGGTGTGAGATGAGGGCAAAGAGCCTTGAGTGCCACTTTGATGTCTCTTCCCTGGGTTGTGAAAGAAAGTCTCACAACAGAATTCATGCTTACCTGGAATAAGCCATGAGTCCAATACAAATCCAAGTCATTAAAGTTCAGAGGACTTTTAGTACAAGAGCCTTGAGCCTCAGTGCCACTTTAAAAGGAGAACGCAAACTGAGCCTGAGGATTCAGTATACAGACGATGAATGGCATATTACCTTGCAGAGTGCATTCAAAAAAATCATTCAGCATACACACCGATATACAATATCATATAATCTAGCCCCAACATCTAGTACCTAAATGTAAAATGTATCAGAGTATCTCCATTTCAACAATTTTTTGAGCATCCGGTTTCATGGTTCATGGTTTCAAGAACCATGAGTTAGACCATTATTCAGCTCAGGACGCTATTGAGGATGAATGAATCATACTGTATAAAACCTACAAGTGGATGAAGGACAACTCTTTCTTTACTGTAATGGATTCAACAATGGATTCAACAATTTACTAACCCTGCAAACATTTCAGACTAATGGTCTTCATCATCAGAGCATTTGATGATTGGATCCATTGGCACGCTGGTTCTTTTTCCAAGGTTCTGGACATACAAGGTTTCCGCCTGACAGTGATGATGATATAATATAATCTGCCGTCCTGCAAGAATCAAAGAGATTTGTCTGGAAAATGTCTGTTTGTTTTGAGGATAATATACAGTTTCAAGGCACGCTTACCTTGACTGCTCACATACAGTACACACATTTTAACTAGTACACTAGCAACCAACATCAGCGCAGTAGGAAGGCAGGAGGGCTGTTTGTTTGTATGATGTTTTGTTCAAGCTACTGGTGATCGTCACAATAGAAACCAGGCACATTGATCCAATGTTGCCTAAAGCGAAATTTCCTCCACTTTAAAATGTACCTCATCTTATTGACCCTGCTTCCAACACCTTCGGCGAGGGGCACCCGTCCACTCATGCATTCTCAATAACAGTCACTTGTCCAACATAATGACAAGCCACAGTCCCCTCTGACCTCCTCTAAGCCCAATAACATATATTTATAAGATATGTGAGTCATTCTACTGCATCAAATATTTTTTCAGGTCGTTGTAGTCCTTTTTGAGAACCCGGCCTTCACATCAAAGCTACATGTCACCTGTTTGTCATTAGTGCTTCTAAAAACAAGTAATCTTTTCACATGCAGACTATATGTAATGTGTCCTGATAAAATACACCTCTGGGTGAAACATTTTCACCAAGGGGTATTCATCACTGGCAGAGGAAAAAAGCTCTATTAGTTTTACACTGGCATTGGTTGTTGTTTATTTACAAAGGCAAACACGAAATATGGCTGCAAGCAGCAATAATACGGGGCCAGTGAATGCAGAAAGAAAAAAGAAAGAAGCAATGATAAGTAATATGCACAATAAGCCATATAGAAGACTGAACTTGAGAGAAAGAAAACCATGCAATTAACAAGAGCATTTTCAACTCTCACTAACCCTAACCTCAGTAAAACTATGCCTACCCCTAACCTCAAGAAATACTATGCGTAAGCCTAAGAATGCCAAATCATGATCACCTCAACACATCGTCGGGGACAGGGATCAAACCATCGACCTCCGGATTCATAGCCTCTGTTTTGCTAACTACTCTAGATCACTGGTTCCCTAACCATCTACCGATAGTGAAATTGTACGTCTCCTCGGAACAGAAACCAGTGAAAGTAGCCGACCTACAAGCTCACAAAACGTTGCTATCTGAAAAGTTGTGAGATTGTAGAGCGGCTATTTTCACAAGGAAATAGGGTATACATTGAAAAAATCACACCCAGTGTGAAGTGGGCGGTGTGTGGTCATCACAACATGACTCACTTTAAATAAAGGATAAATGACTTTTTTTAAAGTCCATACTGCTATTCATAGGGCTGCACATGTGTCATGTGTTTCGCTAGCCAATCACAGTACTGAATTTGCAAAGTCAGCCAATCACATTACAGTTAGTGGTGATGACACTAGCTGTAATGTGATTGGCTGATATGAAAAAAGTATCGATTTGCATTAACAATGGAAGGGTTAGGGGGTACACAAATGTTTTGGTCGGTGTCCAAAACTCACTTATAGGGGGCGGCTACACCGCCCCAAAAACATACTCTCTATTGCACATGCATTCATTGATACAATCATGCAATGTTGTGTGCAATGCAATTTAAATGAAGTTTGAATTCTGTGAGGCTTGAACTGGCAACCTTGACGTTGCAAGGCAGACGCTTTAGCGAGAAGCCAGTGGACCAACAGACTTGATTTAGTGAAAAAGGAGAACAGACAGATGATACCGTTTCACGCAAATAGCTGAAAAATCCTGGGTTTAAGTGCTCTTCAAACTGCTCAAAATTGTGGGAAATCTAAGGGCAGAGCTTACTGGTCAAAGTGACACATGTGTTCCTCATGAGTCAAGGCAAAAGTGTAAGCAAGTTTCACGACCTTTGGCCAAACGAGGCATGACTTATGCCTTTTTAAAGTTTGCATGTTCCAAAAATGTCTATAGCTCCCCCCTTTGGCCAATTGGAGTAAGATTGGTTTAAGTGATATTTGCAATGACCCTCTACATTACTGCAAAGTTTCAAACAAATGTGAGCCTGCATGTGTGTGTTAGGCGCAGATGAATAATTGTCATAAAACTGCAATTGTTAAAACCTCTCCTCCTGGGATTTTTGAGCAATCTGCACGAAACGTTTTACACATGAACTTTGGACCTCTGCCGACAAAACGTTAGTAGCGGATTTTCCATAAGTGAAAGAATGAAGCTTTTAAGAGACAATTACTGTTTTTCATATAATTCAAAATGGTGGGAGATCTAAAGGTCAGAGGTCAAAAGTCAGAGGGTAAAAGTTGTTGTCATGAGTAGACGCATGTATGTATTGAAGTTTCATGGCTGTAGGTCAAACAGGGCATGAGTTGTACCTGTTCAAAGTTGGCATTTTCAATTGAGTGCTATAGCGCCACCTTTTGACGAAAGATTGTGAGAATTATTTCTTGATAGTTTTTCATGACCATCTACCTTATGGCCGAGTTTTGTGAAAAGCGGTTCAGCCAGAACTGCGAAAAGTGGCAGAAGAATTAGAAGAATCGGAAGAATAATGCCAATCTTAAAACGGAGCCCAGCTCAGTGCCTGAGCTCTGGCCCCGTAATAATGCCAATAACAAAACGGAGCCTTGCTCTGCAGAGCCTGGCCCCGTAATTAGACTGTAGGGAGTGTTTTAAATGGCTATTGGGGGGTTTTATGGTTCAAATGGAAATACTGGTTATAATGTATTTCAGTAAGGTCAATATTTCACTGGTCTCAATTGATGTAGGTAGCAATATTTTAACAGGGTCAGATATTAAAGGCTCCATCATCTCCTTTGTGTGTGCGTGCGCGTGCGTGTGTGTGTGTGTGCGCGTGCGCGCGTGCGTGTGTGTGAATATGAAACAAATATTAAAGAGGTGGTGCCATGGTTTTGCACTTTTTCTGTTTTTCATGTGTCTATGAGGTTGATATAACTTCATTAAGCCCCCTGGTGGTGATTTTATGGTGTTTTATGTCTTATCTGACTATTTTGAGTTTCTTCCTGGAGGCTGAAACCCAGTGTTCGGAAAGTTCACTTAAAATATGAACTAGTTCAGTTCTTTTTCGTTCTTTTTTTCTCCAATATATATATATATATATAATTAATAAGGGTCTCTCAGCTAAGGGGTCCTTGACTTGGAAAAAGGTTGAATACCCACGCCTGTGTTATTATATTATATGAATATAATCCAGGATTATGCCATTTGTAGCCATAATGTTTTAATAGCAGACCTACAAGCTCACAATGAGTTGCATCCACGATGCGTTGTGAGATTGTATATCTGATATTTTAGGCACGGGCCACCGTCGTGCTGCGAAGTGTAAATTAGGCTCTAGCCCAGAGAGGACAGCAGCAGCAGCAGAGAGAGAAAGAAAAGGCATCAATAGCGCAAAGTTGCGAAAAAGACTTTGTTTTAAACACAAGCAGTACACCCCAACGTTGTTGTTGTTCATACGTGTGTGTAGCTAATACAGCGCAGAAGCTTTCTTTAATTACAACATGATCTTGCGTCGAAGACTCTGCAAGAAGAACAAACAGCTGTGGGTCATTATCACTCGATGCTACAGTGACACAACTTATAAACTTATAAACGGACATTTATTTTATAAAGCTAAGTGTTGCTTCTCGCATTTTTAACCCGAGGGTCTATCTGTAATGACGTAGCTGCATAGTGGTCTGTAGTCTGCATGTAAATAAGACTTTATTTTATAAAGCTAAGTGTTGCTTCTCGCATTTTTAACCCGAGGGTCTATCTGTAATGACGGAGCTGCATAGTGGTCTGTAGTCTGCATGTAAATAAGACTGAGTTCACTCCGCGCTGCGCAGAGGAATGACAGACACCGCCTTGCTTTTCTCTTTTTTGGCTGATGGTGCGTTCAAGACGCCTCGGAAACACAGAATAGGATGAAATACAACATGACAAACCGATGTAACCATGGAAATTTGGGACACTCTTGAACAAAGTTAAACTGTGAGAGAACGCCGTTCACAAACGCCACAATGAACGCGTTCACAATAACGTTCATTTAGCGGATATACAGTACGTTCAGTTCACGTTCGCCCAAAATATGAACGAGTTCATGAACGATCGTTCATTGAACGCGTTCAGGCACAACACTGCTGAAACCTTGAGGGTCAAACGTGCCAATAGAAAAACAGCCATTTAATGACACAGTAAAAATATACCTCCCCCTCATTATCATAACACAACAGGTGTGGGCATGAGGAGGAGGAGGGACTAGGACAGGTGGGTGGTGCTATGGTGGTGGAGGAGGTGCTAAGGTGAGAACCAGGTATACTTAATGAACTGGAAGCGTGCCCACATAAAAACATAATTTTAACACTTTCTGTACACTCTTTTGAAAAGAATCTTCCTCCTAGTATAACCATAATACCTGATGATTATGTTTTAGGGGGGGGGGGAATCAATGAAAATCACGGAATCACGTCTTTAAAGAGGCCAATGACCAAAAAATATGCTATCCTATTTTTGTGAGGTTATTCAGCTGTATGATTGAGTGCTGTAGCCTCATGACAGAAGTAATGTTATCATTTGTCGGCTGTTTATTGATCTGTCTTTGGGCTCAGCTTGATCGTACTCAGTAGAGACTGAAGGCCTGATGGCCTGATGGTCAAAGGCCTTTTTCTCTTGAATGCTGTGAAGCAGCATCCTTTCCACTTCATCACCTTTGGAAAAGGTCATTCTCTCGTCTCTATGATAACCAGGGACAAAGGCAAGGCAGAGTGGATCAATAGCCGACTCTAGTCCCTATCAGCAGAGAAGCATTGATCCGGGAATGAGGGAGATGACCGGCGATGCCGTGTGCCTCGGGACTGGCTGGCAGATCTGCTGTCCTCTAGTAGAGGACATGGACAAACAACCTCCAATAACCCTGGTGTCAGGCCTGTATATCTGGCCTGTATGTGGAACATTGCTTTGGGGCAGGTGAGTGAATGTTTCTGACATCAATGCAGCTGCTGGGCTCAAGATGCTCTCATGCGTGGTAAAGTGAGTAAATGAATGTTAAAATATGAGAGTCCCAGAACAGCGTACTGTTGCTCTCGGCTGCAACACATTAAATTCCCCCCCCCCCCCCACTCTCTCACACACACACACACACACACACACACACACACACACACACACACACACACACACACACACACACACACACACACACACACACACACACACACACACACACACACACACACACACACACACACACCCCTCTTTCTCTCTCTCAAAGACAAGACAGAGTTTCTCTGTTTAGGGAGAAGTGAAGACACAGATTTAGTGCCTGTCCCACAAAATCATGCAGTGCATCGTTGCCACTGGCATGCAAGTTGAGGCATTTTACCTGCTTCATGCATACTTAAATAATGATACAAAAAAAAAAGAGTCTGCCGGCAGCTAATTGAATTCCTGCAGCTTCTCGCCAACTCCATTTAAATCCTCTTCCTGAAAATGGTTTTCTCTCTCCTTCCCCACCGCATTGTACGTCTTTGCTTATTTTGTCGCAAACATTCACCCTTGAGCTACAGCTTAGCAATGCCGGCTCTTTTGTGAAGCCGTACAAAGCCGGAGCAATTAAAGCCTCTTCTCTCCCTTAACAAGCTCTAATCCAGACATGCTTTTATTGCATTTGATTTCGCTCACTGGCTGTGCCAAAAAATTGCTGAGAGACAGTGGCCCTGCTCATGCTCCCAGTGTAGCAATCAGCAGTGAGGATGTGGAGACTCAGTGCAGGGTTCTGGAAGCTGTCACTTTCACAGCCAGGAATGCACCACCCCAAGAGAGATGCCCAGATCCACCTATCAAACGGTAAATTGTTTGGCAGAATCACAACGCAGTGATGCCAGCGAATATGGAGGAGTTAAAGAATGCTTGCTGGACCGATGCAGTGCAACATATCACCGCTGTCAGGCAGAAACCTTGTATCTCTATATATATATATTTCATATTTTTAGGTTGTTGTTTTTTTCTTCACAAACACATTTTATACTTTGTCATATGACATTGTTGCTCAAAAGTTGTGAAAATACCTTATCTTCAAGCTCACAGTGCACCGCGATGTGATGTGCGGTAACCTTGTAGATCTGCTGTTTTTGCTATTTCATTTGTTTGTTTTCATTTTTTATTGTGTGTGTGCTTGTGCGTGTGCGTGTGCGTGTGCGTGTGTGTGTGTGTGTATGTGTGTGTTTGTTTAATAAATATGTGACTACACAATAACTACATTGGATCCATTGGAACACAGGTTCTGTTTTTAATTTCCTGAAAAGTCACAGTTTTGGACATACAAGTTTTCTACCCGATGGCAACAATATACTGGGTATATGTGAATTAATTGAGGCCTGCAGAAATGATCCAGAGGGCTGATAACAGAGCACCGTGGTGACTTGACAGATGTGCTTTGTTACAACAATAAACCAAAAACAGGAGGGGCTGCAAACGCCCCCGGCCAAGCCTTACTCTGACACCGAGGCATTAGCCCGCAAGTTGTTTCAAACAGCGCTCGCCTCTCGCTGCGCTCACCTCGGCTGAAACTTCGATCCGAGCTTCACCTTTCCTGATTTAGATTCACCGTTGGTTCCGACAGCCGGCCTACTCAGGGTCCACTGTTAGACTGTCAGCTCTACTGTGATGTTGTACAGTATCGGAGTGTCCAGGAGCCGCAGTCCATCTGTCACTTTGAATCTGTCCGCCTACTGTCTCCATCAATCCCAGGGTCCCACAGCATAACTGAACAAGATGTTCCCCGCTGACAGGCTGTTACAAAACAGTGTGCATCCCTCCTGGGGGAGCAGCAGAGACAATTGGACTTTATTGGAGCTGGTGGGATGGATCGGAAAAATAAAAAGAGATGCAGACAGGCAGAGGGAAAGAGATGAGAGGCAAAAAGAAAAACAACAAAAGGTGGTAGGTAGGTAGGTAGATAAATAAATAAATACATGAACTGACGGACAGACAAACAGAGAGACAGACACAGTATATAGATATACACTGTAGTGTAGATAGATGCATGGGTGGACAGATAAAGACATATAATAGATAGACAGACAGACAGCTTTGACAGGGGACAAAGAGGAGACAAATGTAGCGAGGTGGTGGTGGGTGTTCGCGTGAACATGAAGAAATATGAAGTGTATTGCCGCGTTCCCCAGACTCGGGAACAGCCCCAAGCCAAGAGTAAACATCGGCACTGCCCCTGGATGTGGAGGCTGAGGCGGTATACAAATGAGGCGCTGACAGGCTGCAATCCAATTAGATGAAGAAATATGAGGGGTGCTGTGTGGAGACGAGGGCTCTATCAGCGCCTGGCAGCTTTGGGAAGATCAAGCACTTCACCAGCGTGGCTGCTTTTCTGCCTGCAAATCTGATGGATCACCTGACATGCACACGCACGCACAGATGCACGCACGCATGCAAGCACGCATGCACGCACAGAGATAGGTACACGCACGCTCGTGCACACAAACATGCAAACATGAATAATAAAGTGTACACACACACACACACACACACACACACACACACACACACACACACACACACACACACACACACACACACACACACACACACACACACACACACACACACACACACACAGAATGCACACAACACTCCACAAATATGCACACACATATCATTGTGATTGTGGACATTACTGTTGTCCCTGGCCACCATCATCATCATCATCATCATCATCATCATCACCACCACCACTGTTTTTACAAGCCGTGAGATGTGGGTGGTATTGTTTTCAACTTCTGTGTGTGTGTGTGTGTGTGTGTGTGTGTGTGTGTGTGTGTGTGTGTGTGTGTGTGTGTGTGTGTGTGTGTGTGTGTTATCATTTTCAAAAATGTGGTCCTGGAGACACAGAAGAAGTACCACAGAAGTAGTTTTCAGTACTATGCCAGGTGCTTAGTATGTCTGTCTGTGTACAGATTCTGTCAATGCGATAGTGTTAACAGTGCAAGATGCAGTGACAAAACGTTACAGGAATGTACTGTAGGACCCCCTTCTTTGCCGGAAGCAGGGGAAATCAGATACTGGCGAGTTGACACCATTTGTTTCCTTTAGCATTGCTACAACATCCTAGTAACCATAAGGTTTTAAAACTATTTGACTGACCTCAAATATAAAATTATAATTACAAGTCTAACCCTTTAAGAGAAGAGGAAGGCCAAAGAGGAGATTTATGGATTCTGTGAGGGCATGCAGGTGGCTGGAGCGACAAAGGAAGATGCAGAGAATAGAAGCAGATGGAAACAGATGATCCGCTGTCGCGACCCCTGATGGGAATTAGCCGAAAGAAGAAGAAGAAGACAGGAAACCGCGGGCAGATAGAGAGAGAGGAGACACACGAGACTGGACACCAGAAATAAGATTCAAACCAGGTCCTCGCAACTCACAGGGGATAAAATGTAATAACTGATGTGTTGATGTGTTGTTAATCTGTCTATCCTGTGTTGGAAAAATCGAATAAATAAATACATTATTAACAAATACATAAATACGTTGATTTGCCCCAGTAAGACCTGGGGGGGTTTGAGAAGAAAAGGCACCCAATGGAGACAATTGTCCACTAGAGAGTGAAACCCATGCTGTTCCAAAAGAACAGAATTCCATTTGGGGATTCAATACAGTAATCTTCTCTCTCTCTCTCTCTCTCTCTTTCTCTCTCTCCACCCTCTGGCCCATGGTGTGATAGAGCTGGTGTCATTAATTCTGCAGAATGGGGTGAAGATGAGAAAGGCACGGAGTCACAATCTTCACAGCCACATATATAGAGCCTACTCTCCCTTCATCTCTCTCTCTCTCAGACGCGCACGAACACGCACACGCACGCACACACACACACACACACACACACACACACACACACACACACACACACACACACACACACACACACACACACACACACACACACACACACACACACACACACACACACACACACACACACACACACACACACACACACACACACACACACACACACACACACACACACACACACACACACACACACACACACACACACACACAACAGAAAGATACTATCTCCCATGCCTGAAAACCATTTCTATGTACCATTAGGAACTGAAATGGGGTCTTTTGGAGGACTTGTGGGCTAGGGATCATCAAAGCATACATGCTACCATGTGCACATGCCTTTTCTGCTCAAGCTGGGTGAAAACCAAACAATATACAGGAAACAGAGATTAGCACACCCTTATAACACAGATTTGAATAATGCAAATGAATGAATGAAACTGGACTGGATGTACGTTCACATGAGACTTATAATACTGTAGAGTATGTAGACATTTATTTCTCAACCCCTCAAATGGGAGAGAAAAACCCTGAGAAACACACATTGCATTACCACTAAATCAATACATGGCAGGCTTAGAAGAAATAACATTGTTCCCTCAGTGGGGGAGCGAGAAATAGAAAGAGAAATAGAGAGACAGAGTGGGTCTTGCAGCCTTGGAGCTGGCTCTATTTTCACTATTGGGAATGCTGCTACAGCCGCGGTGCGTTCCACACGGCTGCTTGCCTTCAGTGAGCTGACAGCCACAAAAATGACTGTTTACTGCTCTCCGGCGGAGCAAGATAAGCCCACAGATGGTGCTCTCCACTCCAACAGGTCGAGAGGAGAGCCGTCTCCAAGTGGCAGAGAGCAGGGTGTAGGGAGATTGTGGAGGCCAGAGTGATAGAGAGGTGGACAAGGGTGGAGAACTGAAGATAGAGGAAGATTCACAGAGCGACATGGTATTCAGGTTGAGTGACAAAGGTGTTTTTGATATGTCCAAATAAAAGATAACAAGGGAGTCCGAAACTGAAAAAAGGACTATGGAATAGCCTGCCCTGTACTGTACAGTAGCTGAACATTGCAAAAATACCTCTCCACAGCAGTGTGGTATATAATGTGGTACTGTATACATGTAGTAGTAAACATGCATACTAGATCACTCATACATAAATAGATAAAGTGGCTTGTCCAATCCCCCATCTCCTTAGCCCATCAGTATAACCTTGAATTACATACGGTAGGCCTATTTAGCATCTAATTCATCAAATACAGCATGCAATAGCTGTGCATAACAATCACCTTGGAGGATTTACAATTAAAGGGGAAATCCCCTCGCAATCATTGAGGAACATGGCTCTTCATTTCAGAGCTAAGTCAGTTTTTTGTTTTCTTCCGCACAGACATCCTCCTCGATTTATCAGGCAGTTATTTAAAAAACAGGTTTTGGCAATTATTCTGTGAGCTCAACTTCAATCTTAACGCCATGAAAACACATAGGGGACGGCAGGGATTTACGCTTAGATGTGTTGTATCTGTGAGGGATCAGCCAGGCTGACAAGTGTGAAATTTGAGGGAAGTCAATGGAATGGAACGGAAGGGGCCCATCAACATCCTACAACTCAGAGAGGGGAAAGAACCGAGATAAAACACTATGACCATCAGGACCTTTGAACTTAAGATAGAGGGGCTACCACTGGCAACAGGAGCATTCAACGGGAAAATAGACCCCCCCCCCCCCTCCACCCCCACCCCCGCCCTTTCACACATTTTCATTTTGGTTTCACCAGCCAGCTTCCAGCCCATTCTTGATTTCCCAAGCGCCAGTTTAATCACCAAAGTGTGAGAGAAGGACGGCCGAGGGGACTAATCTCAGTGAAAAACAAAACAAACGAGCCAGTAGTAGTATGTCCAAGGGCAAATGTAACTTGTCTACAGACCGTTCGCAATTAGCGAAGGGAAAATGAAAAATAGCAAAAATGTCTTTCTGACGTGGTGGAAACTCACTCACCCTTCTACATATCGCTACAGTGAGGAGAATTATGCCAATATTTGAATCAGGTGGGAAGAGTGGGTGCAGGGAAAAAACGCAGAGGGAGAATGGGAGAGAAGAAAGCAAGCCGTCATTTGCCTTTAGTCTAAGAGGTGCCTGCTGATCTATGCGTGGCACGGTTGTTTCTTGTCTGTCTTATCGGGCCGGCAGACAAGCCGGAGCAGCACCTGACTGTTTCTCTGACACATCTAGATAACTGAGACCAGACGACCGCTGATTCCATCAGAGATGGGAAAGCAATCTAACCCCCTCAACTCCCTCGTCTCCACGCGACAACCCTTGCTGGTTGGAGATGGCGGGTGAGAGAGAGAGAAAAGCTTGGAGACCCTGCTGTGGTTTCGCCAAGGACATCTGGTTATGTCAGTTAAAAAATGTCACCCTCAACAACCGTATGCATAAAAACAAAGAGTAAAGATGTCATGGCAGAATAAATATCTACAGTACTCTGTGGAATGGAGCTTCAGTCCTGAAATCCCTAAATTCTCTTGCAAGATTTAAGAATGACCTCAAATCATGGCTCCATCTTAACACTAACTGGTCATAGTTAGATCCCTACCCCGGATAGCCCACTCTACATTGGATTGTTCTCTTCAGGTACCTCTTGTCCTATATGTATTGCTCCCAACTTTATATACCGTATATGGATTTATTGTTCTTTGTTTCATGGTTGTTTGTACAGTTTGTTGCGTGTTGTTCTATTGTTCTATGTTCTATTAAAATCTGGTACATACTATTATAATATAGTAAATATCTTTTATTCTGTGTTTTACACAAAGGGTTCTTCTCTATTAAGATCTTTGTAAAAGAAATGGACTAAATAAAGAAACAAAGGCTGTTCCTGCTCTATTACAACTCACTTTTAAACAAAGAAAAATTTGCGTCAGTTACTGAAAGACAAAATAAATTCAACAGATCATTTTGCATTCACACAGAATAGTCTACAGTGTTACGGCAGCAATGACAACTTCCCTGAATCATGCGGGCAAGTTGCGGGTCTGGCTCAAGAAAGCAAACACAATTACCTAATCATTATGCTACGCTGATTGCTCTTGATTTATAATTACCGAGCTTGGGGCCCGGTCTGCGTTTTAACATTAATTCAATAAGCTTATTTGTGCGTGTCTTTGACTTGCAGCTGCTGATTGTCTGATGCTGTGCAGGTGCAGGTCCTCGGCCTTGTTGCATAAGGCCATATTCTTCTTTAAGTCACGGGTGGCCTTTTAAACACACTGACACACTCACAGACACACTGCATACCCCAGAGACTACTGTGGCAGGTT
This sequence comes from Gymnoscopelus microlampas, assembly GCF_963454915.1. NCBI lineage: Eukaryota > Metazoa > Chordata > Actinopteri > Myctophiformes > Myctophidae > Gymnoscopelus > Gymnoscopelus microlampas. The sequence goes on along the minus strand of NC_139945.1, from coordinate 48,550,053 downwards.
AACAATGTGTTATAATATCTCCCCGTCCCCTACCTGCATGGACTATAAAAACATACCATACCAAATTAGACTTGTCAGAACTGGGTTACCAGAGGGAGGCTGAATGATGTGATTAAGGAGTGGTTGTTGGACTAACATCACTCAGCTCTGTAATCACTTCAGACAACCCAGTATAAAATATTCTCTAATGATTGGAACAGACATTGTGTCTATGGTTGACTTTATGTGCTTTACACACCAATTTTGTAGGTAGGGAGAAAAAGGAAAGTCTTAAAATCCGGCTGCCAAGGGCACTTTTTTATTGATGGAGGAAATAGTGAAAAACATTATTACTCACAAATGGCTTGACTTCAAGGGTCAAATCCACCTGGAATATTTTACTGAAATTAAGAAATGATGGAATGTTAAGAGCTAATGGCATAGTATTTTTTGTCTGACAAAGCTGAATAATGTACTCAGCACCTAAAGACCTCAAATATAAAATCCTTGCCTCAGCTATATAAAGATAAAGCAGAAAGCCAAAAGCCAAAAAAAAAAACACAGCATGGAAAGAGCGAAAAAATACATTAAAGTAAAAAGAAACATTGTAAAAATAAAAAATACAAAGCATCATCAGTATGCCAGAATGTTATGATGGCAGATAAGGCTGCAAACAAGGTGACAAGTTTATTCTGGGAAACATTGGCCTCTGTCTTTCCGGTTTGTACATTTCCTTTGTCACAATAAAATGATCAGTTATCAAAAGAAGTGACAAGCCTGAAAAAAACTGAAAATTAAAAACAACAGAACTATTCTGGGGTGTCAAAAAGTTATTATTTCTTTAGAAGTTACAAAAATACCTCCTATAAACTTTTTATAGCATTTGGATTTTCAATCAAGATCAAACTTGGAAACTGGTGAATGGAGAGCTCTCGAGTGCAAAGGCAGAAAGCGGTGCAGGTGAGTTGATAAGCTGATTGATTTGGAGAGATACAGCGACCGCAATGCCCTAGTGCGATGATGAGAAACTGATAAGAAAAATCTATTGGACTTTTTTTTTCACACCCCATACAAAGCAAAAGGCTCCCAGACCTAAATATAGAGAAGAGTCAGAGATGGACAGCAAAATCATGATTCTGGTCAATGGGAGGACCAAACGTCAGCATAACCCGGTAAATCTCTAGCGAGAGGAGGATATAAAAGCTCAAGGTCGTTTCAGTCTCACTCAAGACTCATTATGTCTGTGTTCAATCCTTTCCTCTTCCGCGCAAGGTATATTTTAGGACGGCACAGTCAGCCATTAAAAGCCCTCCTACCTGCCAGTTTCCCACAAAGGCTTAAGGGTAAGGCTCAAATTAAAGCTGTCTTTTGACAAAAGCGGCTAATGTATTCACCGCCTGATAACACTCCAAAGCTGAACAGAGAATGACAAAATGGTGATGGCAAAAAATGGTAATGTCGTGAGAATATTATATGGGGGTAGAATGCCAAACGAGGCCAGGTGTCATGTGTTGTTAAGAAGACATGGCAGCTTTTGCCGAGGCTGGGCCGGCAACATGGCCAGCAATATGGTTATGCAAGTGTTTCTCTAACAAGAAGTCAGTGCTACAGAGGCTCTTTGAGAGGTCAACAAATTCCCAAATATCTTTTCATATACAAAACGAGAGTTGATAGCCTACTGTATGTAATTTGATATATATTGCATTTTGCAGTCTTGTCTGATTGCTCTGAATTTAAATCAAATAACATTGTATAGAACTGAATTAGAGTCTGAGATATCTCTTGATATTTTGTGCTGATTTTGGTGCTAGAGGGAGCATGAAAGCTGTCAACAAGTTTCATGTTAATCCGCTCATTAGATTTTGCCATACAGTACGTTGTGTGTTAGTGGAAATTTTGGCTTAAGGGTGGTGCTAGAAGAAAGGTCATGGGGTTACCAAAATAAGTATGATTCATCCTCTGGTACACAGAAAATTCCATGGAAATGCACCCCAGACGTTTTTGAGATATCTTTGGAACCAAAGTGTTGGACCGACAGGCAGACGGAAGGATGGACAGATTAACCAAAACGACTGACACCACCATCATTACAGCCTAAAAAGACCACCTGCTGCAATCAGGGGGGGGGTTGAAAGTCATTTCATATGCCCATGGGTTCCATCCCTCATAAAATGTCTCTATACAGTCCTCCTATCCAAGCTCTCACTTGTTGATGGCAGCTGACTCTGGTAGGAAGTAAATGTATTTGTACACACACACACACACACACACACACACACACACACACACACACACACACACACACACACACACACACACACACACACACACACACACACACACACACACACACACACACACACACACACACACACACACACACACACACACACACACACACACACACACACACACACACGTAATGGCAGTGTGAGTGATGGGCAGCAAGGGACCTCTCTGCCAATCTCCAAAACAAACATCTCTATTTTCTCACCACTCGTCGCTAGCAATCATACTGTGAAGCATAATTATTTTCAAAACCTCTCAGCCCCATCTTTGAAAACTGCACAAAGAAAAGCATGGTTTCCACACTGTGGTAAATGGGAGGGAGCCATCTATATCCGCAGTTTTGTGCAATTGGTGTACCTTTCTCGCTAGAATCAACGGCTACTCGATTGATATGCAGGGCTTCATGAGCACTCTTAATGGCAGGATCACAGCAGTACCAGGCATGGTAGTCTGCATTAGTCTGCATAAGACATGGCATAGAATCACCTTTAGCTCACTGCAGGCTGCATATCCCCGAATGATAAACAAACCTCTAGTTCTCTAGAAGTTTATCTATTATTGCTGAAACCACAACACTGAAACACACGTCTAGTTCTGGTATAACCCTCAACACTGCCACCACAGCACAGACGTCTAGCTTTGTTGTCCCTACAGCATAGACTTCCACCACAGTACACTGCAGGAATATTATATGATCCATTCCTTGTCTCAATACAGCATACACACTGCTCACACTTGGACTGCCTGTTTTTACTTTTATACTCACAGTATAAATGTACTTATTAAGATCTCACTCATACCTTTTTCTCATATATCACTGGATGTATTTACACACACCAACACACAAAAGTAATGCCATAAAGTCCTAATATGTTATATGTAAAAAAAAAAATCATCATCATCGTCATAATCTTAATTATTTAAAACCTTTGAAAACGCATCGAGGGAGAACCCTCATTTTCAATGGTGCCAAGACATACTGGTGCACTACTAAAATTAAATAAGAACTAGACCATACCCGGTCAACGCATGCGTGGGGGGATATGCGCACATGATCTGGCAACCCGGGAGGCAGTTCGTCCCATAGCTGGGCAGCCCCGTAACCATGGCGACAGTGTTTGACACAAAAACGCTAATAAGAAGCTGAGATTTGATGAAATTGAAAAACGGGCTTCACAGTTAAGTTCAGATGGTAATGGTCAATGGCTGTGTGCAAAATCAGAGCAATTGGTCCAGCCAGTGAGGAGAACCGGGTAGCTTCACCTCCACTACAAACGCACAGAGGTTACTAGAATTATAGTAGGATAAAGAATAATACACGACACGTCTATATCAATTAAATACAAATGTAAACAAAATGGCTAAAAAGTAAAAATTATAATAATAATAAAACAGCAATTATAAGAAGAAATATTAGAAAGATTAAAAGCAATGACAGTTATAATCAATAGCATTAACAATTAAACCATAGAAATGGTATTAATGAGGTCAACCTTTTTCAAGTAAGTAAGAGTACAAAGGGAGCATTTAGAAAATAGCTTTGTAAATAAATAAAAACAAATGCTCATCCCTCCTCACTGATAGAGCAAACAGGTCAGTTTAATAACTATCACCCATAACTATCTCCAGTGATTAATCTTAATGCAGAGTGATGTACTGTATCTAAAGGTTACTTTGCGAGTGGAACTGGCCACCCTCACATAAATAACCCCATTGTCTAATACAGAGAATAAAACTGCTTCAACAATATTTTTTCTCCTAAACAAAGGAAAGGAAAGTTGAATTTCTAAAAAAGAAGGCCCAATTTCAATCTCAGCTTTGGCAACAATCAATAGAGACTTTAAAAGTAAGTTTTCACCCTTAGAGTCAGCTGAAGGAAACCTGAGGATAATGAGACACCGCAACATTTGATTCTGAATACTGCATAAGATGGCAACCAACAAGAGTCTAACATTGCAAGGATAAAGTGGATAAAAATTTTCAGAGTTCTTTTTCTCTTGCTGATGTTTGCGGTTTTTAAATCATGTATGTAAAGCACTTTGTAACTTTGTTTGGAAAAGCGCTATACAAATAAAATTCATTCATTCATTCATTCATTTGTATGCAGTGACTGTTTTACCACAAAGGCACTCAACTCATACAACGGAGAGGGACCTATTTGAGATGTAGATCTGCAAGTATTGCTGAATGTTTGCCCCAGAATTGGGACAAATAATACAATATTCTGTTCTATTTCTCTTAAATGAGTGGAATGTTGTAATTGGGGGCACTCTGGTCAGAATTTTGGTGCTGTCAAATGGTTTTCTTTCAATTCATTAGATTTTTTTCAGATTATTTTGATTTAAGAGATTTTTGTTGAAGAGGTGGGTAATGACAGGCCTGTGTTACGGTTGTTGAGTGAAGAAAGAGTTGGATTTGAGTTTAGATACCATACCGGGGGTTATGCATCCAAGTTTGGATTTAATAAATCCTTTGCTAACTATTTTCTTGTGGGACAGAAACATACTTTAATTTCTGATAAGAAGTTGTTTTTGTTGCGTTTTACAAAATGTCTGTAGAGCTATAGGGTTAGAGAGTTAGATATTAAGAAGGGGTTGGGGGCAGGATGTGTTTTTTGTCTATTTTTTCCTTCTATTTGTATTGTGTTTTTGTGTGTGATTGGTTTGATTTCTTTGGTGGGTTATTGTACTGTATAGTTTTTCTTATGTGTTTGAGTGTAGATGCTGTAGGATAGGGTTGGAGGTACTGGAGGTACAGATCATGTGCTGTTTTGTTGCATCTTATTTGTATTTGTATGTTTGTTATCTGTGTCTTACTGCATGTGTTAGAATATTGCTGTGTTTTATGATTGTGAATTATTTGTCAATTTGCTTAAAATAATTAAATGTTCCATTGATGATGATGATAATAATAACTAGAAAAAGTGCTCCTCGGAGCACAACTCTCCGCCAGAAGACTTGTGTTGGTTCGAAGGTCGCGAAGGTCGCTATCCCTCTTGTATATGTAAGTGTCCTATCCATCCTGTCTGGGTAAGTGTCCTCTTCCGTTCATTCTGTGTAAGTGTCCTATCCCTCCTGTCCTATCCGTCCTGTCTATGTAAGTGTCATATCCCTCCTGTCTATATAAGTGTCCTATCTGTCCTATCTGTCCAATAAGACAGATAGGAACAATTGGACCGCGACTACTTGACTACTTCCGGTTCGAAGGTCTGGGAGTGAGCTAGTGGCCGGATTTTCGGTATTGGAATCTGGCTTATCACAGTGACACATGTATTTATAGGTCGCTATCCCTCTTGTATATGTAAGTGTCCTATCCAACCTGTCTGGGTAAGTGTCCTCTTCCATTCTGTCTGTGTGAGTGTCCTATCCCTCCTGTCTGTATAAGTGTCCTATGTCATATCCCTCCTGTCTATATAAATGTCCTATCTGTCCTATCTGCCAATTATGTATCAGCCATGCAGCCATTTCATGGTTCCCGTCTTACCTCACTCTGACAGTGGCGGAGACACTGTCAGAGTGATGCCATGTATATATAGGCCCGGTGGCGTCACTAGCCAATCAGATCACAGTATTTCACGTGTCACGTGAGGCTTGACCAATCGGTGTGTCATGTTTAGAAAGTGAAAACGCAGTGATAACAATACTCTCCTGGCGGAGAGTAATAATTAAAAAGATAATAATAATAATTTGACATTCAAATAAGGTCAACACATTTGGAATAAGAGCAAATGAGATCCCTTCATAGATGAATGTGCTTATTAATAGCCCAGGGACGTACTGATGAGCAACAAACGTTGCTTTTAGGGTCATGCTTTTAGGGTCATGCTTAACAAAGTGTTTACTCATTTTCAGCTTGATGATTTATGAGTTGTGTCCTGCACTTGGGTTTTTAATCAGTATCTGTAGCCTGTTGTTCTGCTCTCAACGCTCACTGGACCATTTAACTGATAGAATCATTCCTACGCATTTACCCTCTGCACTGAAACACACCTAACAGGCTAATCTTCTTTTGGGGATCTAATACCATTATACTGTAGTGTATATAGTGTTATAAAGCCACAGGGGTCTATGGGGGCGATTCAGAGCAAAGTGCTCTTTAGGCTGCATCGAGAGTTGACACAACAGGATTGGCTTTTCTATCTTTGCAATCTACGTTTTCTTCATGGATGACTACGGTAAGAATGCAGCGGAGACCTGTCTTCTGCAACCTAGGCGGTCTCATTCTGCCTCAAGCAGCAATTTTGGAAATGATTTACTCCGGACTTTACTAACTAGAAATTGATTCTCTCGTGTGGGCAGTGAGACTTTATGCTTCATATGGTGGAAAATGGCTGGCTTCCACCCTCTCTACCATAGATATCGCTGAGCTGGTTTCCTCGCACTGTGTCCTTTTGAGGGAGTGAATGGCGGTAGTGAATTCAGGCAGGTCAAGAGGTGATTCTGATAAGAACTTCCTTCAGAAAATAGCTAGACTTAGTGTGTTTTTGTATGGGCTGCTATACTCTGGGATCAGCAGAGAAAACACAGAGGTTTGGTCCCCAAATCATGGTTGAGGATAATGAAGAGATGTGACATCTTCCGCTAACATGGGAAGAAGGACAAGTCAAATTATTGTCCAAGTGATGTTATGGAGACATTTCGAAGGCTCTGGGTAGCGGAGAGCATAACAATTTGTCCAGGCTGCAGCTGCCCATTGTTTAGTTTTGTTAACCATTTCAACCATGAAGATCTACAAGCTCACAACGTTTTGTGAGTTTGCAGATCATGACAACCCCCCCCCCCCACACACACACACACAAAAGTTCCATATCTGTTTGGATTCTGTTCCCCTAATATACAGTACTCTGCATGTAACATTTATTTTAATGCTCCAGCACACTTGAAAACGACCACCTCTGTGGTAGGAAATAGGGCAAACCAATCAATTAACCCATTAAGACCGGGAAAGCATCTGTCATTTTAGTATTTAAACACTTTAACCATTATCTTATACTGATAATGGTTAAAGTGTTTGATATACAATATGATATACAATATGATATATGATATACAAGCTCGGTGCCACGCTATGATCATGTAGATCTGCATTTTTTTTTAAAAAGCGAACATTTGTAACTCAAATCTTTGTTTCTGGGGATTCTACATGTACAAAAAGAAATCTAAAATTCATGTATTTGGCCGCGGACCACCATCTCAAAATAGTTTGTTCTAGGGACCCCCCAGAAGCAAAGATTTGAGTTAAAAATGTTTATGTTTATTTTTTAAACAGCCAAAGAAATCTAAAATGACAGAGACGCGTTCCCGGATTGACTGGGTTAATTCATACTTACATCATTACAGTATATGCAGCCAGAGCCTACCCGCTGGCCTAAAACCTCTCCTCCTCTGAACTCCATGGCATGTTAACAACATGATCTGAAGTCCATGGAGCGATTCTTAAAGTCAGAACCTGGTTTGATTTATCTTTAAAAGGAAGAGAAGAGGCTTGGTGCTGCATGGGTAATCAACAGTTCCATGTCTTTTCACAGCCAGGAAGGAATTCACCATTCATAGGAATCCAAACCCAACAGCCGTTAAGTTAGGCTGCTGTTTTGTCTCAGTAAACACAGGAGGCTTAATGGGATTTCACAATTATCCTCTGAGGCCAGATACTGAAAATCTCCCCCACATATCCCTGTGGATATAGGACTCGAATGCTAATGAAAAACAGGCGGGAGCCACAAGATCTGACCTCAGACGAAAGTCTCACCACAGAAGCTGCTTAAGGGTCAACTTCTGGATGTCCACGTATAAAAATAGAAAACAAAATGTCTCTGTGATAATATCATAGGAGATCTTTCATTGAAGTACACAGATGCATTGTCCTGCATATGAATGACTTCAGCTGCATCTCTGAAAAACCTCAGACGTAACTGAAACCCTTGTCCTTGTATTGTGCACAATTGGCTGCTGATTTGAGCCATTATTGGCTCCATTCGTTCTTGTTAAATTCAATATGGATTTATTTTCACAGCAACAATAAACCTTTGAAAGGAAGGTGAATATGTATGCTATAATGAATGTCGTTATAGCATTTGACACATAATTAGTATCACTGGTTCTCCATTTATAAGATTTTCACTTTCATAACAACTACTGCAACTATTACAACAGTACTACTAATACTACTACTACTACTAATAATAATAATACATATTTTTTCATAATAATAATGTTTTTTTAAAAGAACTTCAACTTCAATAAAGGGTTAACCCTAACCCTTTAGATATAAAATCAGTCAATATTGATTAATGACATTTTTAAACATTATAAAAAACATGTTTTATAATGTTTTATAAAAGTGCAAGTAAAGTATTGATTGGGCTTAGACAACTTCTGACCCCAAAATAGAGAGGAACAGAGGATACAATAAACATGTACAGTACAAAATATTAGGGTCATATATTATGAATGGTGAGGAATAGGGAAAACCTCCCAGAAGCATGCTTTTCCCGCTAGCTGTTTAGATCAAAGAGGCATTATCTATGTAGGCATTTGCAGCGATGACATTTCCCTCTTTCAGTGGGATTATTGAAGGCAACTGCTGCATTATGCCACTCTTCTCCTCTCCCGCGGCTATTTAATCGCACTGCATTTTCAATAGAATAACACTCCGCCTGCAGCCAGCTACAAATCACTGGCCAAAGCCTTTCATCAAATATCTGCTAAAGAGGCAACATTGTAAATGAATTTCATCCTCCAATGTACAGTATGCTGATCTTCTTCTTGTATACCTGCCAGTCTGAATAGGCTTCGGAGCGGGCAATGAGGCATCACGTGGAAACAACATGTAACATTCTGTTGGGATGAATTTTTCCTTTCGTCTAAATAAATGCTAAATGTTGCTAATAGTTCATCTTAATTATTAGGCCTGCTCTTTGAAGATCCTCTTTAAAACTAAGTGCAACGTCAAAGAAATTGAGGCTGTGAAAAAATATTGATAAAGTTGCATTTCTTTAAAACTTACAATTCATATGTTTTATGTCCGTTGTCTCCCTCTCCCAACGGATATTGGTAATTGTAACAATGTCCAAACTACTGTAGTGTACTGTAGGCTACAATAAAGATGGCAGCCAGTGTCCAATCTGGTGCGCCATCTGCTTCAAATACATTCACTGACATTGTTGAAATACTCATTTGATTGGGGACCCTCTGGAAACCCCCCAGGTGCCCTGGCAGTCCCCAGACCGCACTGTGAAAACCACTGCTGTACAGCTTCACATTTAGAACCTTCCGCTAGATTCACATGCATGCATCAGTACCGAGGAATCCACAGCAGTAGATCTGTTAAAAATCGAGCTAGGCTATTGAGCTGTGTTTAAGGTATTAAGTAAAGCCCTCTAGATCTGTCGACTGTGCAATGATTCCCTTTAATTAAGGAGTGCACTCAGCCGACTGCAGGTCTCTGGGGAGAGTCCAATGGTCGCACCGTGCTCAAAAAGTCAAACACAGGCACAAGTCGTAGATCTCCTGTTTAAAGCTCATTAATACAGCCCAACCTTTTCACTGGCAGCTCCCGGGGGGCCTTCTGGGATATGGTCTGACCAGTATTCCCTAAAGCAATATTGAACCTGAAATCTACGGGGGAACATATCCTCTCCACATTCCAATCTCTACTCCATTAATCCACCATGGGCTCCCCAAGCCAACCCTTTCAGGGGGTATACTGCAGTCGTGAAGGCTTTATAGCAAACACTTCCAAGAACATTTGGAAATGATTCAATGGGGCGAGTAACTAATGGCGGTCCTTGGGTTTTTCACTGAATGTATCGTTTTCAAGCAGCCACGAGATGTTTGGCAGCGCCACGATGCAGAGGGGGGGGACGCAGTGACAGGCTAATCAAACACTGTCAACATCCAGTGAGCCAGCGAGACAGAAGAGGATGCTGGATCCTGCTGCTACGAGGCAGTGCTATAAAACATAGAGTCAAGGCTATACGGCACTGCCTATCAGCGCTGTGGTACCGATGAACAGGCGCCCGACCACAGACATCGCTCTCTCCTTCAACCTCGCCAGTGTGTGTCAATCCACTTCCCGATCAGCTGTCAAGCAGCCTCTCTGGAGGCCAATTGAAATGGTCTGACCTTGAGCGGGGAGATTGAACTAACATGCCGGCTGAGGGCCGAGAGGGGATTTCACCTTCCTAATGGAATGCTTTCCAAGAGGCCTCGCTGAGTGATGGCTCAGCGTAAGGCGCCACCCATCTAGATTAATAAAACTGGAAGACATTAGGAATGGGTCGATAGCCTTTCCTGACATGTACACTCACAAGCAGATTAAAAGCACACACACACACACACACACACACACACACACACACACACACACACACACACACACACACACACACACACACACACACACACACACACACACACACACACACACACACACACACACACACACACACACACACACTACAATACATCCAAGTTGGTGTGAGGATGCCAAGAACAAAAAACGCACCATGGAGATAAGTCACAGATACAGTAGCGGTCTCCCAAGTTAACACTTGACCAACACTTGGATGTCCTTGGAACCAAGGTTGCCCAGAGTCAACGAAAGGTGACCCATTCAATGCAGTATGCTGATGATGCAGCCCTCTCTCCCTAAGTGACATGGAGCTCGTTTCCAATGACAGGTGGAGCACTAAGACAGGAATCCATCAGCGCTAATATGCTTGACTGGACCGATCAATAGCACCATACAGTATGAGCTAAGAAAAGGGGCTCTTCAATGAATGTGAAGCAGACAGGAGTGTAACTGCCTGGAGCAAAGAGAGGTCTCCCTGCTATTAATATGGGCACAGCAGACATCTCCAGGAAGAATCAGTTTAATTTATATCATCTGCTCCAAGCTATTATAGACTCCCATTCAAATCTAGGCGGTGGGGGAATAAAAGCCCAGGCTCGACTGGAGATGACTACACAATATTCTCAAGGTGTCAAAACAAATTACTGTTTGTGTGCCGATATTGTCATCTATCTCTGCAGTTTTTTTGTGCTTCAGGGCTGAGTAAGTCTCATCCTCCATCAAGGCTAATGATGTTTTCCCCAAAACTTCCAACAGCGCAGTAAATTGAAGCCTCTTGTCAATAATAAAGCAAATGGCTGATGGTGATTGTGGTGACATTACCGCGGTACCACCAATCATAATCAAGATGTTACTGATTAACACGCCACGCTCCTGCATAAACAAGTGTGTTGGTTAACAACGGGAAGCACTACATATTAAACAACTGTATTTATTGTGATTTGTTCAGCTGTCACACTTTGACTTATGAAACCACACAATGGCTGCTGGTTCCCCCAAAAGCTTTTCTACTGGGTAACAAACCAAATCATGGTCTTCTCTTCTGTCCATTTCATCCTCTGCTTCCTGAACAAATGTAAAAAGGTGGACCAACACAAAATCTTGTTTGAAAAAAAAACTGTCCAACACTGTGGTTCCACTGTTGACCTCTACGGTAAAAAGGAGATGCTCATTGATCTCCCTGTCGCTCGTTTCAGACACAAGCCTTTCTAAACTCAGATCAATACAATATTTACCACAAAACCTTTTATTTTTATTTTTTTGCATTTGTATTGTTTTATAGGAGAATGTAGAGACATCGAGGCCAGAGAGAGAGGCAAGACATGCAAGACAAGACGCCGGGAGTCGGAATCAAACTCGGTCCTCACAACTAGCATGTGGAGTGCATTGGTTGAGCCAACAGGCACCCATTGTGATGTTTAACTGGAAAATAAGTAGCCAGTTTTCTGTTTTGTGTACACATTTTCATAAAAGTCTATTTTACTGCATTATTTACAAACATTACGATCGTACACTACATGTAATTGAGATGCAAGACTTAGCTGCTGCATGTATCTGTCAGTATTAATCAATAGCTCAGTCAATCAGTTTGAGTGATTCTTCAATCAACCCAGTGATTAAAAAGCTTTTTCAGTATGTTGTCCAAATGCCCAGTAAATGTGTGAATGACTTTCATTATATTCTTTTGGAGTATTTTGTTATATTTTTTTGTGGTTAGACTACACAAAGAGAAAGAAAACACTATAACACACTGCGACTATTTATTACTATAAATATAATATATTTATATAATACACCATAATACAATCCAGTCATGTGAATGACAAAAGAAATGTTTTAATAATTTATGTTGTATTATATGCAATAGACAGACTCTTCAAACAGCATTGCAATGAAAAAAAGGGGGGGGGGAGTTATATTCAGTTGAAGCAAACCCTGCAAACCTGGGAGCTGATGTCTTTAGTCGTATAAGTAGCGGTGCTGCTGACCCAGAAGAACAACTAAAGCACTGATTTATACTTTGTTGTATGATGGTCTCACTCACCGAAAATAATGATGATGTTGTTTATTGTTTATTACGGATCCCCATTAGTCCTCACTGCAGTGAACTAAATTTGATTTTGAACCCTGGAAAAATGTTTTCTTGGTTATGTTTTTATGGATTTTGGCCAAATGTATTCTCTACCATACTAGGCCATTCCCACATTTCCACCCACCGCCCATCCAAACTATGGGGACTAATGAATGCAACTGTGACTACAGATCCCATATGATATAACCACTGCATAGCTGTCTATCCAGGCTATGGGACTGCGACTACAGATCCTGTGGCAAAAACGCTAATAAACAGCTTCATTTGGTAAAAGTAAAAAATAGACATTCCCTGCATATGCCATGGACCATACAGTATACATGTTCAGATTGACTGGTCAACCCACTGAGGAGAAAAATGGATGAGGACGGACTGATAAAGTTTTGTTCATTGTATAGTATGATACTAAGATACTGTAGTATCCCCCCCCCCCCCCCCCCCAAAAAAAAAAAATCATCCTGTTGTGTCATATGCTGATGACGGTAAAGGATTAATATTGACACTTCTACCCTAATGAAGGTGGAAAGTATTATAACTTTAGGCGATGACCGGGTCACTGGTATCACATAGCCACACGTCAATTAAAACAACAGGACGGGGCACAGCGCTCCTTTAATTACTACTACTGGTAGGAAAATAATCTACGTAATAACTTAAACACGAACCATGTATTACAGTTGTATTTTTGTGTTCCTTCTGCAGTCTCCCTAATGTGAAACTGATAAGCGACAGTGACACAGGTGAGACAGATCATTGACTTGGGTCTAATGACATTTTAATGGGAGACTAATGGCTGGCTCCTAGGGACAAACCTCGGTGGGTTCAGGCACCGCGGTTGTCGGTCCCCTCCGAGTTAACATGGAAGTCAATGAGGCGTGAGAAACAGGCTAATTGCTGCTTCATATGGCTGTGTGTAAAAACTGTTATTGTTCTGCCCAACCCTCTCCAGGAAGTAGGTTGCCCCAGGCTGAGTCTTTATGCATGCCATCAGGCTGTGTTCTGTGATCCAAAGATTGCCAATCTAGCACAATATCGTTTGTCATTTTAGTACTAGCACAGCAAAAGAAGAAAAGAGCAGAACTTTTGCACACCTACTGTACAGATCAACAGGTGCATCGGAGAAGACCATGGGTCCACTAATATACAAGAAAGGACTCCGGCACTTGCAGTGAAATGTAGTGAATTTATAGGGAACAGAAACAATGTTTCGGTACACAGACTGTCGTCAGGTTATCTGATGAAGGTCCAGTCTACGGAAACCTTGTTTCTGTTCCCAATAAATATTTTTCTTAATTGCAAGTTAAGAGGACAGCGTGACTTCTACTAGGTACTAGCACAGCCAAATATCGAAGTTGTTTAAGGGTTTCATAAATGTTCTTTACATTTTACTGTCCAAAGAGGGTGAGAAAGGCAGTGAGAGGTCATATAATGTCTTAGTTTGTACCATGCCGTCATGTCCAGCTGGGGTCTGGTCTGCCTGATCTGAATGTCAAAAGTCTACCAAACCAAGAAATGTTATGTTCATCATGTTAAATGTATTTCAAGCACAAGTAAGTGAAGAGAAGTTTCCTTGCAAGGTCATTGTGGCATTCTGGCATTCATAGCACAGACTGTGATAATCCCCTCCTCTGTGAGAGGTCAGCAGGTGAAGGAGTCCCCAGGGTGGTGTGTGTGTGTGTGTGTGTGTGTGTGTGTGTGTGTGTGTGTGTGTGTGTGTGTGTGTGTGTGTGTGTGTGTGTGTGTGTGTGTGTGTGTGTGTGTGTGTGTGTGTGTGTGTGTGTGTGTGTGTGTGTGTGTGTGTGTGTGTGTGTGTGTGTGTGTGTGTGTGTGTGCGTGCGTGCGTGCGTGCGTGCGTGCGTGCGTGCGTGCGTGCGTGCGTGCGTGCGTGCGTGCGTGCGTGCGTGCGTGCGTGCGTGCGTGCGTGCGTGCGTGCGTGCGTGCGTGCGTGCGTGCGTGCGTGCGTGCGTGCATTTATGTTGCAGGCTGTATGAGTCTATTTGTGCATCTGTGTATCAGACATGTACTGTGTCTGCGTGAATGTGTGTCTGTGTGCGGACAGTATACTATAGCACACATGCATACGCATGTGTGTGTGTGTGTGTGTGTGTGTGTGTGTGTGTGTGTGTGTGTGTGTGTGTGTGTGTGTGTGAGAGAGAGAGAGAGAGAGAGAGCACACATTTTCTCTGACCAACAGAACTGAGCAGCCCATTCTGTCAGCAGCTTAAAGCCTCAGTATCGGGTCAGAGGCTGGGGTCGCGGTTAATGCCGCTCCAAATTGCCTTTCCTTCTAGATTCTCGCCTGTCGAGGCGCCAGGGAAAGGTGAGAAGGTGGTGCAATAAGGATACTAGGGAGGAACTATACAGGGGGCTCAACGTAGCACATGCCAGGCCTGTTAACCTGTCCACTTCAATGAAAGACTCATGGTCCATGTTAAACCCCCATGACAATTGAATGGATTCAGTTGTGCTGCCCACACCACAATCATCTGGCCGTTGGCCGTTTGTGTTTGTAAAATACATTTGTGCCTGTAGATCTCATGTGTCCCGATTAAGACATTTTATAGACTTCTGTCAGTAGCTTCTTCTACATCAGTGGTTCTCAAACAGTCAAGGACCCCAAAATGTATACATATTAGGCAACAGGCCTCAACTTGAACAGATTTTGTGCCAGGTATCCCCGTAAGAGAAGATCTTTTTGTTACATTAGATTTAGTATAGAAACTTTCTATATATCGTTGCTGTCGAATGGAAACTTTGTATGTCAAAAAACGTTACTTTTCAGGAAATTGAAAAAGATAATCTGTGTTCCAATGGATCCAGTGTAGTTATTATATAGTTACAAGGCCTAGTTAACACTTTTTATTATTTTATGGTTAAATATTTATAAAACCCACAGATAGACACTTTCCAAAATTTTCAAAAATAGTGAAAATAGCAGATCTACAAGCTAGGGGTCCCCAGACCCTACTTTGACTCCTGCTGCCTTAATAAAGGGAAAACACAGAAAGAGAGGCCTGGCCATAGGCAGTAAAATGAAATAAAAAATCAATCAAATGTGAGCAGTTAAGACGGAAGGACCATTTCACTTGATAGGGGGGCAAAGGTTCACTCCAGCAGTCCATGGAGAGCTTCAAAGGAAATGCATGAAGGGATTTTCTCTAAATGTACCATTACCCAATGTAGTGTGATGTGGCAATTTTAAGGCACATACGCTACATTCTATCAGCAAATTTCATTATTTCCTTTGACCACTCTAATTTATGTCATGGTCTTCTAAGACACTGCAAGCAATTTAGGTAATTTTTGTAGCCATTTATGCTGTAGCGTATTTAGACAGGAAAGTGTAGAAACATAAATCTAAGGGCACACAGGCAGGGAGATGACAGCTTGACTCAAATCAGGGACTTTGCAGTTAGCTGCTTGACATGTTGAACCAATCCGCTAGCAGTGTGTCCCTGACATGGCAGGGAATTTATCCAAAGAACGGACAAAACTTCACAAATAAAGGCATACGGATCAGTGAGAGAAGGGCTTTTAATAGTAAGTTTGTCATTACAATGTGCAATCGTAAAGTGATACGATACTACTAGACCAAATTCAATAAAAAGGCAGTTTATAAAAATGTTCATGTTAGAAATCATGTACATCATTACTAGGGGTGTGCCGATATATCGTCCCGCGATATATCGCGATACGTTTTCGCGACGATATGTATCGTTTTGGGGGAAAAAAATATCGTTTTGAAAAAAAAAAAAAAAAAAAAAAATCTTTTTTTTTTTTTTTTACACCAATGAAAATAATCAGGCATGCAAACAGCCCCGAGGTGAAAAGGGTGACAACATATTGTTTTTTTTCGGGTCAGGTGTCACACTATTGCCCTATTTGGATTCAAAACGGCTGAAAAGCTACAAGTTTGCATGTCTGAATAATGCAAAAACAGAATTATTTGTTTGCATTTCCTTTTTTTCTCCCCCATTTATTTTCATAGTAAAAAAAGTGCGTATCGTATCGTATCGAAATCGTATCGAAGTTGTGAGCCAAATATCGTATCGTATCGTTTCGTGAAATTAGTGTATCGGCACACCCCTAATCATTACAATTTGGGAATCTTTTGAGACCACAATAAGCCTATAGTTGCTATCTTCTTGAAGGTTCATCCCATTTGACCAAATTCCAATGGAAATATTTTACCTATTCTCACATACAACATATTGTAGCTTCTTTCTTATTTTAACCGTGACTGTGTCGGGAAAAGAGAAGACAAAAAAAAGAAGACCAAGAGCCATCATCAGGTTTAGGACCTGGCAGAAGGTAAAACATTCTACAAAAGACTACTCAGAATCACTTTAACATGTTCTTACTATAGAACTGTATGTATATTATCTTCACTTAACATGTTCTTACCAAAGAACTGTATGTATATTATCTATATTAGCTAGAGGACAGACTCGCCCCAGTGAAAGTTGCTCACACAGCGCATACTCCCCTGGGGACAGCCTCCTTGGGGGCTTGGTTCTTATACAGTACAAGTTGGAATGCTAGTGCACTGTTTAATACAATTGTTTGCAATTTGTTGGTAGGAGGTGGGTTACATGACCAGATTTTGAATAACCACTGTGGTATATTACATACAAATAAATCAATGACATATTACTTGAAGTAATTTGACTGCAGGCAGTTTCTGAACATGCATGTGCAATGAGTCTACAATGTGAAACACCTGTCATTCTTGCGCTTATATACCCGGCAGGAGCCAATAAAACCATCATCACTAGAAACCATGGCTCGGCTCAGTATTAATGTCTAAGAATCTAAGGTTCCCAGTTCAATCCCTGCTTGCTCGTCCTGGCATCATGTAAAAATGTCCTTATAAGACGAACCACTAACTGCTCCCCAAGCACATTGGTGCCTTGCAATGTCTGCCTCCGCCGTCGGTGTATGAATGTGTGAATATAACGCATACTGTACATCGTAAAGAGCTTTGACATACTGTAAATGCAGAACATTTACCACTACAATCCAGCAATGTGGATTGCATGGATGAAACAGCAATTCCTTTCAAGGGAGGTTGCATTGTCCTTCACCACACTTTCACGAGTGATTCAATCTCATTCTTTTCAGAGAGATGCTGACGATTAATGGTTGAAAGCAGTATAACCAATTAGAAAAATCAGCTCCTTGCAGTACAGGTCTCCGCCAGTGCAGGTAGGTTATTGTGGGCCAGCAATGTTTCACAGCATTCATGATTTGAGGCATTTTGTTCAAAACGGCCCTCTCCTGCAAACTTTGGAGATAGCTGCTCACAAACGGACGGACGGACACACACACTGACGGACAGGGGCGAAAACATACAGTAGTCTCGGTCTGGCGGAGACAATAATAGTGACCCAGGATATCACTTCTCTAAACCTTCACATTTATAATCCCTAACTAAATTCAACACCTACATGGTCAGGTGCCAGGTTATTTTATGGCATTTGTTTTATTTACATGACACACTACAAAACTTCCTTTTGCCAGTGAAAACTATTTGATTACAAAGGAAGAAGAAAATGTAATTGTAAATCTGAAAATAAAGTCAAAACATGAAAATGGCTCCTCTGCCTCAGGTTGATCTTTGCCCTCTAGAAGCTTTGTTGCATTTTACCACGTACAGTAGTTGCCTTTTACATTTTGTACAGTGAGTGGATACATAAAGAAATGCATCTTGACAGCCTCAACAAGATTTAAATGGGTGCAAGTCTGGTGTCTGCTTGCCCTAGCAGAGCCCAGAGCTGTCAGTTTTGTTTTTGACTTGGCTATAGTAGGAAAGCAGGTAAGTGGAAAGGTTTAAAGTTAACCACCTTCAACCTGGCGTCCCTATTTTGGGCATGTGACACATCATAAAAGTCAGAAGATTAAAATTAAACTGTTTTAAAATAGCAAAAATAACAAAAATAGCAGGTCTACAAGCTCACAACATGTCACATTGTGATGGCGGTAAATAACTGTGCATTGGTTAGAATATATAGGGTATATAGGTTTAATATAAACAGCAATACTTCCTTGACCTGTAAATGTCTTCCTAGACCTCTAGAAATGGGGCAAAGGTATTATGCGGGCAGCTATTAAAATTTTTATTCTTGAATCATATTTTAATGTGTGCTATATGAGTAACATCTAAAGGACTGATAGCATTGGACCAAAGCATAAAACTCCCATCTCTCTCTCACCTGAGATGTGATCAAGGCAGATCAATACCCAGTGCTACAAATGTACAACCCTATGATCCAAGTACTGCCTCTATACTGTGTAGATGCTTCTTTCAAAGAAAACAACATCCATATCCACGGTTCACGACACAAAAACCACCATGGGTAAAAGTCTCTGTGTTCTCCACTTACGAAGCCCTCACCTACATGCCTCCAATCTTTCCTGACAGAGGTTAGGGTCAGCTCTGGAGCGTTCGACACATGGCACGGCCATAGATTGCATTGCAGCTGGGTCACTCCGTCTTGTCAGCTGGGCGCTGAGGACGGCCACATGGCTTTAATAGTGATTCCAGAGGAATCGTGCTGCGGGGGTTGCAGTGAGCAGCTGGCCAATTTCCCTGGGAGGTGAACTGTTCAGGCTATGGGCTAGCGCAGGGGTCCTACTGGGTCGACTGCTTGCAGTGATTAAAGACATTTACCATGAGACTATACTCGAGTCAGGTAAGATAGACGCTGTATATGAATAGCTCCTCATCAAAACGTATGGAGTCAGGGGGCGTACTGAACCTCCTGTGAACTAAAAATAACTTTAACATCAACAGGGAATGATGCTGCGAACCACAACCGTCCCTGAGGGTCCCAAGGTCATCAATATTGACAGGTATGTACAGGGGACTTTGATCAGCAGCTGTCTTGCTCAGGATGTCTAAGCTTGTAGTGAAAATTAAGTATGTTTTCAGAGAAGGTCAGCAGCAATGTCTAGTACAACAAAGCAGCAAAGTCCAGTACAACAAATGTTGTACATTAGTAGTGTGTAGAGTCACAGTCACACTGGTTTGCTGTGAGACAGGTGTGCCTTTGGAATTTGTGACAACTATGCATTACTATTGCAATATATATACATGTTATTTACTATTTTCATTTACTATATCAGTACTTTGTGTGCACTCATTTTCCAATATGGAGGCATACGGTATACCCTAACTAAATCATTTTTAACCACTTTCAACCTGGCATCACTATTTTGGGATTATTATTTTATTTTTTGTACTTTAAATGTTTTAACACATTTTCAAAAATAGCGAAAACAGCAGATGTACAAGCTCACAACACATCGCATCACAACAGCTTGTAGATTGGCTATTTTTGCTATGAATACAGGTGGGTCTTGAGATTTTGACTTGCCCATTAGTGTGCCTTGGGCACAACGTATTTGATGATGATGTGTAGAGGATCTATTTGCTTCATGAAAGCCTGAATGTGTGCTGAATCAAATTAACAGCCTTTTGTGTTACAAGCTAATTTGGTTGGTTTTCTGCCTGATGTAAACACATCTAAGGATGGGGAATGGCTAATTCATAGCATTCATGCAGAGACATTTGATAGCATGATATTTTCAGTGTAGGAGATTTGAATAGTGCCCTTTGTGGGAACAGGTGCTGGGTACTGTAGAGGATTTCAACGTGGCCCTGCCAGTTCCACTAGCAATTCTGAGCATAGAATACCCCCTGCAGCTATAAGCATTGCCCCAGTATTGAGAAAATCAGGTCCTATTCAAAATAATCTGCATAAAGTAATTATATCATAGAGTTGAAAACATTTCATATTTGATGCTCAAATATGCATGCCAGCTTTGCAAGCTACAAAAAAAAAGGCATGTGAAATGCATCATTCTGTTTTTCTAAATTCTAGCAAAGGTAAGTGTTTGGAGATGGAAGAATTCTACATTGGTATGTACTATTCGAGACAGACAAATGCTCCACAAACCCTGCCGCTAACGCTCAGGGCATTTGTCTTACTTTTGCAGATTTGCAGTGCAGAGATTTCGCTGGCCATTTGTTTACCTCTAGGCAGTGCCGTGCGGCTTGCCTGACAACTCTGTAAAGGTAAATAACGATGCAGCTGATTTCTTCAGACGGGATTCTGCGTCTCTGGCTTGCATTTGCATTTTTTATGTTTATTGCTGCAGGGACGAGAGCCTCAGGGACACTGGCAGTGGCATTTCACTTGGTCAGTTCATTACACCCACCATTCGGTAGCACCTCATACACACACATACACACACTCTTTAATGCCATGAAATTGATAAACACGCATGCACTTCTCTTGAAATGTCTCCAAAGCTTCACTGAATGTATGAACAGTTCCACTGCAAAATAAAATACCTGCCATTTAAAAAAAACTAATTATACTGTGATTTCCCCCCAGGCCCTAAAATCGCACGATAAAATTCACTCACTTAATCAAGCATCTTTCAGCGGCTCCAGTGAATTGATTGTAAATATCACACAATAAAATTCACTTGCAATGATATTGTACATTAACACTCTCTCTCTCTCTCACTCTCTGCACAATACTGTTGAACACTTTCTTCTGCTTGTCACAGCCGCTTATGAGACAGTATCTACTTACAGTATGTATCATCTTTAGTCTGCGCAAATGGTTAGGTTTAGTGTTAACAAGCAACAGCACGGCTATGATCATCTGCAATGCATATAGTACTAAACAGACCGTTACAAGAAATAACCCAGCCCCTGGGGCCAACAGATGTCGCAATTGTGCTTGTGCCTTTCGCACCAATCAACAACGCGTTATCTCATGCCTCAACTCACCCATACCATATGAAGCCTGATTTATACTAAGTTGCGTGCCAGTGTTGCGCACTGAAAATACTGTGGCAGATCTATGAGCTCAACGCATCGCGCATCGTGAGCTTGTAGATCAACTATATATTTGATGTGCAAGTATAAAACAGTCTTAAAAAAATATATCCACATCTGTCTTTTTACATCAATGTGCCCAGCCCATATGCACTTATAAGACACCACAGATGCAGTTGCAATGGGGAAAACAGATTATTGCAGAAACAAAGATTACCAAACAAACTCTAGATCATGAACAAAATGCTTTGTCTTCTCTCCCAAGCCAAAAAAACATAATTTACCACAATTTGAAGTTATATTAATCACTTGTATAAATAAATGCATACTTAAAGTAGATTACCTCTCTCTCTGTCTGTGAAGTAGGTTAACACACAGAGAATGTTTCACAATCTAGTTTTTATTTTACTTTTATTTATTCCCGTGTTTTTTACTCTGTTCTTTTTTTTAATTGATTTTAGGATTCATACATACGTGTCATTGAGGATAAGGCATCATTGCAGGTGACACAGCATTAAAACAATAATCACTAAAGTTTCTCACACACACACACACACACACAGGTTGGTACTCATTTGATATGAGCTGTGTCCAGTCGAGGCCAGCTCTCCGGGCAACTCAAAGGAGGAGAGAATGAGACAAGGGTTCAAATCAAAGCCTTTTCTGACAAGTCCTCTGTTCTCTCTCTCTCCGTTTCTCTTTCCCTCCATCTCCGTCTCTCAGTGCCTCACACGCTCTCTCCTTCTCTCACACTAACGCACACACAAGCACACGTGAGCGCACGCACGCACGCACGCACACGCACACACACACACACACACACACACACACACACACACACACACACACACTTTAGGTGGACAAAAAACGGAGTAATTCCCAATCCCACTGCCATTGTTCATCAGACAAAGAAGTACATTTCATTCAAGCCACCCCTCCACCATCACCAACCAACCCCACACACCCGCAACCCCACCACAATCACCAACTACCCATGCACCCCACCCACCCGAACAGCAACTCTGCGGATGGGAGCTGGCAGCGTGAAAGAGAGCCGGGCCTGTCAAAGTCCTAATCGCTCCGGAGAGGCCCCTGGCTCTGCATGCACAGCAGACGCCAGCCCCAATTAGCCAGGTGTACACAGCCTGCCAGTCCATGAGAGGATAGGGGACGGACCCAATTCTCTGTGCTAACAGTTGGAGCAGAGGCACTGTGGCTGGATCGATGGCGCAATGGGACTCAGGGGGTTGGAACGCGATGACGGGAAGTGGCGGGGAACAGGAGCCTCCCATTGGCTGAGAATAAATCGGGTGACAGATTGAGAGGACCAGAGGTTGGCGTAGCAAGATCATTTGTTTTCGAGCCCATTTTGAAAAACAAGATCTGGACTAATAACGGTGTGGCTTTCATGTGGATCACTGACATCGACTTGATGTCATATTGATGACGCCAGTGTTGAACTCCATATTTGGGCAAAACTGATCAGTGGATTGTAAGGATGGTGGATCTGGGATTCTGAATTCACAAGATGTGAATATATTGATAAAAACAAATTCACAAAATATGTGAAAAATATTGGAAAAGTGTGCACAATAAATTGGACGTTGATCGGTCCAGCAGTTTGCGAGATTAGCCTCAGACAGGAGGACACAGACAGACTAGATGTCTTGGCTCCTAGGAGCCACGATGTAACAGAATATCCCTGTGTTCTTGTGTCATCGTGTGTGTCAATATGTGGCAGAGTTACAGGACAAATGAGCTGCATGATTCATTGGTACTGTGTAAACACATGGGCCGAGCGGAAGCACAGCTAGCAGAGTAATGTGTCGTCCGAGGCTTCAACCCAAGTGTAGCCCAGATTGGCCATTGATTTGCAATGAATGTCCCCGGACCCCTTGGGCAAGATGTTGAGTGAGAGCTGTAATGTGACAACAGTCGATTAGATCGGATGGTGTTAATGTGACAGCCGGGGACCTCAGTTATATCCGCAGACCGCAGAAGGAATTACTTTATCGTAAATGGAGTTTGATTTAGAGGGATGCACTATTGCAGAGCACAGAACCACACACGAGACTCATTTCCTGGTGTGACAATGCAAGTGAGAGTGTGCTGTTCAAAGACCAACACACCAGACTGCTGAAATGATGTTCAAAGGAGATGACAGGAACGGGAGGTGAGATGACACACAAAGCAGGTGCAGTTCAAAGCGCATCACAAGCCGTTTGCATTCTCTCGTAATTTAACTCAAAGAGGCTCGGTCACCGAGGGAGAGGAGGAGACAGAGATATTGTGAAGCGGTTGAATGCAGCCTTCAGGAAATCAGCTCTGACTGACAGCAACGGGGGTAAACACTTCACAGGAACGCTGGTTTGATTCAGAGAGAGGCTGTTATGCAAAAATGTGGGGGAAGGGGTGTGTGTGTGTGGGGGGGGGGTTGGGCGGATGTGGGCGTATAGATTGGAGAGAGGAAGAAGAAAATGAGAGTGCTCCACCCACCGCCCCTTCAGCAACACTCAGGAACTGTCATGAAGCGTTGTGTAGAGAACTCATCCCCTTTTCCTGAGGGGGACGGAGAGAGAGAGAAGGGATGGAGAGAGAAGAGAAGAGAAAGAGAGCAGCTGCATTCTGATAACACTCATTTCCAATTGAGCGCTTCAAAAAGGAAATGCCCAGACAATTAGGATGAGAGTGTTGCCTCTGTACTCTCAATGGCCCTTGATGAGAGTGAGGGGCACGTTTGGATAGGTTAATCAACCATAATCGAAAAGCAGGTGCTGAGCATTCGATCCTCCCGAAACCTCCTCCACCAGAAATTATACCACGGCTTCGTTGTCAAAGTGCGTCTTTTAATTAAAGACAATGTCCTCTGCCTCCGTCTTCCTCCCCCTTTGTCAACAGCGTGAAGCGGCGCTGATTGCATCAGATCACTGACACCAAGAACAAATTGCTTTTCTATGGCGGCAGAGACGATGAAGAGGGGTGGGTGGGTGCGAGTGGGGTGTGGGGGGGAGGGGGGAAGCGCAGAGGATGTTGCTTATCACAGGAGCGCCACAACGCAGACTTTAATCTGAAGACGTGCTGAAGTCGCTGAACAATGAAGGCTGGAGCGAGAGCGTCATACCAAGGCAAACATCAGGCTGTGAAAAGGTGGTGGAGAAGCTCAGAAGGTCACGTGGGGATTTTTCATTTTTAAATCCCGAAGAGTGCAAAAGAGCTTTAGAAAACTCTCTCACGGCTTACCGCCAGCACATGATGTTTCCCACTGCATTTGATAACGTTATGCTAATAAGTCTTTCATCTGACGATGACATGTCAGTGATAGTGACATTCTCTGTGATGATATTGACTTTCCTTCTCTTTTAAGTTAACGGTTTGATATCGTTCTCAGCACATGGAGATTCATCACATTCTACACTAACATGCTACAAAAGGCTGATATGGTGAAATTATAATGTATTATTGCTTCATTAAAATTATAAACAGGGGATTTGGTGATATTATCATGATGACAGTGTAATCACAGTGCAATCACTCGACTTGTTTATTATCCCTCCTGCTAAAGAAAGACAGTTTTCATTCTGATAAACAAAGACGCAGAGATAAAACACACAAGCAGAGCAGTCTTTGAAAATAAAAATGTCATATCTACGCTATTCCTAAAATGTTAATGGAGCCTTTTATGATAATCTGTAGCCAGTTTAGCATGCCAGATGACTGTTAGTGAGAGACTGAAGGACTCATGAGTAAGGGCCTACGCTGCAAGATTTATTTAGTCTCATCATAGGCTAACAACCTAATGCAGGTGATATGAAGCTTAAATGGTAAAAATGGTAAGGTTGGAACCGAGGCTTTCAAAGGGTAGCGTCCTTATTATACAAATTATGTTTCCTCCTGAAACAGTGTGCGCGCGCTCTTACACACACACACACACACACACACACACACACACACACACACACACACACACACACACACACACTCTCTATCTCTCTTCCTCTCTCTCTTCCTCTCTCTCTCTCTATAATTAGAAAAGAATACAGATTGTGGCATATTGAGGTCATCTCCGCCATGGAGAGCCAGACTAAATAAAACATAAGAAAGTAAAAACGGGGGCTTCTTAATTGGTCTTCCTGACAAGCCGCAACAGAAGCATCTAATTGACGATGCCTCTTCTCGTCCCACGCCTGATCAATACACACACACACAGACTGACTGGCCCCTTCAGCCTCCTACGGGTTAACTCTCATACTCAATTTGTTGTTCCTACATATGGTACACAATCGCATACATATACAGTGAAACCAAGCAAGCCAACAAGCAATCATTCAGGATTCTTGGAGCTTCCATTTAATATAACAAATACCAAAAGAAATGCTGTGTGTGTGTGTGTGTGTGTGTGTGTGTGTGTGTGTGTGTGTGTGTGTGTGTGTGTGTGCGCGCGCGCCACATATGAGTTATTGCTGCTGCTTTTGCCCACAGTAAAGCCCTGTAGCCAGTCAGCCTTGCAGCAGCCATTAGTTTCAGTGAACTCTCCCAACAGAGCGGTGTCATGATGACAGACAGTGGCAGTGTGAGCGGGCTGGGTTGAGACCCCTGGGGCGCCTCTTGCTCTGGGTCAGTCAGGCCAAGGTATTTATCTGAGAAGCGATCTGAAAGAGAAGGACAGGGTACCTGACCCCACACCTCTGGGACATCATCAAACAACTCCTATTTCAGGTCCGCCATCAGTCCACATGTCGCCCATCGCATAATCGCTCCTCAATTTTGGATCGCGCTACCCATGCACAAAAAACTGACTGTTGATAACAAAGAGCCTGGTGGAGCTGATGAATAACAAAGCCACAAAGGGAAAGGGTAGACTATTTAAGAGCAGCAGGACACATCACACGTTTATTATTTATCACCCTATGACGGCATTCTTTATGTTGTGATTCACTGAATTTAAGGTATTTCTTCCATTGTCACATTTTATCGTATGAGCTTTCACGATACTACGGTATATGAAAGCGAGAGACACGTTTTACATGTATTGTGAGGCTGTAAACATTTTTGTTTAGTTTTTCTGTCTGTATTATTGAGTGGTAAAACAGACCGTAATTATAAGTTAAACTGGGTTGCGATATACTGAATGTAAAAATCTATTTACACTTTTAAACTTACTCTTAAATAAAATTGTGAATATGCCCAACATTTAGATGGTCATATACTTTAAATATGTGGGTGCACCTTTAAAGCTGAGTTTTACAGTCATAACCTACATTTTTAATTACATTTGACATTACATTTTAATCTAAGACTCTACACTGGGGCAGGAGGACCAACAAAGCCAGTCAGAATATGTTCAAGTCAGAATCAGACACTATTAATGTATTTCAACAAGCCCAAGTAACTTCATAATGGGAGGTGATTTGGGCTGTAGTTCTCCTGATTGCCTAATCAGGAGGTATGAAAATATGGACATTGCCAATCTGTATATAGCATACCCTTCACCTGCCTCCTGTCTGGTAGCACCCTATAAAAGAGATTTAATTTTGTAACATCCTGGAAACAGTTCTGTGTATTTATGTGCAAAGTGCAGATTCTGTAGATGGACATACAGTAGCAGTAAAGGTAATGGACACACATGTATAAAAGGTCCAATGCAGTATAAGCCTATATGCATGAAAGTAACACAAAATGGTAGAATTGTACAATAAAATCAAAATAAAAAACGTATATACTTATACCTATATATCACTTGTGACTTTTTCCTGACCACTTAAACCCTATATATTGTGGTTACTTGACCGGGATCCCCCAGGGCTCTACAGTATATTTGGTTTGCTCCGTTTTTCCCTCTACAACAAAACGAAAAATTCTGCTCTACAAGCTAACAATGTGTCATGCTGCGACATATTGTGAGCTTGTCGATCTGATATTTTTGCTGAATGTTTGGACGCTATAGGGTGTCTAGTCAACAACAGTATACTGTATATCATGGGAGTTGTATATTTCTTACATACTAAGCTGAATATATATATATATATATATGGAGAATTTGAGGCCATGCTACTACTCAAGCTGAATCATTTTTGACACTTAACACAATATAATTCATTTATTATAGGCTTCCACTTTTAGCTCAGCCACATCTAACTCGCACTGAGGCTCAGTTATTGAATCTTTCACAAAACACATTAAAAAACCCACAGTGTTAATTTACACAAATGGACCCTATCAATCTATCTGGTTACACTCTTTGAGTTCAATAAACACTCAGGATTTTACATTGAATCTAGTGCTTGCTTGAGTGTGTGTGTGTGTGTGTGTGTGTGTGTGTGTGTGTGTGTGTGTGTGTGTGTGTGTGTGTGTGTGTGTGTGTGTGTGTGTGTGTGTGTGTGTGTGTGTGTGTGTGTGTGTGTGTGTGTGTGTGTGTGTGTGCGTGCGTGTGTGTGTGTGTGTGTGTGCGCGCGCACACATGCCTGTGTACGCACAGGAGGCAGAAAATGTCAAAATGGAAATATTTTGGGAAGGAATTGTGAAATTAGGAAACGTTATCAAAACAATGTCAGATAAACCAATTAAATAGCCATAGGCATAAACAATTAAACATTTAAAATATCCTCTAAATTTTGAGAAATGATATGGCTGACATACAATTAAACAAAATAGTACAAAATGATATTAAATATATTTTCAACCGTATCTCAGTAATGTGACACATGACCGCTTGCTCTCAGATACAGCACTGAAAGCACAAAGCCAGCAAACATCTGTGGTGTCTCTGCTCACTCACACACGCGCACACACATGCACAGGCCTGAGTTATTATGGTTTTAGCTCATCATAATTATGGTATGTATATAGCAGAATATACTATAATGAATCCGAATCAACTGTGTTCACCCACACAACATCCAGGAAACGTGCTGAGATTGTAGAATAGGGATGTAAAAATTGTAATAGGCTAATGGTTATGGAGGGTTCAGTCAATTCATTGACCTGCTCAAATGTACAAACATAAAGGGGGGGAATAAGGACAGACCTGGGGTGTACCTATTTTAGGCATGTCATTATAAGAGACATTTTTAAGTTTCTTTTTTTCTTTTTCAGAAATAGCTAAAATAGCAGATCTACAAGCTCATGTTACAAAGCAAGTGTTATAAGCTTAGAGTGGCTATTTTGCTATATGTCATAAGATGAAGTGTAGATCAGGGCTAAGTGATTAAAGTCTATGTTGTGTAGGCTACTCAGTGTGGAAAATGATTGAAAATGAATGATGATCATCGGAGTGATTGCAGCATGGTAAGGTTAATGATGCTTAGGGTTGAGGCTAAAGATGAAGAAAGGATAGGCTACTGCTGTGTTGTTCAAACTATACTGTGGTGGGACAATTCTCTAGGCGCATCTTGCAGCGTTCTCTATTTTGTCAAGGGATGTGAATTATATGAATAATGCAAAACACTATCAGCCATTCTACTGTAGTGACAAGACCATGAGGAGATAGGCTGCATTCATTTGGAGCACTCAGTTTTGTTTTTGTTTTTGCTGGAAATTTACCCTGCAATTCTGTCTGTCTGCAATGTTTCTCTTTTCTACTTGTGTCAAGGCCAAGGGTAATGAAACTTGTGAGAAGTTCAAAATATAGTCTAGTATACAGCAAACCCGTTTTTGATTTATTTTTATAAACCACAATGATGCAAAATGAAGTTACTTTGTGAAGTTAAACATCCTTTAAAAGGAGTTGTGGCGTGCACGTGTCCCCATGGTCTGCTTAGGAATGTATACGTTGGAAATCACCGATTATGGAGCTAATTACATCCTCCATAGAGTTAACGTATACGATAGACGGGGTTAATTTTATTTATAAATATGTTTAAGAGGAAAAGGCAAAGGCGTGTGGCAGACCTCGTAGCTGAATTGAAACACTCGCTGTAGTTAGCCTTGGATCAAGACTATCATAGATGTATTTTATTGAGTCTGACTTGTACTTTCGTATACGAAAGTAAAGTCAGACTCGATAAAATAGCCTACATCTGATAGTCTTGATCCAAGGCTATGCCGTAGTAATACATTCACGCCTAAACGGAGTAGTGAGGTCGAGGGCTGGGAACATTTCTCTCGTATCAGCCATATAGGTAACCAAAAAGAAAAACAAGAATAAAAGAAGAGAAAAAAAAAACCCGGATAACTATTCTCAATGTCTGACTCTTACCTTCGGCGTGTGTGCTCGTCACCGTTGCTATGAGAAGCATCAGCAAGCAGGAGAAATAATCTCTCATCGCGTTCATGTTTTTCCGTTTTGCGCTTCTTCTCTGCCGAGAGAGAAAGCGATGGGAACGTCCTTGTGGGATCAACTCTTTTCTCTCTCTCTCTCCTCTTGTAGAGACGGAAATATATAGCCGAGCTCCGACCGAACTATATGCACTGCTGACGTTCTACGGGTCTCGTCGTCAGACAGACCGCTCAGGGATGCTGCACTGAGCGCTCCTCTCACCGGGGTCCAGATCTGTTCAAAGGGATTTGAAGTGTTGTTGACAGAGAGAGGCGCCGCGGTTGAGCCGGATTGTTGGCTGTTTTGTGTGCCGTTTCTTCGGGGCAGAGCGTCAGGCAGCGTTGATGCCGACGTGTTCAGCACCCTGGACAGCTCCTAGCGTCAGACACTGGAACAACTTGAGCTAGAGTGGAAAGTTTGGAGTGTGTGGAGGTGGAGGTGGGCGGGGGGGGCGTACATAATATGATAAATCAGGTCTTCAACGTTTTTCAGGCCAAGGACCCCTTAGCTGAGAGAGAGATGTAGAAGGGACCCCCACTACATATTGTATCAAATTGTGTTGCAGATTGAACGTTTTCATAGATTTCATAGATAGTTGGATTCATGTTGATGTTTTCAGACAGTTACTTTTTAAACCCTCAATATTTAGTCCACTTGACCATTGGCTCTGTACTTAGTCTGCTTTTTTTCCCTCTCCAAAATCTCAGAAAATTGCGAGGCGTTGTGAGCTTGTAGATCAGCTATTTGTCGGCTAATGTTCCCCATCGCACAAAGATTTGGCGGACCCCCTGTAGCAACACTGAGGACCCCCTATGGGTCCCGGAACCCCTGTTGAAGACCCCTGTAAATCTTAATTTATAGTCCGTAGTAGGATGGTGTCTGTTGCCTTAAAGAACTGATCTGCAAAGTTAGCTTAATGGGCATTTTTTTATGGGAAAAACTAAACAGTTTAAGGTTAAACATATGTGTGTGTAAAATTCAGGCATACAACCATTTTTTTTTTATTGGTCACCCATTCTTGAGAATCGGGACAAAACCTTTTTTTTTTTTTTTTTTTTTTTATAATATTCTTCAATTATGCCGGGAAAATATATTTTAAAATATAAAAGTGTTGACTATTAAACCATGTAATGGGCCAACCTCCCAGAGTTTTTTTGGGGGGGGGGTGTCATCTGCATAAAATGGCATATCTGACGGAGTTGACATCTGACAGAGTCTGACAGAGTCTGACAGAGTCTGACGGAGTTGACAAAATGCTATGTTTTTTTAATTCCACAGCACAGTCCTAGTGAGTTGACAATTTATTTTAATTAACTTATTTTAAGTTGCTTAGGTTCTATTAAAGCTAATAGAATTGCACTTATTTTTTTTCTTTATTTCTTTTAGTTTGGATTTTGAAGGACTGACAGAGTTGACATGGTATGGTTGGGACACACCAGATAGTAATATTATTTAGTGCATTTATCAAAAAATAAAACTTACCAGAGCTTTCACAGCTTTCCCGCCTTTTTTAAACCCGGAAGTGAGACAGGGGACCAATTTAGCTAAAACCTGTTTATGCCTGATTAAATTATGTTTTTGAAGAAATCTGACGGAGTTGACAACGATCTTGGACACAACTTTAAAGGTTTTTTTTACAAAAAAAAACACATAAAAAAAAAAATTGATGGCAAAAGTACATTCTTACACCTATGTTATCAATACACATGGTTAGTTTTTAATGCTTTTAACACAATCCTTGTGAATCCTTGTCTTAGACAAGGGTGTTTTCTGTCAGAGTAAGTTTAGATGTAAAAAAAGGAAATCAGACCATTTTTTAATATATATATATATATATATATATCTTATGTAATTCATATATATAAATCCTTTAAGAATATATTTTCACCAAACCTTTTTCAAAATGATGTTAATAAATAATAATTTGAAATGCTTTGGTAGGATATGATTTGTCCCAATTCTCAAGAATGGGTGTGGTATAATGTGAGAAAGAAAAATATATATTTGAATACAAGACATCAAGGAATAAAGACAAGAAGTGCTATAGTTTCCATCCCAGAGCTGCCTGGGAGTCCAACTCAGCATGTTACCTTATGCGTGGTCAAATTATTAAAATGTAGTGGTAAACCTGGGTGAACAATACCCTTTCTTTAAAAAACAACACAGAGCCTGCAAATAACAGCCAGCGTCTGTGTCATATGGGAGGAAGGAGTGCTTAAACCATGCTTTCACTGACATTAGCCATACAATGACCCGCTCATCATCACGGTTGCTCTCTGCAAAGAGCTACAGCTGCACAAAAGAGAAGCAACATTCATGAATCATGCATGAGACCACACAGAGGTCTATTCTGGAATAATGTGGAACTGTTAAATGCATTGCTGTGCTGATCATGAGGTGTCAGAAATGTTATTCATTGAATCCTGATGCATAGGTATGTGCATCGACTGCGCGGGTCTTCCTGAACCGCTACTGAAGTTGGTTGCTGGAATGTTATGGTGTTGCAAAAGCAGTCAATCAGTTTCACATTTATATGTCCATTTTAGGCATTTGAAGTAGGTGGAGGTTTAGTCATTCTGTTAAGGTACTTGAGGGTCATTGGGTGGGCACATCGTTGCAGGGGAACCTACATTATGACCTTTTCACAAGAGTTCAGTCTCTTTATCCTCTGGAGTAAACCATCATGGCGCCGATTACATCTGCCAGGTTGTGTCTGTACCTGTACTGCAGCCACTAAGCTTTGATGACACTTTGAGGTGCTTTCCTCAATGAGTGACATGGTGTACAAGCAGCAGTGCAACTGACCTTACAAGGTGTCGGTCTAAATTCACAGCCAATGTGCACGTGTCCATCTTTACAGCCAGATACTGTATATATGTCTGGCTGTAAGGTGGAGGTGGTACAGGATTGTGTAAACAGAGCTATGTCACATTGCAACTGTACAAAACCACTAATGTTCATTTGCTGTTAGAAATACAGTATATACATGTTGTCAAGGGTACCCTGGAATAAAGCTTCTTGAAACAAATAGCAATCTATCAGAGCTTTGCTCTTGCAGTCACTTTTGGGACAATTAGCAACATTTTCCCCAAACTATTCAAAATAGAATACAAAAAGCCTCAGATTTCAAAAGTGTTTAAACGTAGTAGCTCTGTCTATATGTGCAGTAGGTCTGTGTCAGAGGTCTACTCGGTACAGATAGCTCACTCTCTCACACACACACACACACACACACACACACACACACAGATCCTTAAAAAAAAAAGAAAGTTAATTTTCTTCTGTAATAAAATGCAAAAAGTTAAACTTTCATTTCTAGATTCATTGCGCATAAAGTGACATATTTAAAACCTTTTTTTGTTTTAATCTTGATCATTATGACATACAGCTCATGAAAATCTATGAAAATCATGATATTATAATGCAGAAATGTCAACCATCTGAAAAGTATGTTATTCATGCACTCAATACTTGGTCTGGGCAACTTTTGAACAAATTACTTCATCAATTGGCGCGGCATGAAGGTGATCAGCCTGTGGCACAGCTGAGGTGTTATGGAAGCCCAGGTTTGTTTTTATAGCGGCCTTAAGTTCATCTGTGTGGTTGGGTCTGGTGTTTCTAATCTTCCTCTTGACAATACAACACAGATTATCTATGGGGTTCAGGTCAGGCCAGTTGGCTGGCCAGTCAAGCACAGTAATACCATGGTCAGTACATCAGTTACTAGTAGTTTTGGCAGTGTGGGCAGGTGCCATGTTCTGCTGGAAAAGGAAATCAGCATCTCCATAAAGCTTGTCAACGTACGGAAGCACAAGTGCTCTAAAACCTCCTGGTAGATGGCTGTGTTGACTCAGGATTTGACTATTAAACATAGTACATCAACACCAGCAGGTGGCATGGCACCCATGACACCATCAAGCAACTTGGATTCTGCAAAATTGAGAGGCACAGAGTCAGAGTTGCTGGAGTCCAGTGTGAAGTTTCCGCAGTCATTGGTGATTTGGCGTGCCATGGCATCTAGCATATATGAAAGTTTCATTTTTTGGGGCGGTGCAACCGCCCTATAAGTGAGGTTTGGAATTTGCACCCCCCCAACCCCGCGCTGTGATTGGCCACCAGTGTACCCCCCTAACCCTGCACCTTGATTGGCCACCATGACTCTATTCAGGACTGTGCTTGGCTAGAAACACATGACACATGTGCATAGCCCTATAAATACGTGCGCACACTTAAAAAAAACACAGATGTGAATCACTTCCATCACTGTGAGCCCAGTATTAGCCCAGTATTGTGATTAGCTAGCAAGACACCGCCCACTTCACACTGGGTGTGATGTTTTATTATATTACAGAAGAAAATGAACTTTTACTTTTAGAAGGATCTGTATATACTGCACACACACACACACACACACACACACACACACACACACACACACACACACACACACACACACACACACACACACACACACACACACACACACACACACACACACACACACACACACACACACACACACACACACACACACACACACACACACACACACACACACACAGTATTGTACAGATCGTCATACAGAGTCAGGATATTACTCGACAGATTAAGATCAAATGAACTGCCAGTCTACAGTATGGCTTAGTATTCATATTGTATGCAAAAGTCATTTCTAATTTTGAATGATCAAATGACAATGTTTGTATTTAATCAGCATAAGGCTGATATGAGGGAAGGAAATTATGCAGTATGTAAAGTGCCTTGCTTCAAGCATACAGGCTGGAGAAATGGCAGTGGGGCTTAACTTATCAAGACATGCCGTGCCATTGTGCACTCTTTGATTTTTATTATTTTCTTTCTTTTTATTGTGAAGGCTGCTCAATCTAGTGGTATGAAAATAAATGTGTTACACCCCCCACACACCACCACTACCCCTATCTGATATTAAAAAGAAAACCCATCGATTCTTGCACATTAATTTTCTTCCCCTTTGGAGTCTGTCAATCCGAGTGTCACTCACTGTCTGAACAATTTAGACAACAGAGCAGTCAAAAACCAAGTTCTTAATTTCCTATTCTATATCCACTGGGGGGGGGGGGGGGGGGGGGCAGGCAGACAGACAGACAGACAGACAGACAGTATTGCTACATTATATCAACTTTAAGAAAACTTGCAGAAATGCAGTTTAATTGAATCTACTGTTTAATGATCATTTGCAGATTAAATTACTTAATTGAAATATAAGACAATCAGCTATTGCCTTTCGCGCTATGTTGAGACCCGTTGAATGTGCTGCAAGGTAGAGAAACATAAAACCATATGTCATTTTCAATGAGGAGAGTTAATGCATGCAATGTGCCTCTATTTTCTCTCTTTAAGGGGCTTAACTGATCCCAATGGGATGGCCAGGAGTGGGCAAGACTGTAATGGGTAGGATTTAATAAAAGCATGCTATAGCTGTGGACATCTTTAGATCTGTGAAGTGTACTGTAGTTGTGAACACTTGGATTCAACTTGAATGAACGGCGAGCAGAGTGGAGCTAATGCCCTGTCTCTCGGTGAAACAGCAATGCATTAAAGTTTCCTCTCCACCTTCGCTCAGCTACTGGGGCTTATTTGTCTTAATAAGCAAAAGTGTCCTGGCTAGCTCTATTAGACATGCGGCCCGCCTGAATACATTTCCCTTCAGAACCAAGGATAGATTGCCCCATCGCCTCCTCATGAAGTTATTGTGGCTGCACAGTGCTGTCTGCCAAGACAGGGAATTAGGAAACAAACATCTAATCACGGTCTTATTTTGCACAATGCGCTTGGGGTATAAATAACAGCAGCACTGTTAGTTTGCTTTCTTTCTGCCCCAGTAGACATAGTTGTCTTGTTAAATGGAAAACAAGGGGTGGTGTGTAAGACAACAGACCCAGGTAAGGTAAATGGTATCGTGTGCATGTACAGTAGATATTGATGCTCATGGTCACAGCTTTAGGGTTAGACACCACAAACATTCCCTACAGCTCGTTCAGCTAACATCTATCATGGTGCTTCGAATGACATTACTTTTACAGTGTCTCATATGTTAAACTAATTGCAAGGTTACCGGAAAAAAAAGAAGCTGCAATATGTCTTTACAACAAATGATGCTGCTGCAGCCACAGTGAGCCTCCATCATGGATTGAGCACTGCTGAGCATTCCAGCCATGTTTTTGCTCAGTGAAGAGTGCTCAACTAATTTTCCCCTCTCTCAGCGCGAGGCAGACAGCACCTTGACCAGGTATGACCTGCATAGCCAAGGCCTCACACCATCCCATTCGTCAAGTGAATGGCCTTGCGAGGGTGCCTAATTCTGAGGTCGCAGACAGCAGGCATCAAACGCAGACCCCCACCACCACCACCACCGCAGCCACCACCACCAGGGACGCATTCGTCACCCCTTGCCAGATTATTTGTTCTGTCGACACGTGCATGCTCGGTCTGCCACATAAATGCAAGTGGAAGCAGAAACAATTTAGCTTGGGGGAAATGGAGAGTCTTGCACCATGGCGACACCTGTCCCCGAGAATAATTGTTTCACATGGCGCTGCCGTGTAATCGGACGGTCCGGATGGAATGAAAACTACTGAACCTGCAACTTCTTCTCCCGAAACACATTTGTTTCATGCAAATATGATGTTGTTGTGCTTATTTATTCATTTTGCAAAGCCAACAGTTTGCTGAAATCTATTTGGGTGCTTTACAAGTTTCAGTGAAGCTACAACTCTTCTTTTAGAGATGCTGGTCTCTCAGGAGTCTCTAACAGCACTCTGGTCCCAAGTAGCACAAGTAGTAAATTATGTGAACGTCATTTTTGTTGGCCTGTAATTATTTACTTAAATCCGTTGGTACAAAAACCTCAGGTTTGTGAAACGTTTCCAGTATCATTACTATTACTAATACGGTAGATATGAGAAGAACTATTACGAATTTTTAGGTACCTACATTATCTGTTTGTTGTCTGGCTTTGCTATCTGTCAACGATTGGACTCATTTTTTACTGAGGTCAGAAAACAAACATATCACTGCAAGTGTCAGGTTGCACAGTGCAAACAGACAATCTCATCGTTGATCTATTATGTCAAAGGGCAAAGTTGACTTGAAGAACCCATAGGCTTTCCTAGAATTTGTCAATGTTTTTCTCTTTTGTAAACATTTTTTAAAATGTTCATATTGTCTGTTTCTCAATATTGTTAGGTCCATTTTAGTGCTACTTATAAAGCAAAAGTGCTATTAAAATCTAATGTCTTATTGTTAATTAAACATTAAACCAAATGTGTACCTAATGTTCCCTAAAAGCTGTATGAGGCAGAGCAATCTGATTCTATGCCGTCTCGCCTGTCTCACTTTTATACTGTAATGCTCAGCTGCTTTATATTTGCACTTTGTGATGAAGCTGGAACAATAGGTCTCTCAATTCTATACTGTAATGGTTGTACCCTACGCATCAGTCACTTGATATTGTACTACTGTTTATTCTGAACTGCAATTCCATCATAATATACCATTAATATTATTACTCATTGCTATTTGTTGCACTGTTTTGTAATTCTACTGGTTTCTGCTTTGCATAGCCAGATACAGGAAGCCAAGGACAGGGAGGGGGAAGACATTCAATACAGGTCTCCAGATGGAACTTATCTGGTAACATTGTGATTATGTGGAGGATTGCATGTAATACTATTAGTATTGTACCATCTAAATAAATGTTCAAGGTTAGAGACCATGATCTCTGTAATTCCAAGTGATAATGACTATGACCATTGTTTAAATACTTTTGAAGACTCACCTATATTCAAACAGGCCTTTACACTTCAGTACAGATTTTATATCCTCTGTTGATTTTTTTGAATTTCACCGGCTGATTGGTTAAATGCCGATTGTTTTATTTTTGGCTTCTTATTTTATTATTGATGTTTTACTTTTATTGTTGTGAAGCACTTTGTGACTCTGAATGTCTGTGAAAGGTGATCTACAAATAAAATGTACTTACTATATGACAGGCAGTTCTCAGTAAGTGAGAGCAGGTACTGGCTATTCATCTACCATAGTTCCCAACACAGCAGAACCACAGGGTTGTTGCCTTATAGTCACTTACTCACACTATACTCTTACTCTGTTCACACAATACAAGGAAAAAAAGCACCCCTCTTGGGTCATTTGACCCCTTCCTATCTAAAATGGCCCCTGTACCCTCTGACACTGATGGCCCTCCTCCCAGCTGTCCCCATCCCCTTCAAGTGTAATCTAACAGTTTCTATGGGCTTTGGGAGGGTGTCTCATCATGACTGTTGTGGTGGAAGCACAGAGAAGCATTGTATAATCAAATTGGCTAATGGTAGGGCAGGCGGGTGGGCCTCTGACATCACTCTGACACAGCTATAACCATAAAGAGTTTCCAATGCAGCTACGCCCAAATATGGAGTATGTTGTCTAACCTCAATGTGTCGTCATGGTATCAGCCGCAACCAGTGAGCTCCACATATGGGCACAAAAGGGAGCGTGCCCATATATGGACATATACTGATGACATCAGCGATTTCCATATAAGGGCATAAAAGTTACAAGGACTGACAGATACAGAGATCCGACCGCTATGTCCATATATGGTCATAATATGGGACTGACGGGACTTCAAACTCGGTGTGTGCAGCGGCAAAGACTCGAGGGAGAGCAGTGCTCGCCGTCGAGTAGTTCGGCTATTCAGTTGTCCAGAACCGCCGATTCAACCAATATATGGGCATTCCAATATATGGGCATATACTGATGACATCACGGATCTCCATATATGGGCATAACAGGGACAAGGACTGACAGATACAGTATTTTTCCATATATGGACACAAAAGGGACACAATCTGTATTTATCACGGTATTTATAAATGCTATTTATACTATTCCATACCCGTGGGGGGATATGCACCCCCCCCCCCCCCCCGCACACGTCCCGTCGCGTCGCAAACCCCCGACCCTGATCATTCGTCCCATAGCTCCCGAGTCCCGGGCCATCCCACTGCTGGGCAGCCGTAATCATGGCGACATTGTTTGACACAAAAACGCTAATAAAGAGCTGAGATTTGGTGAAATCGAAAAACGGGCTTCGCTGTTCCGTGCACATGGTAATGGTCAATGGCTGTGAGCAATTTCAGATCAACTGCTCCAGCCACTGAGGAGAATCGGGCAGAACCAATTTTGGCCTCACCACTACACCACTACACCACCACTACAGAAGTTTGTCAAATTATAAGAAAATGAAATTATAGGAGGATAGGCCACATTTTGTTGAAACCACCTTGGTAACCAGTGATTGAATTATGACATAAGGCTGCACATGTCATCATTAATTATATTTGTCAGGGGTCCGACATTCTTTTTGTATAATTATGTTCACACCGTGTCAACATAAATCGTAGTGACCTCCGATTAGTGTAAATGCATGGGAGTCACTATCGCCGACATCCCTACATAATGTGCACAGAGCTGTGTGCACGTGGGCACGTGCAAATACACACACACTACTTATGCCTTATTTAACAACAAAATATTTGAAAGTGATGTCCAAACACCATCTTGTTTGTACTTCTGTGACCTCGAATCATCCGCGTGTGCATGGGTGTGTGCGTATCTCAGAAAGTGATACAAAAGTACCCCTCCCATCCCTACCTAATGCGCACAAAGCTGCATGCATACATACGCACGCACGCACCAACATAATGACCTGTTTCTGTTGCATGCACCTCCAAAATTAAGAATAATGCTGAAAGCATAGCCTACTTATTCCTTATATAACAACAGAGTGTTTGAAAGTGATGTCCAAACTCAAAGACACGCACATGCGAGCATGGGTGCCGCCAGTGCAGTAACTCCTTATGCTGTGTAGGTTTCATTGTCCATGCATGCGCAGTAGGGTGCTGAGTGGACGCCCCAGTGGCCAAATCTGAGGTAAAACCTAAGTTTTTAAAAATGATATAAATGGTAAATGGGGCATTTATATAGCACTTTTATCCAAGGCTCTTTACATAGATTGTGCATTACATTCACACATTCACACACACATTCATTCATACACCGATGGCGGAGGAAACCATGCAAGGCAACCCGTTCATCAGGAGCAATTAGGGGTTCAAGGACACTTCTACACTAACTCTGGGGGAGTGCCCCAGCCCGGGATCGAACTGGGAACCTTGCGGTTTCCAGTTCACTCTACCCGGCCACTCTACCCCTGAGCCACTGCCGCCCCTGATATGATACTTGAAAGCATGAAAACTAGCCTGTTCAATGTCCTGACCCATGACAATGTTTGTCAGCAATTGTACTACTGGTATGTTGTGAGGACACAAACGCACAAATCTGTGGTGCGTTACAGATTCTAAGTGTAAGATAAGATAACAGCATTGTGAATCACCATATTGGACTGATAAAAGACAACAATGAAGACTTCTATAGGAAGGAGGTGAGGGACCTAATACCATATGATGTCAAGACAACAACCTCTCCCGAAATGTTGAGAATGCATAGGTCATAGGAGATAAATGTTCATTTTAGGAAGTCCAAAACTGTTCAATGAACATAATAATAAAGAACATGACATTTTTAGGCATTCAGATCTTAGGCTCCCTCACCTGGTCTCTAAACACTAGTTGCATCGCTAAGAAGTTGCAATACAAACTATACTTTCTGAGATGTCTTTAAAAATATTATACAAAATAAAAGAAATGTAATATTTGTCAAAATAAACACACCCCAATCCCAAACCTGGAAACGAGAGATGTTCAATAAATCATTAAGACACAGAGACAGAATCTAAGAATTTATTATCACGCCACTGCCCATGCTAATTCCAGGTATCACACTTTTACATTTAAGTCGGCTGACATCACATTCACTGATTAATATAATATAGACACTCACTTAGAAAATACATTTATAATTTCTTAACATGGACAACAAGGGCCTGGTAAAAGTGTGTTTTTTGTGTTAAAGTGTTAAATTAACCATGAGAGTTAAATTAACACTCTAAACTATACAGTGCAGATGAGAAGTTGTGTTTTGCTTGTTATACAGTATGTGCTTCTTGGTTTAAGATTTGAATGTTCTTCCCTAAAAGACCAGCCTATTTCTGTTATCAATGCATCCTCCCCATCAGCATCTCCACCGAGGCTAAGTGTGAGACTTACAATTAGACAAGACCCAGGGTGATTGTATGGATTAATACATTTAGCCTACTTTCTGGCTGAGAATAAGAACCACTTACATGAATTAAAACCTATTTTGGTTCAAAAGTTGAGAAGTACTTTGAAGCAGTATCTTTTGATGCCATCTCTACTTGATCCTTTACTTTCTGTGGGAGACAGCTCATGTTTCGACACAAAACAGCCTGTTTCCAACGTGATACATTTATCAAATCATCCATTTGTTTTATTGGAATTTAAGATGTACTTTTGTCATACTTTAACATGATCAAACTGAAACACATTTCCTGGTTTGTTTCTGTTTACTGCGGTTTCTAGAAAAGATTTACACTCTTGATCTGATTTCATCATTATTTACAGAGATACTTGGATGTGTGGTAACCTACATTTGTCAAATCGTTGTACTATTGTCTGGTTAAAGTATGGTTTGAATACACTAAACCCCCTTAATCTTACTAAGGTTCACTTTACACTTTTATTTTCATGTTTATTTTATTTGTAAATCCAATTTTATGTTAATTTATTTATTATTCTTATTATTTGTTTCCTTTTCTTTTATACTCAGTTTTTCTTTGTGAGGGAGCCGGGGAGGGTGGGGTATATGTGGGGTTGTATGCCTTTATACTTGAAAATCATATCAATAAAGTTATCTAAAAAAATAAATAAACATCTTTCCTGTATTACAAAAAAAAGCCCATTTGCAAGGTGATGGGCTGGCCGCCATGTCTTTTTCATTAGAGAGTCTTTGCTAGTCTGCGCACTCCAGAGGGAGCACTATCGACAGCTGTCTAGCCCTCCCCCGTTGAGACTACCCTGAGATATGCTATTTGCTGGGAATGATTGAGTGTGTTCTATCGCAGCAAAAAAATAGCAATAAAATGCACTTTGCTTGCTGCCTGATAAATATTTCAGCACACAACATGCAGCATTTAAAAAAAACACGTTTGCCTATGTACTGATGTGATGCATGCTTTGCTGTTAGCCTGTATTCTCATTATGTCACTGTACCCTCACTACAACAAATACAATGTGATAATCTACTTTGGCAATTACTTATAACATGATGTATCTGTTGTCAACATCTACGAGGGAGAAATAAAGTTATAGTGGTGTTTGTGTGTGTGTGTGTGTGTGTGTGTGTGTGTGTGTGTGCGTGCGTGCGTGCGTGTACGGGTGCCGTGCATGTGTGTGTGTGTGTGTGTGTGTGTGTGTGTGTGTGTGTGTGTGAGAGAGAAAAGAGCCTTTATCCAACAGCACTATCCAGAAGCAAAAGGTAATCCTGTTCTCCCTCAGTGAGCCCACATCTATCTGAGCAGCAAAGAGCGGCCATTAAAATTGGCAGCAATAGGGGCCACGGAGGGAGAATGAGCCACCTAATCCGCCTGCAATTCATGTTCAGGAGAGAGCGGTCAAAGAGAGTCATTAACGCAGTGGAAGTAAAGTGACAAGACTATTCTGTAGGTCAAAGAGCAGACTGGAGACATTTAATAATAATATTTATGAAGCACTTATCAAAACAATGTTACACAGCGCTTTACATAAAACCGAATAAATACAAATTAAATTAAATCAGCAATAGAATAATTTCTCTGCTGTGGCCACTGCCATCACCACACAAAGCTAAAGACAACAATGCTTGCTGCCCACTCCCTCCACTGCACACGGCCTGGCAGTGCTCCCACCTGCAACTGACTCAGTGAGGCAAAGGCGAAAAGAAGCACAAGCTGTTCATTATTCATGAGCCTTCAGCTATTCATTAGATACTCGTGAGTATGCTCTCGGCCTGTTGGTATGGGCAATCGTCATGAATATTTACAAGAGGTCCTTGATATTTAAGCATGACTCGGAATACATGGCCGGCAGAAAATGCCAGGTAAATAGCACTGGGAAGGTACTTGAGGATCTGCCAGCGCCGTCTTTCATGTGACCTTTGCTAATGCGGAGCTCGTGTCTCTGGTGTAGACTTTCGGAGTGACAATGAGTTATGACAATGAACAGAGCGGAGGCGGTTATGTCACACAACTGAATCACACGTCTGCATTCATTATTTTCTGTCCACCTCTGCCTTCCACCTAGTGCTTAATTTAAGCTCTGTCGCATGACGACGTCGCTTGCAGAAAATAGCAGAGCTAGAAGCCCACAACACTGTCATGCAACAAACAAAGTATGAATCAGGCTTAAAAACCCAAACAAAATATAACCCAATGTTGCAGAAAAGAAACCATGAAATTAACCCGACACGTGCTGACGAGAGAACTATTTCTGGAGTAAAATATCTGAGACATCATTTTTCCCCCCTGAACACGTCCCGGGGCCCTGATGTCGAGACAGTGGCGTTGCTCTCTGGAAATGCCCTTACGCTGCATTTTATACCATGCTGCAGAGCAGAGTGGTCTTTTAGGACGCAAGGAGGCAGACCGTTCATCATATTACACACAGGGGAGCGACGGGGACTGCTGGGACCCCAGCGGCAATCCTTCGCCACGTGCTCCGAGGGAATAAACTTTCACTGCTGCCAGATGGTGATTTCAGTGTCCCAGTAAGGCTCCAGAGTCATAAACATCACACTGATATCTCATTTTATCTCTCTGCAGAGTTTAGGATAGTCGTTGACTGGGTTGGCCGAGGGACGGTCGGTCTGCAAAGTGTGTCTACAAATCCTACCCAAACAGGATCACAAGTGAAGTGTAGGCTGCAGTACATGTGCACTGGTTCAGAGGAAATACTGTCCAGGCATCAACAAGAAGTGCTCCTGCTGCATATATTTCTCTCTCAGCTCCAACTGAATGTAGGGG
The DNA here is from genome assembly GCF_963454915.1 of Gymnoscopelus microlampas. Taxonomy (NCBI): domain Eukaryota; kingdom Metazoa; phylum Chordata; class Actinopteri; order Myctophiformes; family Myctophidae; genus Gymnoscopelus; species Gymnoscopelus microlampas. Next base: position 48,506,222 of record NC_139945.1, on the reverse strand, counting down.
GTTGAGGGATTCTGCGCAGTGAACCTGAGATCAGCGAATCCGGAGATAGACTCACCACCTTTGGCATACACTGTGAAATAGTGAATACGCTGCAGTGTGTGTAGGTACTATGCCTTTCTAAGAATAGAGGGAGGAGAGATCAAAGATACTGGACCGAACAAATACGGGGCTAATTGGAATGGAACTCTGTCTGATTCCATGCTGTGTTGTGAACCGTTTGATCTCGATCGGACAGGAAGTATCACAATGGACTTTGGAAAGACATATCTTTGTAGAACAGTACATGTAGGGAAAGACATGCAGGTTCCCACAATGCAAAGAAAAAGGCAAGACATTATGCGAAATATAAACACAACTATTCTAAATACCTTAATTTTATGCCTAAATAATACAAGAATATCCACACTTAAATCATAATAAAATGTGCATGTCCTCAGGAGAAAAGCTGTGTGTTGAATGCAAAAAAATACAAATATTGAACACAGATATACATTTTGACAAATATATATGAAATATATATAGTTTTTCCATATGGGTTGGAAGTGTTTGGCGTGTGTACCGTGTAAGTGTATGGCGAGTAATGGGGATGTACAATATATGGTCGCTGAGGGTAATGTGTTGTGACGGCGGGAGGGGGGAGAAGAAGAGGATCACACTTCATCTGTGTGTGACAGGGCAGAACAACGGGGTGTGTGACCACCTGACCCTCTCCTAAGTCTGCCACAGGATCCATCTGCTCTACCTCCTGTCCACATATCTCTGTGTAACTCACAGAGCCAATCTCCCACCCAGCCCACATTTTATAACAATATCTGTCTCATAACTTCTCCGGGTTGTGGCCGGCTTGCAGGCACAAGGCAGTCAGGCATTTCAGTAACAGTGATGTAAACCTTGTTGCACTATTATCTATCAGGTTGCAGACATATACAGTAGACTGGAAATATTGCTGTGTAAACAAACAGCTCTTTGTTAACATTCATGGGCATGGTTCTAACCCTATGCAAATTCTAACAGAGCAAAGTAGCCTGAATTACTACAGTGACATAATTGAGATATCACCATTAATGCGTAAAGTGTAAATAAGTTGGATATATTATTGAGAAGTGGATGAGTCACGCGGTCCAGGTGAGGTTTTATGAAAAAGGTTGACTCACGACAGCCTTTCAGTTCCTCTGTATTCTTCTGTCTTTGGGGGTCGATGACGAGGAGAGTTATGTATGCGTTGATCGATTGGAAATGAGAGCCATTCAGAGAGAAGCTCTAGCCGTCTGCAGAAAGAGACGAAGGAGGGAACAATCAATGCATGGACACTCAGATCCCTCAACATGTCAGTGATAAAGACCTATTTTGTGCCAAAATGGATGAAGGTTTTGTTTATTTAAATACTGGTTCCAGATATTTTGTGCAGGACAAACCCTAGATGGCAACCAGCAGCCAACAGCGTTCTTACATGGTAAGTATTCAGACACGTTTCATTCAAAATTATAGATTAAATGGTCTTTTTTACAAAAAGGGTGTTGTATGTTTTGTTAATAGATATTTGACAGGGATTAATCCCACTGACCAAAAAAAGTTGAACTAATTACCACATTAGTGTCCCTATTCTGGGTATGTCATTATAGGTGAATATTTGGTGGTGGCAGATCTATAAGCTCACAATGTGCAACATGATACGTTGTGAGCTTGTAGTTTGGCTATTTTCGGCGAAGAGATTTGGAGTAGAGAGGGAAAAGTACGTGGCCAAGTATAGCCCTGGGGGACCCCGGTTGATGAAGTAGAGTTACCTACCGCTTGATTTTTTTAAAAGTATCTTTCATTGTGGAAAGACTTGACATTACTGACCAGTCTATATCTGCTTTCAAGGGGCATGGTTAGCATTTGAATCAGAGAGAGAGCAGATCACATGAGAGAGCAGCCTGTAACAATGCATAAACTGACATGGCATTACACACTAAAGCTGACTGGATGGTGGTTTCCAGAAAGGACAACGAGTAATTTAAAGCAGTGGTTCCCAACCTCGCTCCTGAGGGACCTCACATATTTCTGGTTCTGTAACCCACCAGGAAGTTAATTGCATTCACCTGATGTCCCAGGTGTAGCTAGACTACAAGAATAATAAGGACACAGGGTCTACTTCTTTGCTGCTGTACCTACAGTACTATGGGCAAGTTCCCATTCAGGGATTAAAGTCTTATTTCACTTAGCACATCTCGTCAAATGTCCATTTGTGGGGATTTGCCAGGATGACTTAACTCAAATGAAAAGCATGTATAAATAAAATACGTGTGATGTGACAATATTGGTCTCGTTTGATGTGACATAATTCAGGCAACCATTAAACCAACCTGATGTTCCACAGTATAAAACATGCTGTTGGGAGTGAAAGGCCAGTTCAAACTCACAGCAGTGTAAAACAGATAGGATGACATTCTCACAGTACTTACTACACATTATGTTCACAGCACTTTTAATAAAAAGGTTATTTTCGCTTAATAGGCTACTGAATTATATACTTATATTACCATGTTAATATTAAACCAAGACTAATAGTGTCTTAAAGCCCTGCTAGCAGCCCTTGGAGGCTGTGCTGCTTCTTTCACCCCACTGTGTGCTTTGAACCGACTGACATTGAAAAGGAAAAAAAGGAATTCATGTTTGAAAGCTGTTTGAATAAATATATATATATTATACTTATATTGCAATTATTTCATGTTACATTTCATGTTACAATATGTACATATCCTTACCGTAGCATGTAGCTAACGCTAACGTGGTTGTCGTGGCTGACGCAGCTGTGAAATCACGTTGTCAACAATGACAGTTAGTGTGGTGAATGTTACTATTCCTGCTCAGTTAGTCCATTGTAGATGGTGCGCCACATAAGCCCAGAATCGCTTATACGACAAACACACCTGCCAACCCTCATCGTACACACACAGCATTAGCTGCTAACGTGGCCTGCAAGGGCGGGCGCACAGATCACTGAACCAATGGTAGCCCTCGGATGTTTTCTCTCAAGATTTAAAATCCGCCATTCTATGCCACATATCAGACGCGCTACAGGGTCTTTACTGACCGAGCCATGGCCCCACTGGCTACACCACTGATGGGCGCGGGCGCTACTGAACTAAATCTGAATGTAAGAAATGAAAAGTGACACAGATGAATCAATAAACATTTGACACTAGCCTGTGTTACAATTATTCAGCATGAATTGTTTTTAAACCATAATGACAATCTCTCTTTAGAGTGCAAAACATATGAAATAGCTAAATATCAATTCTCTTAATCACAAAGAAAATATATGTTATCATAATAAACCAACAACAATGAAATGTAAGTAGTATAATGTATCTCCTTTATAGCAACATGAAATGTATCTTTTAGTCCATGAACTGTTATGAATTACCAATCTAAACCCATATTAATTTAGTTTCTTATTCACGTTACTGAGGCTTCTCAATGGGTCTAAGAATAGATTAGCAGAATTACATTCAAAGTGACTAATAACTTGGTGACTATAAATCCACAATGGACACAAAGTAACAGGAGAAGCAAACAACACAATGCGGCAATAATAAACTATACCTTGTGCCCTTATGGTGCTTAAACAAAATAAACCTTTCGGTTGGAACATGGTGGACATGCTCCTCTGATGTTGTATTCATTCATTAACGTGCTTCTCATAGAGGTATGGTGCTTCTTTGCTAAAACCATAGAGGTGGCAAAGACGCACTAAAAGTACACAGTGCAGTGGTCTACTTCCTGTTTTGAGTGTTTCAAAATAAAAGCTTTTACCATAACAGACCAATAAAAACAAGTAAAGCAAAGTAAAGGTGTCAGTTGTCATATTAGCTTGGCTTGTTTAGGGTGACAATAGTGCGGCTTTTCCGGGCAAAAACACATAAAGCATAACCCAAGAGGGAAATAGCAAGAGTCACCATCTCCGGTTTACTTCCCGTATCTGCGTGACGTACGGGGACGCCTTTTTAAGAGACAGGAAGCAAGTTGGAGTCTATTGATTCCATTGGAAGAGTGAACGTGAACACAGCTTCTGAACCATTCTTTAGCTCCATGGTCACTGAACTCAATATTGGACCAAATCGTCACAAGACACACAATATTTACAAGATTTTCATACTAAAACAAATCAGGAGAAAATCTACTTTGTTATCGACCTCTAGCCCAGCAACACACTCTCACAAGATTTGGGAAGATATCTGAAGAGTCCATCTGCAGTCTGACAGACGAGACATAGAGGGCTCTGTCCCTTATTTTCAACTCTTTATGCGCCGTCCCCATAAGATGTTCTAAAAACTGATAAACTGAGATTCTATATGTGAATATAGAACGTGAAATCATTATAGACATATTAAATAAAATGTGTGTTCCAATGCTCAATGATATAATTTTCCATTATTAACTGCAATTGGTTGATGTATGATTTGGGAGTCATGACATTTTGCTAAACATTCATGCTAAACACACTATAGTCTATAGTGGTAAAATATATCCTTTATAAATAAAAGGCCCTGTTACAATGTTGAGCAGGAGCACATCTAGCATAAGACTGAATAATATGTGTGTGTTTGTCGGGGGAATTTTATGGGTTTCATAAAAAGCATCTTAGCCAATAACAGTGCACTTTCAAACATGTAAAGCATTTATTTTTCTTTAATGAAGAAAATACACAAATATACATCCACATTGTCAGCCAGGGAGAGGGTAGGGGGAGGGTGGTGGGATGGTCAGGGGAGAAGCAAACCACGCCTATATTAACAATCTTTGGCATAACATCTGTTTAGCAGACTACGGTGGCTCATGTGGGACAACCAAGGCATAGATGTGTGTGTAATAACAACTAATAACAGATCCATGAAAAAGAAAAATCACCTTTGACCACAAAAAATAGCATAAGTAGCGTTGTGCTTATGGACTCTGCTCTATGCTATGAGGGCTGCTGGGGACTGCTGGGGAAACTGGACAACAGGGGCAATTCTGCAGGGCCGGATCTACCATATGGGCACTTTGGGCACGTGCCCCGGGGCCCTGGGCATCAGGGGGCACCCCAAGGTGGTTGAAAAAAAAAAAATCGTTTGTTTTTGTTTTTTTGGTCACGAAAATGTTTCCCATTTTGTTGTCATCTAATACGAATAACACAGTGTAAAATTAGCTTTTACACTGTGTTATAAAATTAGCTTGTACACTGTGTTATTTCGCGCACGCGCGCTTCGCGCACATGCGCGACGCGGGCGCATGAGGGGGGGGGCACTGGCAGTTGGTGGTGAGGTGTTAATCCAGCCCTGCAATTCTGCAAATAGACCCCATGGCCAGTCATTTGGGATCAATATAAGTAGGAAAAAACGCCTATATGTTATTTTAGTCCGGACATGTCCTTTAAGTGACTTGAAAAGACTTGAAGTCTCAAGTCAAGAGAGGGCTCAAGTCAAATCGATCTCCGTTGATGATACCAGGAGCTTTGAGCGGTCGGCCGGCATTCCACCCAGAGGAGGAGCCAAGCTGTCCCACTACAATGGAGATGGATGTCCAAATGACATAACATGTCCAGGTCCAGAGGATGGCTCAACTCAACAGCTGGTGAAACAGCAAGACTATCGTTCATATGGCACTGGAAGAGCTGTAAGGGTTGAGTGCTATATATCCACATGGACCTGTGAGGATAAGTATATCATTCTCATGGTCACTTTAGTTTGCTCAGTGAATTTGGGTGTCCAGAACAAGAGGAAATGGGTGGCTATAAGGGCCATCATGCATGGACCACTCGCTGCTGTTAAAATGACAGATGGCAGCACAGTGAGGGAACTGCAGTCCCATCTGTCTTCCTTTCCCACTGACACAGAGTCAGTCGGATAGGTGAAGTTGAAGGCTTATCTGGACTGCAAGCTTAACAATGAAAGTGCCATGCCTGCATCAACATGGGAGTTTTCCTCTCCCTGATCCGCAGAGGAGCCCTGCCCGATAGCCACGATGTATTGTCTGCTCTGTGGTCATCCATGGACCATGATGCTGATGCAGGTTTGGACTGTAACAGGGAAGTGAGCTAGTGCAAATGCAGTGCCATGGACAGCTCACAATAACGGTGGAAAAAGGCGGTTGGGTGGCGCAGTGGTTAAGTGCCTGGCCACCACAGTGGAGACTGGGCATTCTAATCCATCACGGTACATCTGGCTTCTATTTGTCGAGTGTCTATACGAACACAATTGGCCCTTGTTCGGGGGAGGGAAGACGGATTTATTTTCAGTAGACCAGCCTTACTGTTATCAATAGCCTTCTATATCATAGGTGGCACCCACTTGAGGGGTGAGATTTTATATGGTAGCTCCTGATACCTCGCTGTCTTCGGCTCACGGTGCTCTAGTTGGTCCATGGTCAATTGGGTGGTTCAAGACCTTGTGATGACTTTGGGCCAGGTCTGCTGGCCAAACTGCCCATGGGACATGGGACTATTGTGACCACTACATCACCCGGCAGTGGCTCAGGAGGTAGAGCGGCCGTCTTGCAATTGCAAGGTTCCCCGATTCCTCCTGTCTAAGTGTCTAAGTGTCCTTGAGCAAGACACTTAATCCCTAACTGCTCCTGTCCTGATGAACAGGTTTGTACATGTTGGTACTGCTGTTTGTGTGTGTGTGTGTGTGTGTGTGTGTGTGTGTGTGTGTGTGTGTGTGTGTGTGTGTGTGTGTGTGTGTGTGTGTGTGTGTGTGTGTGTGTGTGTGTGTGTGTGTGTGTGTGTGTGTGTGTGTGTGTGTGTGTGTGTGTGCGTGCGTGCGTGCGTGCGTGCGTGCGTGCGTGCGTGCGTGCGTGCGTGCGTGCGTGCGTGCGTGTGTGTGATTGGGTTTGTAAAGCACTTTGTAGAAAGGCCTAATATTTCAAGCCATTTTACTAACCATAAGTATCCTACCCAGCATGCACACAACCCCTGACAACAGCACCAGACCGGGCCTGTGAGTACTGTGGGAGAAATTTGCCTCGGAGGCACAGCTGTGGGCGTTCAACCCATCTGGGAAGAAGAGAACCTGTTGGAGACACTCTCCATACCGGTTGACCCTAAGATGGGGGCATGAGAACCTTCACCCTCCAGGCCTTGGAGAAGCGAGGAAGGCATCCGCCTCAGCATCCCGGGACTTTGTGTTGAGTGAGTGGGTTGCTGTGTAAAGTGTTGAGTGAGTGGGTTGCTGTGTAACGTCCTGGACTATTAATGGCTGCGGAAGGATTCCCAGCATGCCTCGGGATGTGACGATTTTGTTGTTTCTTTCTTGTGTTGTGTCATTATTTACTATGGGAATCTGTTGTGGGGATTTATGTGTGATTAATGCCATTGGTTTATGTTCGTTTAACGATTAATTTTATGTTTGTTACTGTAGGTTTGGGGGAACCATGAGAGATGGGGGGGGGTCGTCACAACCATTACTGTACATGTATTTTGTTGTATTGTAGTCTACCACAATTTTCAGCATGTCATGCTCTTCTTAAGTACGCCTACTAATAATCAAAATCGTATGAAGCAAAATAAATAAATCAAAAATAACCAACTAAATAAATACAGCATCTAAGAGTAATTATTAAATGTAGCATAGGCCTACCCATGACGGACAGGGGGTCATCCCTATGTTCCCCGGGTTCTATGTTCCCCCACTAAGGTTAGGGTTAGGGTTAGGTTTAGGTTAGGTCCTATGTTCCCCGCTCTCCCTAAAGCGGGGGACTAATGAAGTTCAAGTTAAAACTAGAAAAAGTGCTCCTCGGAGCACAGGTCTCCTCCAGGTCAGGTAGGCTATTGTGGCCTCCTGGTGGCGCTATAATAGGCCAATGTGAAAAGGGTGCCTTCTTAGGCCTTGCACGACAATCTAACACTGACTGCATTCATGATTTGAGGCATTTCGTTAAAAACATTTGTTTTGCTAAATTAGACCTGCTGGTGGCGCTATAACAGGCCAATGTTAAAAGGGTGGCATTTGTTCCTCAACATAGTGTGAATGTGCGTGCAAAGTTTGACCGCAATTGGACGGTGCGTTCATGATTTGCGGAATTTTGTTCAAAACAAGCCAATAATGAAAACTTTAGATGTCAATCTTAGCCAATCAGGATGGAATATGAAAAATTAAACACATCCGTCTTGATCACATGACTATAGAGATCATGTGCACCGATTTTCCTGAAATTTGAATAAAATTGGAAGGAGTAGTGTAAAATAATGTGTTTTACATAAGTCAGCCTCCTGGTGGCGCTATAAAAGGCAGATGTGAAAAATTCAGGGCAAAGCTTTTTCCTTGACTTCTAGGGAGTGTGCACACAAAGTTTTACACAGATCGTGCAGTTATAGGTAAAAACACGAATAGGCCTGTTATAGCGCCACCATGAGGCTGATTTGAAAATGTTCAAATGGTATTTCTTCCTCGGCCTAATGGGAATGTGCGTGCAAAATTTCACGGAAATTACATGCTGTGTTCATGATTTGAGGCATTTTGTTCGAAACTGAGCACTCCTGCAAACTTTGGAAGACATTTTTTGCCAATCAGGAGGATGGAATATGAAAAATCTGAAAGACCCGTTTCATTTAATGACTATAGAGATACTGTGTACCGATTTGCGTGATTTTTGGACAAAATCTGTAGGAGTACTGTCAAAAAATATGTTTTGCACAAATCGGCCTCCTGGTGGCGCTATAAAAGGCCCATGAGAAAAAATTGGGGCAGAGGTTCTGACTTGGCATCCAGGGAGTGCGTGTGCACAGTTTCGCTGCGATCAAGCCAACGGTGCCGGAGATTAGCTGGTCACAGACAGACACACACGGACAAACGGACACACACGGACGGACGGGCGGACAGGGGGAAAAACATACTCTCTCACCATGCCTTTCGGCCTGGCGGAGACAATAAAAGTAGGCTAAGCAATGCTTTGATTTTTGTCCCAAAACAATTCAAGAAAACTAAAGACAGCATGCACACAACCATGGGGTCCCAGTCCGGTTAATGTTATGTGGGACACTCGTCCGCAACCACCACAAGTCAGTAAGTTATTATGTCAGTATTTATGACTGACTTGCAGTGACGGACGTCCCACCTTGACCAGTTCACTCCAGTGGAGTGGCTCCACAAATATAGTTATGTAACTGTAATACTTTGACCTACTGAGGAAGTGGGAGTGTAAACAACATGGAGTAAACTTCAAATAGAGCTGCATGCGGTGCTCTCTCTGCCTATAATTACAATACAAAACCTCTCTACAAACCGCTGTTCCAGAAACATGTCGATCAAAGCAGACTACGACTGTATAGTAATTGGAGCCGGAGTTCAGGGCTCTTTCACGGCTTATCATCTGGCAAAAAAGAACAAGAAGACTCTTCTGCTGGAGCAGGTGATGATGCATTGCAGAGAAGTTATTTTGACTTCATGTTTATATCACAAAAATGCAAACTAGCCTATTATTTTGCAGCAGAGGTTGTTGAAGTGTTCAAGGAGAATGTGTTTTAAAAGCTTGTCAGTATATCTACAACACAGCTTCCTGTCCCTTTATGATTGTTCATTATTTAACTCACCTGAAATGAACCCTCAAGTGCAGTGGTGTAAAAAGTACTCAATTATTTTTACTTAAGTAAAAGTATCAATACCACAATGTAGAAATACTCAATTACAAGTAAAAGTCTGGAATAAAAAATGTACTTGAGTAAAAGTACAACATCATACTTAAAGTACCAAAAGTAAAAGTACTCATTATGCAGAATGTCCTATTTTAAGTTTTCAAAATGCATAAAAGTCTTTTGAAAATAGCCGATCTACAGCTCAGCCCGAAATATATATATAGAGCTTAAGTGGTTAATGTATGTTTAGTAATAAACATCTAAATCTACAAAGTTACTAAAGTTTTCAAATAAAGGTAGTGGAGTAAAAGTACAATATTTTCCTCAGAGGAGTAGAAGTACATTTTACTGAAAATTGGAAATACTCCAGTAAAGTCAAAAAATACCTCAAAATTGTACTTAAGTACAGCACTTGAGTAAATGTACTTAGCTACTTTACACAACTGCCTGAGTGTCCATTTTTACAGTTAACAGGCAGGACTTTCACTTGTACAGGACCTATTTCCCTTACATGACCTTTTTATTAACTAAACGCATGAAGCAACACTGTGAATTGAAACATATGAATGTAGCCCAGGGATGCTGGCCAAGTGGCCATGAAGTTTTCCTATTAAGTTTATCTAAGTTTTGTTGTTGTTTGCTCTTGCTGACACTACGTTTTTATTTCGATAACGTATGCGTGAGACATTCCCCCCAAAACCCATGTAATCTATAATAGCTGCTGCAGCAGTACATGGAATGAAACCTTGTTTGCCTCCTTTTAGTTTGTCTTGCCCCACTCCCGGGGGAGCTCCCATGGCCAGACACGCATCATCCGCAAGGCATATGAGCAGGACTTCTACACTCACATGATGGAGGAATGCTATCAGCTGTGGTCTCAGCTGGAGAGAGAGGCCGACAACGTCAAACTGTACAGGTAAGCAGTCTCGGCTGAAGGCGAGTGAGGGAGAAAGCCATTAAATGGAACATAACAAAAGCTTTGCCAGAACACTGAGATTTGTCACATTCAATGTGCTATGTACGCGCAAGAGCAGCAACTCAATCTATGGGAGCCATAAATGCATGACTTTCTCATTACCTCCAGCGTCAGCGATTCACCCCCAGACAGCTCCCATGCCTTTGACTGTGTAACAAGGTTTTTTTTTCCTCCTCCCTCCATCTCAATAAACCTCTAGCTGATTTTCATTCGCGGAGTGTGGGGGGGGGGGGGGGGGGTATTTGTGCGCTTATAAATATGACAGTGGCATCAAAGTACGGGCAGTATCTCTGGGCTTCCTACAAGTATTTCCTTTTTTTGAAAGGCTTTGTCAGTGCTATCGGCAAGCCAAATTACAAATTGATTCATTATGCAAGGCGGTCCGTAATAGATCACACTACCAGCCATGCCCACATAATTTTCCTCGAGCATGTAGTGATTCTCTAGCCCCGCCCCGGTGCTCTCATCCTGGGCTGTTGTGACTGATGGGTCCACATCTGAAGGCCACCTGTGCCCTTGAGCTGGCAGAAAGAAGAAGGGAAAAACCCAACAACAAACGACTGCAGCACAATGAGGAATGTTGAGGGGAGGCTTGCGTGAATCTTTTTGAGCAATGCCTCATGCCTCAGTCGTTCCTCTGGCTTGGGGATAGATGGACCCCGCTGAAATGGTAGGAGCTAAACCAGAATCCATCTGCCGACCCTGTTGGTTTGGCCACACACACACACACACACACACACACACACACACACACACACACACACACACACACACACACACACACGCATACGCGCACGTACACGTACGCACACACGCACGCGCACACGCGCACACACACACACACACACACACACACACACACACACAAGCCTGCAAACCAGTGCTACTCATCACCTTCCCTGACAGGCGCTGCACTGGATCATGAATCATATTTATGATTCTACACACACTTACACACATTTTCTCCCCCTCTTTGTCACACGCATGAACTTGGTGCCATACACAGACCACACGCACAAACACACACACACACACACACACACACACATCGGGTGGCATACTCATAAAATTCCCTGATGAATGGCTGAAGCCTTTAGCTAGTGTTGCCTATGCGTCATGGCTACTGACAGATGTTGGAGCAGCCTTTAGAAAACACTGCTGGCAAAGGACAAGGCAGCCATCCATCAGGCAGATTACTGAATTAGGCTCTGTGTTTCACAACCTCTCACTTTGGGACTCAATAACTTACCATTGGGCTGCTCTGCCGTATTCACCATCTGCAGCTCTTCCAGTTAAATGTCATCAGTGGGTACTCATTACATGTTAGGATACCGTTTACCTCCTCGTTTACAGCGTGCCTTACAAGCCATTGATTGACTGTCAGGCTGGGATTTGCCAATAATAGGTTGTAATATACAGTAAATGCACATACTGTAATAATGGTTTGGGCAGCTTGGTGAAAGGTAAATAATGTAGGTTGATGTGTTGTTTTTTCTTGATCTGCCTTCACCTCTCGCTTGAGGGTGAAGACAGCTAAGGCATAAGTGTATTTATCCTCTATTCATAGATGTGAAGTGAGGCTTTTTTCTGCTTTATTGTGACAGGACAGTGAAGTGACAGGGAAGGGCAGCGAGGAGAAATTACATGATGCAAGAAAGGTCTCAAGCTGAGAATTAAACCCAGGATGTTGCGGTTATGAGGTCAACGAACCTGCAGCCGGTTGAGCCACCAAGGCCTCCCAAGAAATGAGCTACTGTATTGACAGTTCCAGGAGTAGAAACTAGTTACAGGGCTGAACTCACCTCCATATTAAAAGCTCTTAATCAATCTGCCTCAATCATTCTCTCATCCTGGCCAGCTCTCCCTTAGTTTTCAAACTTTGGTATGTTTGATATCGAACTTAATTCTGTCCCAAAGAGGGTAATTAGATAAAGAGAGTGTAAAAGTTAAACGTTGCTTGTACAATTATATAAGCAAGTTAGCTTAGCAGTGATGGCAAAAGCACAAATGCATGCAGGATTCCACATAACACTGAATCACTGTGACTGTTCCATAAATAACATTTATATTATATTAGCAACGCTGCAGTGCCACAGTCAGCTGGGGGTGGGTTGGGGGTGTTGAAGGGGAAAGCAGGGTGAAGGGTCAGACCAGATAGGATGGAATGCCCTATTCACCTGACCTGTTGTTGGCAGATAGTTCAGTGGACTCAAAATGGTTGCTGCTACAGTCCTGAAATAAAAAGGACCACTCATTGATAAAACTCGAATGTGGATCTGACAACACTGACTGAGTAAAAGTTGAATAGAAAAAAAGGACAATTCCTGTCAATCTAGAATACATTCCTTACATTACATGAAATTACATTGCAGTGTTAATCTCAAACGTTTCGAGCTTGTGGATCTGCTACCTTTGGTGCTTTTGTGTGACTGTAGTAGGATCAAATGGTCATTAATTTACGAAAAAGGTAAAATATGCCCGACAGAAACGATATGTTTCTGGTTCAAAGCTGCTGCCGACTCGAGCCAATCAAACAAAGGTATGCGTCTCAGGTCCTTATTCTGCTCTGTCATAGCTCCTCTGTCCTCACTCACACAAGGGTTATGTAAAGCAGGAGAGGACATCTACAGTGTATGAAGGTAGATTTGATTTGAGCGCTCAAACTCACTGAACTTTGAACCTGTATCCTGTAATCCACACACAAGTAATCTGATTTTGAAGACACACAAAGAAAAATTATATTCACACACACACGTGTAGATTGACACTTGCGCAACAAGAATTGTTTAATCTTTGTGACTTTGAATGCCAATTTACATGTGTATGAATATTTTATGCAAATTTCAATGTACACGTGTACTGTAGATCCCATTTTACGAGTGATCAAATCAAATCTACCAGCTTTCGAATTTTTCAACATGTCTACCTTCAGCTAACGTCCTTTCCTTCTTTACATAACTGTAGGAGTGAGGACAAGGGGCTAGGACAGAGCAGAATAAGACAATATGCAGCCATGGCAAATTGAACTGGAAATGGGTACAGACAGACAGACAGACAGACAGACAGACAGACAGATAGATAGAAATGCACACTTGGAACCAATTATGTAACGGTCTATTCCTTCTAGCATTCTCTATCTAGGCAGGTTTCTAAGAATTTACTCTTGTTTATGCTTCTGGTAGACAGAATTAATGTAATCAATGAGGAATTATAACAACTTGACATTAAAGGATAAGCCTTTTTCCTTGTATCAGTCAACTGTTTTTAGTAATTAAAAAAAGGTATCTCTTATTTCCACATTGACGTGTGAAACTCAACTCACAATTTATATCACAATCAATTTGCATGATAGCTAGGAGAGATAGATGATAGATAGGAGAGATAGGAGAATAGGAAAACATTAACATTTCCTATCACTCTGACTATATCCACCCCCCCCCCCCAGACGAACTGGTCTTCTAGTTATGGGTCCTGAGGAAGACCATGAATACCAGGCGATGAAGACCACCCTGGAGAGTAACCGGGTCCCCACCGTGCATTTGTCGCGTGAGGAGTTCAGCCAGCACATCCCCAATGTCAACCTGGCTGATGGAGATGGAGCGGTGGTGGACACCACGGCCGGAGTGCTCTTCGCAGACCGTGCACTGAAAGCCGTACAGGTATACAACCAGGGGTCATCAATATGTCCGTACACGGACAAATGTGTCCGTGGCAAAGACTTGGTCTTGTCCGTGGAACATTTTGGATTTACACACCATTATAACGTTCTTATTTTGATCATAAGACCCAATTACTGAATGTCAGTCTCTGGGTTTTCTTCAGAATATGTATGACTCTGAATTACTATGACACTGTACGGCATATTAGGAGTCCTACTAGCGGGTCTCAAATGTTTTATTTGCAAGGACCACCATAACTCTGAGAGTGTACAAATGGAACCAAATGGACCCGTAAGTGTCCATTTGGTTCCATTTGCACACTCTCAGTGTTACACACTCGCAGTGTTACAGACTACAGGTCTGTAATGGACCCGTAAGGGTCCATTACAGACCATTTGGTTCCATTTGCACACTCTCAGTGTTACAGACTACAGGTCTGTAACACTGAGAGTAGGGTTGTCCGATATTGGCTTTTTTACCGATAACCGATATACCGATATTGTCCAACTCTTAATTACCGATACCGATATCAACCGATACCGATATATGCGGGGATTATTGTGATTAGGGTAAGCTCAAATTTCATATCACACACACCATATACAGTAAGAACTCCTGTAACTTATTTATAAAGCCAAAAAAAAAAAAAAAAAAAAAAAATTTTATGCTAATATCGGCCGATAATATCGGGAGGCCGATAATATCGGACATCCCTAACTGAGAGTGTGCATATGGTCAATCAGGGCTAGCTCTTTATGTGTTTCTGGTAATATTGTTGTCCACTCATTTTGTATGTCCGTGGCAAAAAAATATTTTTGACCAAAATGTCCACCACAAGACAGCATGGTGATCTGATGACCCCTGGCAGCACATATGAAAACCGTACTCCATACTAGGAGTGTGCGCGCAAAGTTTCACGCCGATTGGTCCAGTGATGCCGGCATTAGCTGCTCACGGACAGACAGACAGACTTACAGAATCATGGGGACTAAACATAATCTCTGCCCCTGGCCGTTCCGGCCTGGTGGAGATAATGTGTTATTCACCACAAGGAAGTATATTGTAAGCTACGTTTTATAGCTCAACAATCATTATGGAAAGATATACACTATAGTATAAATACTGTACATCCACACAGTTCCAGGTTTCACGTCTCTAGAGAAGAACGCACTGTCATTTCATTGATAATTACTCAGATCAGGTGTTAGGTGTCTCTGAAATGTACCGAATGGTTTACATTGTGTTGATGCATGCTTTTTTTCTTATCAGTTATGTACGAATATGCCAGTACAGAGTACACTGAACAACTATGCATTCATGCAACAGCCAATTAACCAGTATGCTATTGAAAAACATAAAAATCTCAATACAAAACAAGTTGATCTACATTACATACAAAAGACCTGGACAAAATGTAACATTTAAAAATGGTGAACGATAGCACTGTAAAGAAAATCCTTGAGAGCGAAGGCTGTGGGAAAAAAAAAAGTGAATGTAGCAAAATGTCTGCCTTTAACAGTCACTATGTGAAAACTAGTTAGAGCATGAGACTGAAAAATACTTTAAAACCAAGATGTGGATAATTGAACATATTTCAGGCCTATTGTTTTAACCTCATAATGGCCCACACAGGAATATCTTTCAGCAATGAATTCATAATGTATTATCTGGGCTCTGCATTGAACAAAGCACTGGAGGAGAACACCCTGTTCTGTGGCTGCCAGGTCAAGCAGAAATCTAACAATTTGTTATTTCACAGCAATGACAGTCAATTACAGTCCTTTTTATTCAACTGTCAGCATAGAACTTTCACCCCTTTTGTGCAACGCTCCAATCACCGATAAATTACAACGTGTCATAAGCTGTGATAATAGACATCTTGAGGCTCACTATGAACAGTGCTGTGCGTTTTGAAAGTGCTGATCTATGACTTGTTCATTTTCTGTCTTACTACCGTACATGTCACCATTGATCTGCCTCAGTCAGTCGGTTGAATTATCTTACCATTATCTTAACTCTCCTTTCTTTCTCTCTGCATAGAAATTAGGCATTTTCATGAACATTCAAATTCTGGGCCTCCATTGAATGCATTAATTGTCTAAATGAGGCCAATTCTGCAGTATGTCCTTGACCTGGCTTATCAGCTTTTTGCACTGTAATTAGAAAAACTTTGACGGGCCATATTTGCTTAGATGTCAAACTAGTCCAGACTTTCCTCATTATACAGTAAGTTGAAGGGTTGACTCTGGTGCCTCATTGCCAAATTCTGACCTTTGCAAAGGGCACTGAATATTTTGTGCAAATCCTCCTCTTATCACCCATAAAGAATAGTTTTTCATGTATAGTTAATACGTTACCATAGGTCATGAAACCTGGCTGTACCTAAGAGCCTTGCTGTTATGTCCCTCGCATTGTCTCTCTCATTAATAATCACAAAAGGGTGCAATGCACAGATTAGATCAAATAACCGAAAATGTATCAAAAACTGATATTTAGAACCAATAACCGAGTTATGTGGAACAATCGAGACGTTTCTTTTTTACTGTTGCACCCTAATGTTGTGAGCTCATAGGTCTGCAATTTTCACTATAAAAAAAAATCAATTATCGTAATTGAGACAAATGTTTGAAATAATCGTGATATTGATTTTAAGTCATATCACCCAGCCCTAGCACATGACACAATGTAGGTTCACTGCAGGGAATTGTTTTGATAGTTAACCCAGACCTCTTGAGACCATGAGGTGGAGTGACTGTGGTGAGCTGCAGAAGATATTAAATCAATGGCATTCAGAAAACCTGGCAGACATCTCCGTCTCCAGGTGGACAGATGCTGCTTCGCTGATTCATTCGTGTTTCGCTGTCACTTGACAGGCACTACTTTATTCTACAACTTTCAAGTTTCTCATTAAACTTTTTTTTCCCCACTCTTGGATGGGTTCAGCTCAGACGAATGCAGGGTGCTTTAATATTCGTGAGTGACTGCTGCATTTAAAATCAACCGTCACTTTGCTTTTGGTCTTTTAATCCCCAAATTTGGTCTCAAATAACGTGGAGAAGAACGGGCAGCATCAAAGGGAATGTAAATGAGGGATTGTCAAGTATTCTTTGTAAACACATCATCAGCACCAACAAAAGAAACCTAGCGGGAATCTTTTCCTTTGACGTATTGATTCTTCTCTCTGTTGCCAGGGGCAGTTCCAGAAATTGGGTGGCGTGATTAAAGATGGACAGAAGGTGACGGACATAAAGCCTGGCCCTGTTGTCACAGTGTCAACGTCTAGCGATGTGTACCGAGCAAAGAGCCTGGTTATCACAGCCGGAGCGTGGGCTACCACCCTGCTCTCACACATTGGACTACAGCTTCCACTGGAGGTACTGAACAGCATTCACTTCAGCATTCAACACAGTATATATATATATATATATATATATATATATATATATATATATATATATATAGCAACATACATGTTTCAGAAAACTCTTTGAAATATTGGTTTAGTGGTTCAGTGGTTCTGGTGGCGCTGCGAGCTTGTACATCTGCTATTATTTTTGAAAAATCTTGAAAGTGTTTTTTTTTTCTTTTACACAAATCCTCTCTTCTGGGGGTCCCTGGCACAACGCCTTTTCAGATGGGGGTCCACGGCAAATATATATTAATTTGGGGGTCCTTGGCACAAAAAGGTTTGAGATCTACTGATTTAGAAGGCATTTGTAGAATCGGCCTCAGGTCGTAATGGGTTAATATAGCATCAAAATCAGTTTAAATACATTGTCTATTCGAAAATAACCGATGTAGAAGCTTGCGACACGTTGTGCTACTTTCACATTAATTTGGGGTTCCTTGACATGAAAATGTTTGAGAACCACTGGTCTATGTGCGCCTGATGGAGGGGAAGGGAACTGGCTGGAAAAACGTTTTCCTTCCACAGGGGAAACATCCCCGTCAGGTGACAAGAAGGTCAGTTGGCTCTCATGCATTGAAGGAGGCATGAGCTCTGCCCTGGGCTCCCTAGGCTGGTGGGGGGAGTGTAGGATAACTTAGACACCGGCACCGGGTGAAAAAGGGTTACAAAATCGTGGGATAACATTTATAAAAAATAAAAATAAAAAGTAATGGATTGCAACTTTACAGGCCAGCATTGAACCACCAACCATTCACATACAGTACTGGCAGTGTTGGAAAGAAACTAAGTACTGCACTGATGTAATTTTTAGCGGTGCCAACCGCTCTATACGTGGCTTTTGACTTTTGTATGTCCGTCCGTCCGTCCGTCCGTCCGGCCGGCGGTTTCAGCACGGGATGAGCACGGCAAAGAAGCAAACAGCTATAACTTCAGTTTGCAGCATGCCACCAAGTCCAAATTTGGTATGTGGACTTAGACCACCAATAGGGACGAGCATGAATTGATGACGTTATCAAAAAGGGGTCCAGGGACCCCCAGCGCCCGTATGAGCACGGGATGAGCACGGGATTTTAAACAGCTATAACTCCAGTTTGCAGCATGCCACCAAATCCACATTTGGTATGTGGACTTAGACCACCAATAGGCACGAGCATGAATTGATGAAGTTATCAAAGAGGGGTCCAGGGACCCCCCGCGCCCGTATGAGCACGGGATGAGCACGGGATTTTAAACAGCTATAACTCCAGTTTGCAGCATGCCACCAAGTCCACATTTGGTATGTGGACTTAGACCACCAATAGGCACGAGCATGAATTGATGAAGTTATCAAAGAGGGGTCCAGGGACCCCCCGCGCCCGTATGAGCACGGGATGAGCACGGGATTTTAAACAGCTATAACTCCAGTTTGCAGCATGCCACCAAGTCCACATTTGGTATGTGGACTTAGACCACCAATAGGGCCCAGCATGAATTGCTGAAGCCCCGCCCCCTCTGTCTTCCCATTGGCTGGCCTTCAAACAGCCATAACTCAAGTTCGCAGCATGCTATGGAGTACAAATTTTGTACATGGACTAAAGCCAGCAATAGGGACTAACTGTCATTACTTAAGCCCCGCCCCCTCTGTCTGCCCATTGGCTGGGCTTTAAACAGCCATCATTCCAGTTTGCAGCATGCTCCCAAGTACAAATTTGGTAAGTGGACTCAGACCACCAATAGGGACGCATTGAAATGAGTTAAGGCCCGCCCCAAAGGCACCGCTTCCTTCACACAGGGTGTGATTTTTCTATACTTTATACTTCTACTCTACTAATTTCTTTGGTTATTTAGATTTAGATTTGGTGAACCATATTATGAAGTGTTAACAAATAAAGAGTTTGTTGGTGTATCAGATGATCATTGGATGCCCTTATTTTGAACTGTAACACAGTCAGTGCAACTCAAACGTTGATGCAGTGGTCATACACATTACATGACACAACCATTAGTATTCAGTCAGAGATCAAATACAGGTATATTGTCACATTATACTAATCCACATATAGTGTACATTGCACTGCATCACATTTTAAACTACCTTGTGAAGAAAGCTAGCTAAGATAAAGTTGCCACCTAGGATCTATTATGAGCTCTGGATGAATAACAATAGACGGTTCACTAAAGATGAAACCATGGTGATGGTGTTCATATATGCCTTAAACAGACTGGAACTAGACAAATAGCAATTGGTTATGAGATCATATTTATGAAAAACCCACGTGTGAGCTCTACATTTAATCGCTATGAGGGTATTAGGATGGTTATCTGTTCATAACACCAGATAATTGCCATTTAACTGATTATGTAGAAATCCAGGTTAGCTAGAAAGCTATCAGCTGTTCAGGTAATCGAACTGATTATCGGAACAAAATGAAATGATTTAAAAACTAAAACATTACATTATAGAGCTGGATATGATAGATTTAAAGTTTATAGATCTATTTCTTTTTTAAAGAAAGAAATAACTATAATAATTATTATTACCGATCAGTGGGGAATAGTTACCAAGATAGTGTCAAAGTAGCTTCACAAATTATTACGTAAATATAGAGTTTAATTATTATATTGTAGATCAGACATTTTGCAAACCCAAGTTGAAACACTGACTAGAAGTCCAGACTCTGCCTTCAGGCTAAAAGCTGAGAGCTATGACTGACATTCTCTTTGTCTTTCTCCCTGGTCGTAGAGATAAACTTGGGGAAAGGACCTTCAACCTTCTGCTGTACTCTGTTGGTTTAAACAGAAGCAAAACCATTACAGCAGCTACACAGTCAACTCCCCAGTGTTCATGTAACTATGGCAGTGCAAAAAAATACCCAAATGGTCCGTTTCTAGTCTACCCCCTGCAGAGTTAAATTAACACTGAGGATTCTTAACACCCATGCATGCAAGAAACAGTAGCCAGCCAATCTCACCCCCTCTCACAATATGCCACACAAACTGAAAATAACAGGTGATGGAAAAACAAGCAGGCAGCTGTTTGAGTGCAGAATTGGAGTTGGTATTGGAATTGCATTATTCAGGCTAGCGGGCTGGGGGGCCTGGGGAATGCCACGCTTGAGTGAACTGGTAGAAAAGCACTGGGTATGTGCTCATTGGCTCGATGTAGTTGCGCCGCCTGAATTTTTATGGTCCCTCGGAACGGGAGAGCAGAGGGTTAGTTCATTAAACTGAAAGCTCCTGAACACTGTGTCCTTATTACCAACCTCACACATGGACATGATTTGTACCAGCGTACATGCAATTCATTTAATCCTTATTCCATCTGCACCACCACAGTGCTGCTTTTGTAATTGCACGTGTATTAGAGACAAAAATCTCTTCCAAAAAGATGTCCAGGGATTGTCCTAGGGCTGTCCACTCAAAGTCAAATAATCAATTAATAGGTCGACCAAGACATTGTTAGTTGATTAGTTGTTTTTTATGGGGTTTTTTTCTCCCGGCACATCTCTTGTAAACATTTAATTATACCAGACTCTAGAGGCCAATAGCCAGCCATTGTAAAATCAAGAATTCAGTTCTCAATTTCACCAACCTGAAAAGGCTGGTCTCTGCATACAGTATATGTGGCAAATACAATTTGACAGATTTGTCGATTAAGCAATTCATTAGTCAATCCTATGACAATTAGTCGAATACGAATTTCTTTAGTCAAGCAGAGTTCTCGGTCAAGCAAAATCCTGTTGGGTAGGGCCGGGTTCGGGCTGATGATTTATGCTAATTGGTCGGGTAGGGTAGGGCTTTTTTTAGTTGCTTGCTCTCTCCCACCCTGTTTAGTTGTACAGTATGTGATTAGACCTGCTACGTAAGTTGGGTAGCCTTTTCTTTTTTTTTGTAGAATTTTGTTGCCTTTTCTAGTAATAACCAGCATGTGTGTTTGGTTTGTCTCAGGCTCAGTATTGTATGTGATAATCTGCTCAGGCTTCAGCTCAGTCAGTTCGGTTCAGTTTTTAATTTTCAGGCCCGTTAAAGAACTCTAGTCGAGCATACCACTAGATCGTCCTCATCCCTGTGATCAGAGCCAGAGCAGTGAGCTTCTCTGTGGTTCTGATGGTGTTTCTAACCTCATCAGGTGTTGAAGATCAATGTGTGCTACTGGAAAGAGAAGGTTCCTGGGTCGTACCATGTGCAGCGCCGCTTCCCCTGCTTCCTGCAGGTGGGCAGCAAGGAAGGCAGGCATCACATCTATGGCCTTCCTTCCAACGAGTACCCAGGCCTGGTGAAGGTGAGTTATAACAACCCAGTACCACGGCAACGCATTTCACCCAACCCCTAGCAGCTGGTGGCTGAATAGTATTACTATTTTAGATGCACAAGTAACACGAAAAAAAAGTCTTAGAGTAGCGGTAAAAAAAGGAGATAAGACAAAGATTTGACTAAGAGGAGCTGCACGTCAATTTACCTTTTTGTGCTCAGTCATATTCAGGTTAGAGCCCACATACTATATCCAGTCATTTCCACATACACATACATGCACACGTACAGAACATTTCTGTATCTGCTCTGAACCGGATATATACAAACTGCCTGCCAGTCTAAACATTTCAGCCCCAACTAGTGAAAATAGCTCTACAAGCTCACAATGCGCGCAATGCGAGTATGCAACACAGTGAGCTTGTAGAGCTTGTAGATCTTCTTCTTCAAAACGTTTTTTACATCATGTATGAAACAAATAGTAAATGAAAAATGGGTCTGCGACCCAAACGTGGGTCCAGGCCCAGTGTTAGGGAAACGCTGTTAATGTTTGCGTTAATGTCAATGAAATAGTGTGTAATTAAAAATGAAAATAAATAAATATATTATAATAAATAATAAATAATATAAGGGTTAGGTTTGTAAACATAAAAATGTGGCATGTTCAGCCCCGCTTCCACGTGAAATGTATGTTACTTATTGTGTACCATGCGGACTGTGTTGACTCATCTAGCATTAAAGACGTAGTTAAATGAAAATTATGTTTTTCACACTTTTCCATTATCTTGTATTTTATATCAAAAGTCCCTAAAAAGCCAATCTTAATTACTTCCTGTGAACTGAAACGTGCTGCGTGAGGACATAGATACACTTTTATTAATATAAATGAATCTTGATTTCGTTCACGTGTGATTCCCATAGCTGCACGTAGCATGCTACAAACACTAATACTGCGCACCACGTGAGTGAAATTCCACTGTGCCATAGCCTGAAGGGATGGAACCTTCTGATAGGTTGCGAGGCCGTTTCAGACTGAAACTTCAAAATAAAATGACAGAGAATGTAATTTCACTGGACCTTTAAGACCTGAAAGCTCTACCAAACTTTGCTTAACCTTAAGTGTACTACTAGTGCTAAATAAGATTAATTCAACTACACCAAAGGCATGCATAAATTATCAAAAAGTTAAAGCAGAGTCATGGCATCATCATGTTTGTTCATTATCACTAGTTTGTACATTATATGCTACAGTTGGGCTAAATGTGACATTGATTCATGAAGCTAGGTCGGTTATGGAGTAAGACCATCTGAAGGCTGCCAACACTTCTGCTTAGAAGAACGTCCCCCAACTCTTACTCTGAAGATAAAAAACAAAAAGGTAGTGATTGCTTCACATCTGCCAGCAATATTTGCTTTACCCTCAACTGTTCCAAAACTTCATGTAGTTTCGGGCATTAGTTTTCCTTTGGTTCACTTTCGTTTGATATTACGACTATTTTCAGCATGATGGCAAGCCAGCAGGAGTTTGGAGGCTAATGGCACACAACATGCAACCAAAAGGAGGGGTGGAGGGGGGGGGACAGATGGCGATGCCACATCATGTTATTCTCTCTGGGACACAGTCACTAGTACTGTGTCCTGTGTAGGTGCAGTCCCAGCACCAGCATGAAGTGAATGGGGGGGTTAAAATGGAAAGGGGGCACATATTTTTTATAGTAAAAAGTAGGTTATCATTCGTCTTTGCTTTCAGCCTGTGGGTGGCAATATAGTGGCTTTTTGACTAGATGCGAAGTGCGAACAATCCCCTACCTGACCTTAATTGTGCATCGTGGCTTTAATATGAAATATGAATATTTGGGGAAGAGTTTGACCCAGGTTTGACTCCTGGCCAGCCGGAATATTTGGTGTGCGTCATTCCCCTGCTCTCTGTCCGCCTTTCCTGTCTCTCACTGTCGCTATTGAATAAACCAGAAATTCTGAAAGAATTTCATTTTTTTTTAAACTGTGTCCTCGCATAATTTGGAGTATCGGAGCACTCAGAACGTTGGTCTACAAGACACAAAATAATACGGCTTGCGTACAACATGCCATGAGGTTGAAATATAATAGTCCTGAAATAACAGCGGTATGTTTTAGAACTATGTTTTGAATGCTGTTTGAACAGTGTGAAAAGAGGCTCAGATAACAAGCTTCAAATATTTTATGGGCGATAACTTCAAAGAAGGTGTATTGTTACTGCATGAAACAGTATCTCGGCGAATATGTTTGTTGTTTTTGCCATTTTTCTATAGGGTACATAAAACTGGGGGAGGGGGGTGCAGAAAGTACAACTGAGGGGGCTTTGCCCACTCTTGGCACTGGGTTTGTTTTTACATAAAAGACATGCATACATAATGTGGAATGAACCAGAGTAGTTAATTATCATTTTGATTATGAGGACTTCCTTGACCTTGACCTTTTAATGTTTTTCATTACAAGGGTTTGTTGAATACTAATTCTGATTGGTCAATTGGGGGTCAATTGGGTGATCAGACCAGCAATGTGTCGATGTGTGTCCCTGAGCTCGACTCTATAACCCCTAATTGCTCCCTGAGTGCCGTAGAATGGCTGCTCACTGCTCCTAGAAGTTATAGGATGGGTAAATGCAGAGGACAAATTTCACGTATGTGCAAATATACAGTGACAAGAAGAACACCCCAAGGAGTGGAGACTAATAGTATTCTATTCTTTTCTAATTCATGTATTCTATGAATTGTATAATGTGTTTTTTGTGGAAGTATTTAATCAGATAATAAAATAATTTCCAAATAAAAATGTCATTGATTTAGTTCGTAATAGCCGTGTAATAAGCAGGACAATGTCATTATTGCAAAAGGAACCCAGACAGAAATAATCTGTTTTATTACTATATAATAATAGTACTGTGTGAATACATTTCTTTAGGTGTGCTACCACATGGGTAGTAAGACAGAGCCAGACGAGAGAGACAAGCAGACGGATAAGTCTGATATTGACATCCTCCAGCGATACCTCGCTCGCTGCTTCCCTGGCCTGGACCCTGTGCCTGCCGTGGTGGAGAGCTGCATGTACACGGTGGGTATAAGACCCACAACTGTCTGTCTGTCTGTCACCTGTCCAACCTCTACATGACGGTGTATTGCAGCTCCTGCTACTTCTGCCCCAGGGGTTTGCTTTCAGCAGGAAAGCACATTTCTTCTACACAAATGTAGAAAACGTTTCGGTTAAGGGTTTGTCTGTACTGCTGCATGTTTGTCTGTCCCCACAAAAGTAGACCAATCACGGTACAGTGATTCTCGGTTTAATGCGCTACAAGAGAAATTACATATACACCACAAAACAGCACTGAAGTGAACGATTTGTTGCATCTCTGACTTATTTATATAGTATTATAATTACAGTACTGCTTAACTCACTGCAAATGTCACTGAAGCTAATGATTCGTTCACAAACTGCACACCTCCGTGTATAGTAACTTATTATTGGACTGAGATGCCATGCTGTTAGAGTACACCTGAACTATGTACAGTTACATATCTGATCTAATAGCAACAATATAACAACAATAATAGGTTGGTACAACAGGATATACAGCAGGATATAAAGGCATTCTGATTGGTTTATTATCTGTTCCGCTCAAACCACACCTATCGTACAGTATGATACGATCACTAGTCCATACACTCAAAATGTTGTGCCAGAGTTTTTTCAAGACGTTGAAATTAAGTGTGGATGAAGTGGATTTTCCATGCCCATTATTGTGCATAGGACGTTGCGATAAGGCATTGCACATAAGAATGTCAAGATAGGGACCTATATCTTGTTTCTGAGACATCATTGTGCAAAGTAAGAAGCAGCTAGTGGCATGCGTGCATTATCAATTTGATAGATGTGATATTCATGCTGGAAATATACAGATGGAGCAGGTTTGTCAACACCTGTGTGGTGTGATGTTTTTTGTCTCTGTATGAGATGCATTGCTATATCGTCAACCATTCCCCAAACCCATACACGGGTGTGAGATTCTGAGCCATCTTGAGGGGTGTGTGTGTGTGTGTGTGTGTGTGTGTGTGTGTGTGTGTGTGTGTGTGTGTGTGTGTGTGTGTGTGTGTGTGTGTGTGTGTGTGTGTGTGTGTGTGTGTTGAGGGGGGAGGGTTTGGAGCTAAGCAGCCATTCTACCCTCAAGCAATATTGTACACTGCTAGAAAGACAACATCGCTCCAGGACAGTAGGATTTCTATGCTTTTCACAATGCAGTGTGTTTTGTTGAAATATTCGTGTTTCTTTTTTTTTTTTAGATGACACCAGATAGCAATTTTGTGCTGGACTGCCACCCCACCTATAGCAACGTTGTGATTGGAGCAGGATTTTCAGGTGTGTAAGTGCAGTAGTGTGTTGTGTACCAACAGTTTGACAGGTCAATGCTATTGGCTTTTGACTAATTCCGTTCCTTTCCATTATTCCATTCCATTCTAGGGCAGTGGTTTTCAGTGTGGCCTGGCCTGTAGGCCTGTATATAACAAAGGCCAACGTAAATTCCATATTATGTAAAACGCATGAACTGAATGACAACCAGATTTAACAAAACAGCTTAATAACAAAACCACTGAACATTACACTTCAAACAGAACATTTCAACCTCATGTTTCACTTTTGTGATTGCTGAGTGCTGTGACTCACCTGTGACTAGTCAGTGACTGCTGATTGCTATGACTGGAATCCACTGGAATGCAAAGACAATAGTAATATAAATACATTTCACAGAGCATTGACACAAAATAGTGACCTGGGTTACACCAGTCACAACAAAGAATATGGTCTTATTAATAATGAAAAAAATGTAATTAGCCCCAGATGTCCTCCCGACTGTCCCAACTATTTCAGTTGATTTTTCAGATGTCGAAAGGAGCATGTATTGACCTTTATGCTACTACATTGTACTACACTGTCCTATGACTACTATACTACACTGCACTATGACTACTGTTCTATACTGTACTATGATCATTATTCTACACTATATCATGATCA
This sequence comes from Gymnoscopelus microlampas, assembly GCF_963454915.1. Taxonomy (NCBI): domain Eukaryota; kingdom Metazoa; phylum Chordata; class Actinopteri; order Myctophiformes; family Myctophidae; genus Gymnoscopelus; species Gymnoscopelus microlampas. Next base: position 48,479,304 of record NC_139945.1, on the reverse strand, counting down.
CTATGCTATAGTGTAGGCCTACTATGCTCATTATTCTATACTACATTATGTACATCTATACTACATTGTACTACACTGTACCTAGCAGTAATTCTAGTATGGGAAGAAATTGAAGTCGTTTTCAGATTAAATACTGCTTTAACTGCTATTTGAAAAATGGAATCATAGATGGAAAAGCTTCCAGAGAAGTGGGTTTGATGCAGTTCACACTGTGTTTAGAGTTGCAGAATAAGCCCCCCAGCCTGGACACAAACCAAGTCTGTCTGCCAGAGACACAGCGTTAAACTTTTAATGAGAATTCTTCTTAAAACCCATAGTGAGAGGCGAGGAGCTTTGACTGTAGGTCTGGACTCGTGTTATTCCTAATTAGCATGCCATGCAGTAGACTTATCTCCATCCCACCCTCTCCCTGTGACGGTGGTCTTCTCCCGGAGGTTCTGTCGGGGTCTCCCGGCATTACTCCATCTGTTCTCATTGTCATCTTTTTCTACTCATTACATGTGTAATTAATTTTCTACCCATTCCACTGGCTGGTTGGCCGCTGGAGGATGGAGAATTCATGCCTGGAAATATAATCTGCAGATTCAGAAAAAAGTCTATCAAGCCATATAATCAATTACCGTAGACACAGATTACAATCATGAGGAAATGTGTTGCGCGTCTCCACATCCACATCATGTCAGACTGTACACAGGTAAAATGTCAGCTGCAGAATGTTTCGGTTGGTGTCACAGTGCAGTACAATTTAGTTGTACTGTATTAACCAGTTCAACCCAGCGTCCCTATTCTGGGGCGAACATTTTGCAAAAAAAGCAGCTCTACACTACAAGCTCACAACGGGACGCATTGAGAGCTTATAGACTGTCTATTTTCGCCTAAGAGATTTGGTGTAGCTGGAGAAAATGAGGGGGCCTGGGATAGATCCCTGGGGAACCCCGGTCAATGAAGTATATAGGGTTTAAGTGGTTAATGAAGAGCCAGAGAATCATACCATGACCCCCCAGCACATTATATTCATCATTTGTTGTTCTGGAAATAATGAAAGAAGGCCATCTTTTACAGTAAAGAAGCATAGCAACATACACTGAATCAGTTTGCAGGGCTTATCTGGAATACTATGAAAAAAAATTGATAATAAAATAAAAAACTCCCCCTCCTACAGTACTCTGCTTGCATTTGTCATCAAAGCCAGGCACAAGTGCTTTAAAGCAAGTCCTGGGGGGTTGCCATGGTTACAAAGTCACCCAGTGGGCTTGGCCAGCCATTGAGGGCTTCCATTCTGCTCCTCTGGCGAGATGAAAACGCACGTGCCCAAACTGTCAGAGCCAAGCTTTTATGACTTCAAAGCCCAGCAGAATCCGCAGGAGCTGAGAGACCTTTGTCAGATGGTAAATGCGCTGCGTTCCTGAAGCCCTGTTGACATTCACAATTTGCCTCTCAGACCTTAGCAACAAGAAGACTGAATGTCAGAAAATAGCCCCTTTTTCTCTACTCACTCCTGGGCTGGAGCACATAATATATAGCCATCACTAAGAAAAGGTGCAAATCTCCCATAACTTAGCGCGTGGCCTCTGTTTGCATAAGTGAAGCGATGCCCAGTGACAGCCAGAGAAATAGCTCTGATCTCCTTTCATGCATTCACTCATTCAGGCCTTAAACTCATTGCCTGGCTTAAGAAGAAATGGTGAGGGAAACTCACGCTCAAAGCTATTTATAGAGAGCCTGATGTGGTAAACCACATGGAGTGGGGTTTATATATCTCCAACATTATGACTTTGATTTGCCCAGCATGATTTGATGACCTAAGCACACCGCTCACTGTGATTGGTTGTCTTCCCTAGGTCATGGCTTCAAGTTGGGACCAGTCGTTGGCAAGCTGCTGAGTGAACTCAGCCTGGGGGAGGTGCCCTCCTATGACCTTTCACCCTTCAGGATGGCACGCTTCCAGGCACATCGTAAATCAGCTCTGTAGAACCTGTGTTATCGGCTGGGAAACGCCTTCTTTATGTGCCTGAATGGAAGATCTATGATTCAAACTATAATAGGAGTATTTAAAGCACTACATTTTAATTTTAATGTTAATTAATGCATTTTCATAAATAGCAACAATAGCAGATCTACAAGCTCAAAACATGTTGCAAGCAATAAGTTTAAGGTTTTAGATGGGATATTTTTGCCACGCAACACCATCATTTGACGAAGTATAAAATAGGGCTTTAAGTTGTTAACTACTACTATATCTCAATAATTAACATATTGTGAGGAAACGCAAATTGTAATTGTATGCATGTCTAAAATTAGGTAATTATGCATTAAACTGCAGCAGGCCATTACAGCGGACCAAGTGTAGGCTATATTTCTGTGCCTTTATGCTACAATACATAGAGTATGTGATGGCCATTCCATGGCTCATTGCATGGTAGGGTCAGCAAGATATTTAGCAAAGCAATTAAGCTATGTGCTACCAAATGTTCTACCATTTAAAAAAAGATGTACTACTTTCAGTGAAAATGAATTGTACTCTATTGTAAATGTATCTTACACAGTAGAATAGGAGATCATGTGAGACCAGCTTCATGTTTCTCTCCACTGCTATGTAAGCCATGAACCTCAGAGGCAATTGTGAAGATACCTATCTTGAATTTCATGTGCTTCTCTTCAGTGTTATGTTGCTGTATAATCCACAGTGTTGTGTAATTATAGAGAACTGTATGACATCAAACACTAGGGCAGATGTGCTGTGTGCCATAATGGGTGGTTGCCTTCCAAAAAAAAAACAGACATACAGACGTAAAAAAAGATGTACTTTTTGTTCAGTGAAAAGGCAGAAGCTGTGAAAATAGTAGTAGCAGGGAAATTGCTTCATCACACACAACACAGGCAACATGTAACACAGAACAACAAGGTAAACAGGTCAGGAAAAAGAAACCAACATGCATACGTGCTGTACATACAGTACGGAAGGCTACATAAATACATATATACATATACTGTACATAGAATCAGACATTTAAAAGTCAGATCAGTCAAACCACCATTATTATGCTTCCTCAGCCTCATAGCACTGTGAACTAATGACTGTTTGAATCTTTTAGTGGACATCCTAGGAAGGACGAATGTGCCACTGAAGCAGCTTTTGTATTTTATGAACATTGTATGTAGAGGATGATGCAAATTAGTAAGGATGTTTTTAAGTTTTGCCCAGGCTCTCTCGTTGTACAGTATCAAGTGATTCCAGGTTGCACCCGCGATGTTTGAACCACCTTTTTTAATTACTTTCACCAGCCTCTGTTGATGTCCTTTGTTTGGTTCCAGCAAATGAGAGCATAGCTGAGGACACACCGTTGTCATAAAACATCTTTTTGCATTGATCAAAATACCTAGGTATTTTGAGGAAAAAGAGCCTGGATGGTGCTTATGTATACAGTGAGTTGTTGTTCCAGTTACAGTAGTTGTCAACTACATCTATCTCATCTCCCAAGAGGGTGATAGGGTCTAGGTGAGCAGCCTTTTTTTTTCAGAAGCTGCATTTTAGAAATGGGAAGACACTCACCCCAGTCTATAAAGCAAACTCTATAAAGCAAACAAATCTGATGCACAGCCATTATCAACTATGAATCACTTGCACTCTCACTGCCTTCACTTTGAACAGGGACCCATCAAGCATCATCACCTACTGTACATTATAACATGGTTGTGCAACTGTAAACGCACCCATCTGTGATTTATTTTTATTAAACTTAAATAAAACATATCCCCATCAGCCTGTATTATTTTTATGCGCCAGTACACCTCCTCCCGTGCCCCCTCTGAGTTAGCTATTTTGCGAGCTAAGCACATGGTTAAAAAGACATCAGCCATGGAGCCATTTATCTCTGTGCAGCCAGCTGCATGCTCAGTCTTCAGTGGTACGCTATTGCCTGAATCTATATCCCCGTGTACCGGTAAACATTTTAATCACTAATCAGCCGGCCTGTTACAATGGATGCCAACCAAGGCCATCAGCACGAATGGGAAAATTATGCAGGGAGATGCCAGAGATCAGCGAGCCATTTGCTCCCTTGCCTCTAAGTGACTTCAGATGGATAGGAAAGGGCCATTATGCAAATTATATGAATTAGAGGTGCATTAAACATGCAAATGAAAATATTCAACCACCAATAATCATCACCTTGGGCCAATTGAAACACCCCTCTAGAAAAATGTATAGCGTGCATAATAATCTCACATTGCCTAAGAGTTCTTTTTTGTCTTCCTTCTGCTGCTCTGGGCATGCACGTATCACCTACCTGATTAGCTGTAATCAATCAGTGGTCTGTTAATTAGTTCCAGGTGTATGCCTGCTTCTGGCTATGCCAGCTAGACCACTTCTCAATATGCTAATCTCATTATTTAATGGCCTCCATTGTGCTTCCATTGCAAAGCGCAAACATGGATAGTGCTCTGTGGACAGTCTTGCATTTGTGCGCTTGCATTAGAAACATTTAATAGAACAAGTCACTGCTTAAACAGTTCCTTATTCACTATCAAAACCTGTCACTATCAAAGACAGATAAATGAGAGTAGACAGGAGCAACACTAGTGACATGAAGATTGCCTGTAGGGGAGACAAGCCACCAACTGGAACCATCTCTCCCCCAGTGAAGTGACATTGGAAAGATGGGGAAAATGTCAAGAATGACAAGAATGACTTTTCCACATGGCCAGGCTGCCAGTACAGCAACACATTCTGTTCTGTCACCCTTACTGTTCTGTGATCTGCCACAGCTGCTGCCATGCTTCCAGGTGAATGTGGCCTTGGGTTCATCAAGGTTGTTTAAGAAGAATATGCAGAGAGAAAGTACAGTAATCCAAAACATTTACTCACATAAGGGTGTCCAGGTGGTGCAGGGGTAAAGTTCCTGCCCACCACCATTGAGAAAGGGGTTTAATTCCTCCACGGTGCCTACCTCAGGATAAAACTTAATCCCAGAGGGGAATACTGTTGCTACAGCAGCGAGTAGAAGAATAAAGTAAAATAATAGTCACAAAAGGAATAACATTGTATAAGGAAACAAAAAGTCAATACAAATAATATATTAAACATATGCAAGGAGAAATTGTTCTAAAGACTGCAAAGGTTTCCAGTTCAATACCAGTTACATTATGTGACACCGAAAGCTTGTTTCTGCCTAAAAATGAGAAATCAGACCAACATACCAGTGGACATACCTCTAAAATGCCACATACGCCATAATCTGCATGATTACTCCTTAAAGTGATTGCACCTGGTGACTGCATCTGGTTCTTCTGGGTTATATTTCAAACATTATAGCCCAGTCAGTCGAATATACCAGTGTCATACAGTACCTGTAAAATACCATACATGCCATACAAAGCAGTATTCCTCCTGCCAAAAAGGGATTGCAGCTCCTACCCTTGTGACTGGAAGGTATTTTCTGCATCAGAATGGATTGGTTTCATTATTGGGGGTTATATTTCAAATATTATAGCCCAATCAGATGAATTTACCAGTGGACATGCAGTACCAGTAAAAGACCATATAAGCCATACAAAGCAGTTTTCCTCCTGCCAAAAAGTGATTGCAGCTCCTACCTGGTAACTGAAAGCTTGTTTCCGTCTCAAAATGACTTGATGTCATTCATGGTTATATTTCAAACATTATAACCTAATCAGACCAATATACCAGTGGACATACCTCTAAAATGCCTTTAAGCCATAATATGCATTACTCCTGCCAAAAAATGGTTGCAGACCCTACCTGTTGACTTCTCCCTGTGCTGTGAACTTGTCGGGGTGGAGAGGCTTGGGTGCTTCTATGACCCTGAGAGCTATGCTGGGGCGGGGCTAGGGTTACAGAAACCACAATCACTTGGCAGAAAATTTAAGAGAGAAAGCAGTTGATGGCAAAGGCTCTGAACACCAAGTCCCAACAACTCCTTGAGAAAGCCAACATGTCCTATAAAAATCACACCCAGTGTGAAGTGGGCGGTGTGTGGTCATCACAACATGACTCACTTAAGGTTAGGGTTAGGGTTGTAGACTGCGTTGTAGACTATTGGCCAATCACAGTGCAGGATTGGTCAGTGTCCAAACCTCACTTATAGGGGGCGGTTACACCGCCCCAAAAACAAGGACAGAGAGGTGTAGAGGAGTGCCAGCAGAGACAAGAGGGTCTTTGTTGAACACCTGGCAAGTGAAGCCGAGAAGGCTGCAGCCTATGGAAATTTGGGAACGGTGTACAAGATCAACAAGCGACTCTGTGGCAAAAGTACAAACCAAACTACCCATGTCAGGGACAAGAATAGCAACATCTGTACATCAGAGTGGAGGATATAACCTCTCTGAATGGTTTCCTGTGCAGTCCGGAGTTAGACAGGGGTGCATCATCTCTCCTATCCTCTTCATTGTCGCCATAGACTGGATCACCACCAAAACCACAGCTGACAGACTCAGAGGCATCCAATGGACTCTATACTCCCAGCTGGAAGATCTTGAGTTCGCTGATGATCTTGCTCTCCTATCTATCAACCAACCACAACAACATGCAGGCTAAAACTGACAGGCTTAACAACTTTGCCAGACAGGTCGGACTAAGTATCAACACCTCCAAAACACAAGTGTTGTGTGTCAACTCCATCCCCACAGGACCCATCCTTGTTGATGAGGAACCACTTGAGTTTGTGGAAGATTTCAGTTATCTGGGCAGCCTCATCAGTAAGGACAGCAGGGAATCAAAAGACTTCAAGGCTAGGCTGGGAAAGGCTCAGGGTGCCTTCTCCCAACTCTGTTCAATCTGGAGATCAAAGCAATACAGCCTTAAAACCAAGATGCTCCTATACAACATGTCAAGTCTGTTCTGCTGTATGGTTTCCGAGAGCTGGCGAGTGATCAAAACAGACATGAGGAAAATGGAAGTGTTCCACAACAAATGCCTCTGCCGAATATCCCAGATCTTTTGGCCTAATAAAATCTCCAATAATGAACTGTACAAACAAACAGGGAGCCGGAGCCTCACCAAGGAGATTACACACAGATGCCTGAGATGGCTGGGACATGTGCTGAGAAGGTCACCTTAAGATGGACACCACCAGGCAAAAGAAAACCTGGGAGGCCCAAAACCACCTGGCGCAAAACTGTGACACATGTGCTGGAACAGATGAACCTGTCATGGGGAGAGGCGCAACATGCTGCCAGGGACCGAATGCAATGGAGAGCGCTCATTGAAGCCTTATGTCCCATAGGGGACGAAGAGGAGTAAGTAAGTAACCTGTTGGCTGGAAGGTACTTTCTGCATCACAATGCCTTGGTTTCATTCTTGGGGGTAATATTTCAAACATTATAGCCCAATCAGTCCAATATACCAGTGGTTGTACCTGTAAAAGGCCATACTGTATATGCCATAAAAAACAGTATTCCTCCTGGCTCCTGCCAAAAAGTGATTGCAGCTCCTACCTGGTAACGTCTATACTATGAACGGATGTATTGTACGTCTACAGAGGAATATACCAACCCTATTGTAGAGCAAAACACTTTGCATAGATGTACAGCAGTGTAAGAGAAGAATATGCACAGTAGCCTATATACAAAAGAGAGTACTCACTGGGGAGCACACATTCCAGAAAAAGGGTCACCTACTGTCATTTTTGTTCAAGTTTTTGTTCTACAGTGCCGAGCAGGCCAACCAACTTGTTTTGCGCGCACACACACACACACACACACACACACACACACACACACACACACACACACACACACACACACACACACACACACACACACACACACACACACACACACACACACAGGTGCCCACAGAGAGTAGACCAGAGGGCCAGGGAGATGGATGCAACATTAAGGAGTCATGTTGACTGATAGTTTAGCAAAAGGGCATAGATCATAGATATTCTTGGCACCTGTCTGAGCGCATCATCCTTCCCAACTAACCTTTTCACAAAATGTCTGCACAGCAGCTGAAAACATGATAAGTTAAGGACTCACCATGTACAAAAGAATCAATCTAAAAAGCAAACAGGCTTCATATCTGTCAGACGTGAATTGCATTCACATAAATGTGAACAAAGGCACACAAATTGCTCCTATTTCCAATATCTGTCACTTTGCTTGCCCCAGATTTTGTCCCAATATTATTGTTGTTAGTGTCAGTGATTGTAATTAATGTAGACTGTTTGGTTTGTGACAATTGTCGGCCGGTAAATTTTGCTCCTACATTTTGTGACTGATGGAGGAGTACAGATCCTCAGATCAGCTAACACAGGGAAGATGGCAGAACCTTCCCTAAAACATCCGGGACAACGCTCCACACGTCCCAGACTCTTCTCCCTTCTGGCTCCCAAACTGTGGAACGAACTCCCCATTGCTGTTAGAACTGCAGACTCACTCCCAATCTTCCACCGTAACCTGAAGACTCACCTCTTCAGACTCCACCTTAGCCCGTAGCACTTACCGTACCACTTGCGCTAGCCTTGACGACCTTTTTATGTTTATGCAAAGGCTAAAATGTAATTTAGATAATTTAGCATGTTATGAAGACAGAAGCCAGGTTCATTTGTAGACCTGGCGTCCTATAGTGTGACTAGTTTCAATGAAAGGATTATGTTTTTTCTTTTTTTATATATATATACTGTTTAGACTGATGATAGGTTATTGGTTTACCTTTGATTCTAGATCACTATTTCTATGCATTTGATGTATTAGACTGTCTGCCAAATGCCTAAAGTGTAATTGTAAATCGTATTAGGATAGATTTTCTAGATTGATCCATAGGCGACTTGCAAAATAATGATATTCTGTGATTCATTTAAGTGCAGAAATAAATGCTTCAGTTGCTTTTAGGTGGACTTTCCCTTTAAAAGTTGAGAGTAAAAAAGTTAAGAAAAGAACAGAAGAAAATCTTCAAACGTCTTAACATTTTTTATTTAACACAATACCTCTGTTGTAAAACACTTATTTAGTTAACCGGGCTCATTATTCAAATTTTAACCTACAGTACAACCCTTTACACTACCCCCCTTTGTGAGTTGTGGGTTAGAGCTTATTTTACTATTAATTTAAAAAAAGGTCCCACTGACATGCTGTTTGCAATATGAATAATGGATGTGTTGCAGACTTGAATTCCTACAGTATATGTAGCCTAGATCATTTCCAGCCAAAAGTATCTCTGTACCCAAACTGTCAGAAGGAAATGCCAACTTAATACAGTATCTCCCCCAACTTGTCTTGAGACTGCACAATGGAAAGGTCAGGGCTTAGGTCATGATCGAATTCTATATGAACAGTAGATCTGTGCTAGCAGTGGTGGAAAGACGCCCTCTTAAAACCACACGGGGTAAGTAGCATGCATGGTGTAAATATGTATGTGCTCGAGTTGTGTGACCCATACATGACCTTGCAATGTGCTGCAGAAGCGGTCGTTGACCTTCTGAGGGCAGCGCTCTGGCTCCCAGCCCTACACCAACCACTCCCACACATCTAGAGGCGGGTCTTGACATGAGGGCAGCGCTGTAGGCCTTCTGTTCACCTGCCTTCCTCATAAACTGTATCTAAAGGATTTTCAGATGCTTTTTATATCAAATCTTGGCTGATCCAGAACTCTCACCCCCTGCTCTTCAATACCATGGCACTCATGGACCCATGGCCCTGTACCAAAGGAAGCTGGGAAACTCAGAAGCAAGAAGATCACTTAAGGTCAATAAAAACTAGCAAGTAACTCAACGTAAGAAAGCATCTGGATGCAGGCAAGAGTGCTAGATGAATGGTAGGGACAATATGTCGTCAAACCTGATGTCCTTGAATTAAGTGATATAAGGGCAAAACTGTGCTTAAAGTGTTAAAGTTGCAGGCGAAGGGGATTAAAACCCCAGAGGACGGGAATACATAGGCAGTGAAATTTGCACAGCCGATTAATGTTGTGCTGAAAAGCAGAGATATACGGACATTGGACAATGACTGACCATTGATCAACACACATACAGTACTGTAATGTTAACTGTCAGCAATGGGGTACCAGACGACTCCCCAATGTTCTCTGTAAATTAAATTAGAAGGCCCTAAATCCTGTCTGGACAGTGACCACAGAGAATCCAGGCTAGGTTGTTCCCTCAGTCATGGCATCCTTCCTCCTTGATGAAAAGAAAACATTATCGACCAAAGCCTGCCAAAAGCACATGACAGTTGTCTGTCGTTTAAGTGTCACGGGGGTCAGAGGCAACAGTTGCGAGTCAGCCAAAAAACAAGATAGACTGTCAGCAGGGGGGCCCAGGGGGAAAGATGGGAACAGCAGCTACATTTGGAAGGGTAATGAGCTCAGTGGCACTGTTGCCAGGCGAAAACACTGAAGGCATCGCCTGTTTTTACAGCATTTCCTTGTCACTTCGTCTCTGGGGAAAAGGTACTGTATGCGTGCCTTCCCGCCAGCATTCCCTCCTTCCGTCATCTGTATCCGTCTCCCCTCTCCTTCCCTGGCAGCTGAGATGCGCCAGCAGCAGAAAGGGCGATTTCCATCACTCAGCTCATGAATACTGAACGGCCTTGAGTAGTTTTGATTAGGGGGGGTTCAAAGGTTGCAGACAGTAATCTCCATTCGGGAGACAGTTTTCTGGGAGAAGCGGCCACAGGAATAAGTGGATAGATTGGAATAATTCATGTTTCATTTTTAGACTAATTCAAACAGGGTAGACAGAAGCCGTCTAATACGGGAGAGGGTAGGTTTAAAAGGCCATTTAATTTCTCTCCAGACAGCAGAGAAATGTGAGGCATTAGCACCTGGGAGTATTTCCTAAAATTGCCAGACACCCCGCATCCCCCGCCAACCATCCACCCACCCCTCGGATCTCGTGGAATTGCTGACACAGCACAGCAACATCCTGACATCCTTAACTGTGTGGAGCTGCTTGGGTAACAGAATGAAGTCCTGGCTTGATGCTGAGCGACTGCTTGCCTGCTGGTTTGGGAATGTTCCCCCTAAGAAAGCCCACCACCAGGGGGTAAGCAGAATCACTTACCCACACCAGTGCCAGTTTGACCTTGCCAGTGGCCTTGTCCTGCTGTCTCGTTTGTCGGCTGCAGTAATCGTAGGCAGGGAGCCTCAGACGAAGCATTGTAACTGTGTTCGACTCTCTAAGGTCTCTGCGTGATGCTGACCATCTCCACCCGCTTACAAGGCTCACGCCTCCAGTAAAACCGGCTGTCCAAAAAGGTTACTTGGCATGAGCGACACAGGGCAGATGCACGTCGCAAGAATCTAACAATGTTTATCCCAATGCAAACCTCCTCTTGAAAAATGTATGGGGCGGCAAGCTGATGCTCAATTAGTTATGAATTGAATATCTAATTTACTTCATCAGCCAGAACCCAAAGCAGTATGTTGAAGCCCAAACTATTTTCATGTACAGTATAGCATCTTTTTCCAGCATTAAAGTTTGTAAATATGACAACAGTAACTTAACGTTTTTATATAAGATTATTAAACAAAAATGTTTAAGGTGTGACTCTAATGTTTAATCCTCAGGCATCAAGTCGTTGTTTTTTATGCTCTAATAAAAGATGCAAAAATTGTGAATTTAACAGCATGTTTGAACAGTATTTAAACATTTCTGTAATGACTTGTCTACAACAATCTGTCCCTTATCTAATATCCTTTATCATCTAGTCTTGATTGGAAAAGGAAGGGCCCAGTAAACAGTAACAGTATATGAACTGTGTCACATAGCTTTCGTTATTGTGCTGATGGTATTTCAAATACAGAAATGCACTGGACTACTACTCACACAGACAGGCTACAGAACAAGACCCGGTATAGTATCCTAGATATTAAAATTGGCTACAGAGCCACAAATCCGACCGCTATGCCCATATATGGTCATGTGTAGATATGGGACCGACCGAATTCAAAGTCGGCACGTGAAGCGACAAGGACGGGAGGAACTGCGGTGCCGGCCACCGCGTCATTCGGTTACGTAGTTGTCCAGAACCGCCCAGTAGCGTATGGTGGGTTCTAACGTGGACCGGGCCAGATTCTTAAACCCCCCCCCCCCCCCCCGCGGGCCGGCGGGGGGGGGGGGCTCGCGCAACGATGGTTTGACGGGGAAACCGGTTTTTAATGGCCACCCATTAACAATCCGGCCGAATGCAAATAAGCCCGATTTTAAAACAAAGGCGAATTTCTGTGGTTGGCTACAACAGAATGGGTGATGGGGTGCTAATGTTGTTATGTTGATTTTTTGTTTTTTTCCCCCTGGGGGAGCAGAGTTTTCCAGACCGGGCCATGGCCCCATTGGCCTCTATGACGATACGCCCTTGGAACCGCCAATCCAACCGATATGTCCATACTGTATATTGGCATATGGATTTACAGTTGTCCAGAACAGCCGATCCAACCAATATGCCCATATATGGGCAGGCCAATATACAGGGTATGGCACTGGGTATGGGCATTATACTAATGACATCAGGGATCTCCATTTATGGGCATAAAGGGGACACAGGTAGACAGAGAGATACAGAGATCTCCATATGGGCACAAAAGCGACACAATGACTCCGTTGCACAAAACAGACGGCAGTAACTAACGAGGAACCTCATCTCGGAGCTATACAGCGGAGGGAGAGGTTCCGTCGGAGCTAGCCTCACACCAGTGGTCTGATCAAATGGTGGTCCGTCCGTGGTTCAAATGCCCAATAAATAATGGACCTTGACATGAAAAGCCAAGGGTTAAAAACTACTGGTCTAGATGTTGGGGCCGCAACCTCTGGTATTTGTAAACAGCTTCAAAATCACTTCCTTCACCACATTAACCACTTATGCCCAACACGTCATAGCCTAGGACAAAGAATTGCCGATCTATGAGCGAACTACTAAAGCATCACGAAGTTGTGAGCTTGTAGATTGGCTATTTATGCTGCACAACACCAGTGCACTGTACAACACGTATCAATTAAGCATATGTATGCCTAGGCCATATTTGAGAATTTGTGCCAACATCATCATGGCCACAATAGGGACTCAAGGCTTAATGTGGTTAAAAAAACGTTTATACACATTAGGAAAGTCCACACTATTTGTATCTAGCTGTATGCAGTTTTTGTTATGCATTGTGCCTAATTCATATGCATCTTCTTGAATATTGTATATGGTTTCCCTTTGTCTATCAAATAGGCAATAAGATCAACTTATTATGTTACAATTAATTGAAACAGCAAAGTGCATATCCTCGTTTACAGGGAAGTGATCATAATAGCCCACAAGAAGAAAGAACATAAATGACTTTCATGTGCACCAAAGGACAGAGTTAAATGAAGAGCAAAATGCGGAGCACATTCCAAACCAATATCAAAACTATGAGATTGAATATTGATCGCTTGACAGATTAGATCTTTGCTTCCCTCTATTCCAACATCTTTCAAGGACACTTTCAGCACTTTGTGAAATTCTTCACCGTGTCAGCAGTTCTGAGCAAACTATATCTTATTGTATAGATTAAATGTTTCCATATAGATAAGAATTTCCCAAGGGTTAATATCGTTTGGGAAATTGTTATAGCCAAGGAGAGAAAATGACCATTTAAAATACAGAAATACAATGGTTCTGTCAGAAGAACCACAGAGAGATGGTAACATGGTAGCTGCAAAATCAACATGGGTGAGATGCTGGGTTAACAGTCGATTTCCACCTCGAGCTGCCCAGGAAGCCTCCTCACTGGTCCTCTTCATCACCCTTACTATGCATGATTAATCATTTACTCTATGTAAATTCTTCCACATTGCCTGTGTGTTAAGCCAGTGGCTCTCAACCTGTGGGTCGGTTCCCCACATGATTTTGGGGGGGGGGTCCCCAGATGACAGTGAAGTGACAATTTAAGTAACCTTTTTAATACCAAAAAAATAACTAAACAAAAAAAACTTTTAAAAATAAAGCAAAGAAAAAGTAATCAACTACAAAAAAAAAAGTCAAACATTCCAAGTGCTTGGGGGGGGGGAGGGGTCCCCAATTCAAATAAGATTAGGGCTTTTCCACAGTGGCTTGTCAAAATGACATGACAGCCAGTGAGCGAAGTGAGAGCTAATATTGTTTTAATGTTAATAGATAGTTTCTCCCCCTATACTCCCAGCTGTGTTGATATCTGTGGTTGGTTGATCTTCAGGAAATTAAAGGGACTCCACCATACATTTTAACTTTTTCTTCTTCTTTGTGTATTTTTGGTCTCCCCTACCTCTCTTCTATCCCCCAAAATACCCCAGTTTGAACACTCAGGCTTTCACAGCATACCTGAGGTTTTATGTAAATTGGTCTCAAAACAGGCCAAACTGATATGCCCCCGAAAGTGACGTCAATAGCGGTACAATCCCTCCCGTTTTTCAGTTTCAACATTAACATCTTTTTTCAAACTGGCTCAATAGCGCCACGTGCCAAATCAGGACAATGTGGTATTGCATGTAAAAGTGCTTTATAAGCCAGCGAGAAGTTAGTTGGAATGAGTATATCTGAGGCTTAATTTAGGCTCAAATTTTTTGAAAAACGTTTGAGGGACATAAACAATATATCAAATATCAGATCTTTTTTTTAAATTCATGGTGTAGATCCTTTAAACACCGTTCTTGTGCTGTTGCAGCTTGGCTCTGAGTTCTGCTCTGACAGAAAATAACCATTTGCCTTTAAACCAGAGAAGGGGGGGGGGGGGGCTGTGGGATTAAAAGGCAGTCTTGGGGTCAACGTCACTGTTGACATTTCTGAGAACGGATGAAAACGTCAAATCGCAATCACATGCATTTGATTTTCTACAAATCTTTTGTATGGCCTCCAGGAATCTTAAGAGCGGAACCGTATCAAAAGAACATTCAAGTCTAAAACAGAGTGACATGCCCCCAAAAATACAACATGCAACCAGTGAGGGAGAAAAATCAGCCCTGAAGTCGCAGTAAAACAATCACCATCATTTATTTACAATATATTAAATTGTAATGCAAAATTATTACTTATAACAAGTGGTCATTTTGTTCAATAACGAAAATAAACGAGCTATTTTGAAAGCTAGCATGATCCATACAGGTATTTATACATAAATATTAATGTGTACAGTCAGCAATGTTATGTCATTTTACGCTTTCCGTTTTCCTTTTCTACGCAGGTAGTTTGTTGAACCAGGTTCAAAATGTCATGCCAATCTCATGTTGACTGCATAGAGAATAAGTAGAAGTAATAGACGTGTGTCTATAAAAAAAGCATGTATAATACAATCACACTGAACTTCTTCCTCTTGCACCGAAAATCAGCAAATCTTTTCAGCCACCAAATCCATGTAAGATAATTTATGGACGTTGGAGGCCTAACTAAAATATCTTAATGTTGCTAATTCATAAATACTAGAGACATGGCCAAAGGGTTCAATGTAACACTTAAGCAACCATGACAATGCAGATTTCCTATTTTCTTGCCGTTTCAGGAGGCGTCACTAGGTCTGGACTAGCATATTGACAAAACTTACAGAACAAAACAGGGCATCAAAGACACAGAAAACTCTTTCACAGTATTGGCTCTTGAACGGATGGCGGTGTGTCCAGTTAAGGAAGGCGACTTTAAGATGCTGGTTCAGGATGCTGTTTCCAGTCTGCTCAGTGTTGTTGTGTCGTGTTGCGTGTTTGTCAGTGAACCAACTAAACACTGGTGCCCCATGTCAAGTACATTCCCTTTGGAAAGCAAAAGCACATTGAATTGAAAACAAAACAAAAAAACAGAGCAAGCATGTGAACAAGCACAAGGAGAGTGAGTTCGAAAAAAAACAAACAAAAAACTGCCGAGCCAAAAAATCGTTCCTCCCTACAGAATTGCGACAAGTACTTGAGTCAATGCAAGTTGGTATAAGAATGAGACAAGGCATTTCACAGAGGTGTGCTCAAACCTCATGGAAATTCATATTGTTGACGGCGCTACTTCCCAAACAAATTATCCATCTCTTTCAAACATCAAAACAAATGATGAAAAAAGAAATGGAGGAGAGAGGAGTTGCTTTCATCACAGAGCAGTTAGTGCTGCAGCCCTCTGTCTGTGTTATGGAAAAATGATTTGCCTGAAAGAAAAGCCTGCAGAATCTTTGAGGGATCAAACGGCAAGCGGATGATGAGAGCGTCTCGGGTGCGCGGTTCACCAAACAGCCCAGATCCAAGCACAGCTGGAAAGAAGACAGCTGTACAGAAAGACCCTACTTAAATCAAATGGCACTTGAAGTCCGCAAAAAAGAAAAAGGGGGAAAAAAATAAAAAATAAAACGGGGAGAAATATCCAGGATTTTCTCCAAAGACGAAACTTGAGCAGGCAATAATAACAGTGCACGGGCACACATACAAAGGCTTTTTTTGGTTGACAATCGTTTCTTCTTCTACGTTTTTGAATTATGGTGCACTGATGATTATAATAATCATGATAATAATAATAATAATATTAATAAGGGAAAAAGACAAAATGTCAGAGTTCTTTGGCTCAGTTACAACCATGATAGAAGGCAAATGCTGTAGGAAAGGGGAGCGTTGCTCAAGCCAAGCAGCTGTGTGTGCAGCCAGCAGAGACAAGGCATTATTAATGAAGCTACTGTTTTGGAAGGGTGCTGGGGGGCCGGGGGTGGGGGGCCGCGTGGTTCCTGACAACATAGATTTAATACTGCACCCAAACCCTTCAAGGATCTGGCATAGCAAGCGCTGCATAATAATAATAATAATAATAATACTAATAACAGGAACAACAATTATAATATTGTCTGCTTTGCTGTAGGGCTATTACGCCCCATTGAGCAGTTGAGTGTTTTGGGTGTCTGGCTATTCTTTATATGTGCGTCTATAGTACGTGTATTCATGTGTGTGTGAGTGTGTCCCATTGTACACGACTGGCGTCAACTTCACATGCAAGGCCAAACAATGCGACTGAGTGATTGTGTGTGTGTATGTGTGTATGTCTAATATACAGGGACATCTAGGATTAGGTTGTGGACTCAGAAGGCTTGTCCTCGCTGTCGCTATCATTCAGGTAGCTGCCGCGTTTGTATCGGGAGCGGGACGACCCCCCTTCTTCCCTCTCCTCTTCCTCCTCCTCTTGGTCGGATCTGTCCAGACAGAAGCGTCTACGGCTGGGTGGGCTGTTGAGAGGCAACCACAAGAAGATGGAGTTAACTTCAAACATAGAGCAAGCACATAGCTACTACACCTCTTTACACAGGTCAACCTAAATCTAAAATCCAATATCAGCCATCATAGCTAGTGCTGTGCACCAACTAAAAGGTAAACCCATGCAAGAGAAAAAGAAAGCACATTAGCAGGAAGAGGGTTGGGGGCACAAAATGTGAAGAAATGTGACATATGGGCTCGCTTTAACTCAGTGACACACACAAGTCCAGGACCAATTTAACCACATGAACCCTATTGTTGTTTTCTAGGGAAAACATTCGCGGAAAATCGCTGTGACGAGCTCATAGATGGGCTATTTTTAGCAAAGAGATTTGGCATAGATGGAAAAGTATAGACCCCTGGGGGACCCCAGTCAACAAAGTCTAACAAGACAAAAATGCAAAGCTGTGCTTTACATCAAGTATCAGTTAATAACACTACCAAAATTCAGGTCAAATCATCACAGTCCTCTCATGCAATATATAGAGTTTTGATAAAATCGGTAGACCACCTACAGTACAAATCACTCTGGGTTTTAACATTATTTAACATTCACGCTGCTTAAATATTGCAAACCTGGGGTTAATTACTGTCAATCGTGCATCTAAGATGAACTCGCTAGTTGGTGTAAATCGATGCTTGGGGTCTAATTACACCTGCAGTTAAGGGGCTTGAGAGGAAAATCTATGGTGGCCCACTTAATTGACGACTCCTGTTATTTTTGCCTTTTCAGGGCAATAAATCACAGAGACATTGGGAGAGGAATTAGTGGCGGCATAATACCCACGTGAGTCCCACTTCTCACCCCCACCACTCAGCTAATCTGCATGCTGATCAAATTCACAACACGCCTAAGCCACATCCTCTCCCGGTGAGTTTCCCACTAAAGTCTTAATGGCATTACTGCAGCAAAAAAAAGAAGAAATGTCACGATAATTGTCATTCTAGAGACATAATCCTAATTGCTCTAAGAGGAGCCGCTGTGAACTAATGAACGCTGCTACCGGTGTTCAGATAGACATTTTTGAATGTGGATAAATATCCCAAAACAACAGCAACAACAATCTAAAAAACAACAACATCTGCAAAGTGATAGCTCACAAAAAGTCCAAATGAAAAACTCTTTTGTCAAAGGGCTCTATATACAGTATCTATTAATCCATCGGTGGTATCTATCAGTGACATATCTGTTAGTGATATCTTTCAGTGGTTAGAATCACACCATGCTCCAAGTACATTCCTCAAATCCACACCAGGCAACCACCTACTGCCTGCTTTATTCACTTTCGTCTTCTGGCCGATAAAGGTATTTCATCATCAGGCTGTCCACTTTCTTCTTCCTCTTCTTGTCCTGCTTCTTGTTAGGTTGCTGGCCCTCAGTGGGTGCCCCAGGCTCCTCTTCCGCTTCTGGGCTAGAAGTGCGTCGAGGCGGGGCTCTCTTCACGCTGTTGGAGCTACGGTAAGAAATTGTAGAAGCACCCGAGCTGGAGTCGGACTCTGAGTCGGACTCTGAGTCTGAAGACGATGAAGAAGAGGAGGAGGAGGAGGACTGGTCCCTCTTTTTTGACTTCTTCTTGGACTTCTTGCCTTTCTTCTTTGAACTGCTTCTCTTGTGGCGGTCGTCGTCGGAGCTGTTGGACTCGGAGCTGTGACTCCTCTTCTTCTTCTTACTTTTGCCTTTGCTCTTGCTGCGACTGCGGCTGCTACTTCTGCTACTTCTGCTCATGCTGCTACTTCTGCTCATGCTGCTGGGGGCTCTGACGCAGTCCACGGCGGACGCAGAGCGTCTGAGGCTACTGCCACCGCGGCCACTGTCTGCCTCGCGCACACTCTTGCTGTCATCGTTGACGTCTTTCCCTGCCTCGGCCTCAGAGTCTTCCAGGCTGGTGCGCTTGAATTTGATGGGCTTGAAGCTCAACACCTCATTGATGGCCTTCTCCAGGTCAGGGTCCAAGTAGTTGCGATGGCTCACTGGTTTGACATCCGAGGTGTCCAGCAGGTCATCATCCCCCATGGAGGATCGGGCTTGTGGGGGCGGCATGGACATGCTACGGCCGGTGGAAGAGTGAGGACTGTATGCTGACGACCTCTCTGTGAACGCCACACTCCGGCTGTCATCCATATCGACGTCAAACTCGCTGAGGCGGCAGCTGCGCGCCACAGACATACGGGAGTCGGCGCGGCTCACGCTCCCGGGGCTGCGTCCACCAGACCACCTACTCAAACTGGGGCTGCGTCTGTACGAAGACTCCCCGCTCCTCCCATCATCTAGACGGGAGGTGCTTTGGCGGCGTCCCAGAGGGCTGGACTGGCCTAAGCTTATGGTGGACTTGGCGTCGTCTTCTGGGCTGAACATATGACGCGTGGAAGCCCGACTTGGCGCGATAGTGGACTCTTTGTCGAAGTCGCCCCAGCGGCTGTCCATGCCTTTCCTGGCTCGGCTGGTGGCCTCCGAATAGGCCTGGGAGATGACCGAGCCTCGGTCGTCCATGTCCTCTGCCGCCTGAGATTTCCTCCAGGAGGTGACAGAGAGGCAGTCGTCCTGGGGGTCTGAGGCTTTGGGCTTGGCCTTGCGGAACGAGGAGAGAGGCTCCTGTGACTCAGAATTGTCCTTGAGGGTGCTGAAGAGGGAGCTCTCATCCCCTTTGCCACCAAAGGAGTCCTTAAGGTTGGAGCGTTTCCTGTAGCTAAGAGAACTCATCACAGACACAGGCCTGCTCTGCTCTACCTCCTTGCCCTCTTTATTAGCCTCCTTCCATTCCTTACCCTCCTTCGCTTCCTTTGCATCTAAATTCACAGCAAATCTAGAGAGAGAATGGAAAAAAAGGAGTAGAAAGGAAAAGTAAAAGGAAGGAGGAGAGTGGGAGAGCAAAAGTGGAAACATAGATGAAGTCGGTGTAAAGTGGCGTGGAAGGGAACATAAGAAAAGAGAATAAGAGCAGATGAACAACAAATGAATAACAAACTTGAGACACGTCTAAAAGAAATGTGATGGAGGAAGCTGAAAAGAGATGACCTTCAGGAGGATCTTAGGTGTACAGCTATGAAAAGTAAAAGGAATGAGGAATTATATTTGAAGGAGTTTACTTTTGGAGACACCACATCAGTGCAGACTAGGCTTCTAAATTAAATACATTTTACACTGCAGGTATTGGAGCTCTGACAGAATATATTGGCTTGCTGTAATCAATTCCTTTACGCGGGAATCAAAGTCCAAGCCGCTTCTAATGAGCGCTATATTGAACAATGGAGTGTGCAATATTGATTCCAATAAAATGTTATGCCTGTAAATGTTACAGAGGATTTCAGTCAAGCATCTCATTGTAGTTAAATCCTCTGAGGGATTCTGCAGTGTTACTGTGAGTGTGCGTGCGTGTGGGTATGGGGATGTATTTAAACTAACACACACTAAACCTTCTCTAAGAGACAGTGGCAGCTAGGTATCGGAGCTAAGCTCTCCTGGTGTGTTGTTGTCCGTGGGGACACACAGTAAACACAGATTTAGAAACTCCCCAAACTTTTCAAAGTTGCAGCGGCTCGAGTAGGGGGAGGCGAGTTAAATCTTGTGATAAGGAGAAAAATCTAGGGCAATCGAAGCTGTCAGCAGGCAGACACACCCATTAATCTCAGGGAGAGAGGGGGGGCTCAGGTAGTCTATGCCAGCTGGCCATTGGGCATGTCGATAAATCTGCCAGGGAGGCAGCTCCCTTTTAGAAAAAAGCCCCCCCCCCCTTGTCATCAGGGGAGTGACAATAAAGACAGAGTGGGTAGATAATACATTCAAGTAATAACACTCCCCTCATTTCAGCCAAGTGCTTTGCTCCAATCGCTTTATCTCCTCTGGGTCAAACCACGTAAACCATTTCATCTGGGTGGGCTGAATACTTAAAGCAGCCAAACGTACGATTAAACAGCTTAATAGCGTCTACAGATTCAATGGTAAAAGGACGGAAAGAGTAAAACGCTGGCCACTGTACTGACCTGGAGCTCTTCAGGCTGCCGTCATCAGAGAGGTTCTTGGCAGAGCCCTTGTTTTTGGACAGCCAAGACTTCACCCCATCTACACGGTCCTCCAGCTCCGAATCTGTGTCTGAATCCCCATCACTGGGTGGCAGAAGCAAACATGGAGAAACAACATTAGAGGAAACAAAAGCAGTGGAGCAACTGGGTTGATGAGACCAGGAGATAAAATAAGTGAAGTTAAAGATGAGGGGATGGATAAAAGAGGAGGGTGAAATAGGTGGCAATCAGCAGAGAGAGAATAATGGAGGAAAAGCGTTTGGAGGGTTGCTTTGTAGTCAGAGCCAGGGGGAAAGAGAATGGGGTTGATTTTTGTAGATTGAAGTTGGAAGTGTTAGTTTGAGAACAAAAGGTGAAGCAAGAGCACCTTTTTCTTGGATAAAACAACAACGTGGGCGCATGCAGTCGATTACGAGATCTCTCGAAAAAACACCAAATAAATCCGGGGGAGTACGCACGCACACAAACAATACATTCAGCACGCAGCTTTGGGTGTTGTTAGAGGCGTTATCATCAGCCTGGTCCTGTGTTTAGCTGGCACAGGGGTCGTGCAAGGAACCAAAGGAAGGATCAATTCCACACACACACACACACACACACACACACACACACACACACACACACACACACACACACACACACAAACAAACACACTTTCATCTAAAGCCATTGTAAGGCAACAGCGGTTTAAGACCCCTGAAAATGGATTTTGAATGGACTGCGCAGACAACAAAACAATAATTTTTTACCTCTCGTTTTTTCATATACTTCTTCAGATGCACTCACACATGCATACGCCTGCAATTTTCTCTCTTGACAAAATGATTTTGTGCACAGCTTGGGTGCGGCACTGTTTTTTTTTCTTTCTTCTGCTAAATTATCATTACACGTTGACAAACCACAGCGAGGCGCGGGGTGAGACGGAGGAGTTGTCATAAAATTTGACACGGATGAAGAGAGCACAACACTCATTAGGTGCCGTCAAAGCCCAGTGCTCGTGTGGTGCTGCGAAATTAAGTTGTTACAGCTTAATGGCCCTACTGAGACATCAGGCTGCTGAGTTGGTGGGTGGAGTTGGGGGGGTGGGGGGGGGGGTGGAGTTATACGTCTCTGCATCTGTTTCGGAAGCCATCTCATCCTTTTGTTGAAGAGAGAGAAAAATCTTTCTACCCACCATTCACATCTTTACAAGGCCCTGTACCACCTACAGTATAATTAAACTTGTTAACGGCCAGAGACAAAAGCTCCCAAGGATTGCAGAGGAGAGATATTCAATAATGGCTTGCACAGTAAAAGGCAACTGCATACCCTGATCCCTTTTATGGTGCACAATAACCTTGGACATTGCTGCTGGGACTGCATTCACTCTGAAGAGAAGGAGGGATTGGCTGGAAGGACAGACGAGGGCCACAGTGGCTCTTAAGGCTGTAATTAGCTTTGCAGGCCATGCCCAGCCTACCAGACAATCTAGGGAGGCAGTGGCTGCCAACTGTTGTGATGACAGAGCAACCAAGCTGCTGTTTTTTGGCACGGAGGACTTGTCAATAAGACAGGGTAAACATCAGACAAAGGCTCTGGGAGATGCAGCACTGACGTTAGCTAGTTGTAGTGAGAAGGTTCCAGAACTGTTTGCTCATCTCTTGCGAGATAAAAACCTCGCTAGGATTTTGTTGTTTGAGTTTTTTGGCGAGTCAACAGTCGTCCTCGGGCCCTCTTAGATTAGTCTTTTAACCTTTCCCTTATCTGCCAACACTCTGTTTTAAATAACTACTCTCGCCTTGAGAAAATGGGAAAGTGAAAAAGGGAAATCGTTTTTGATGTGTGATGCGCCTGGCCTCCTCCTCCCCCCGCTGCATCTTGACCTGAGCGACATTGCTGAGTTTCCTGGGACTTAAAGCTATAGCTGTTCAACTCTTGCAAAGACTCTTGCTTTCCCTGTAGTCGAGATGAGATTCGCAATTCAAGGACTGATCCAGGAGTGATGAATACAGCAAAGTCAACAGGCAAAGATACGTACTGAAAGTCAACTTCAAAAGATGTGTGAATTTCACTCATCGGGGGTTGATATGTGAATGCCTTGATGTCTTACATCATAATAAATTAATAGTGCGTTTAAGTGGATTTCCTTTTTGCCCTAAATAACATTCCATTGTTGCTTTGTGAATTTGGGATCTTGTTGATAAACAGAACGGCGGGCACTTTGTAATCAAACGCTTTACACATGGTGTCAACCACAATTTATATCCTTGACCACCATACCATTAGTTAAGCCCCGCTGAAAGCCTGGGGGGGGGCAAACAAACAGAGAGAGTGCTGAGGAGACATTAATTGTCTGTGACAATCTGCCGCCATTGGTTGTACATCTCTGTTACACACTATTATATTCATCATTAGTTTCTATGGATCCTCCTGCTCTGCTCCAGTCCGCTGTGTCCCTGGATCTTACAGACACTGTGTTTGTGGTGAATGTTCCCATTGAATACTCTTGTGTCTGACCAGATGAGAGCCTGTGAGGGGGACTGTAATACAGTGAGGCATATGCATGCTTTCAAACTCTATCCAGAAACATTTTAGAGGAGAACACATCTTATCCGCTGTGTCAGATCAAAAGGCAACAACGCTTGAGGTGCTCCTGCTGATCTTACTGTTACTGTAGTTTATATACATAGTTAATATTTATAAAGTATAAAAACAAATGACAGCACATAATAGTGTTGTTTTGGGACAGTTTAGTATAAAAGAAGCAAGGAGAAAAAAAGGAAGAAGTAAACGTGGTAAGTTATAGTAGCAGACTAGCAGTAGATCAATTCTCTAAAATGACCAGGGTAAGCATTTCGCCCTTCACATTTGCATTGCTCTGGTAGCCCAACCATTAGCATTCAAAACGCTCTCTGCAGGGCAATAAAATGCCTTGCTTTACTGTACTGCTTAACAAGGCTTAAAAAGAGCAGAGAGTACACACAGACTGCAATAACCAAAGCCCTGACATGGGACCAGGATGGCCTGGAGCCAGAGGTTAACACTGTGTGTGTACTGCCTGCTAGATGAGCAGAAACCCTTTTTGTTGGACAATTGAGCCTCCTGAATTATTAAGCGAAGTGTATGTCAAAGATTGATGAGGAACACGCCCTCCGTTGCTGCTGTCAAGGGGCAGAGTCACCGCGGCAGTGACATCCAGCCCTGGAGCAGGCCACTGAAATATTAAGGAGGGCCCCGGTGACGAGGGGCTGCTCGCCACAGAAACGCTGTTCAAACACCACACAGCGGTGTCCTGACAGAAAGCCCCCTCAGGACAAAGCCAGGCGGTTAAGTACTAGGACGAGAAACCAAGTGGGGCTCCCAAAGGAAAAAGGGGGGAAAGAAATGCCTTGTGGGGGAGTGGGGGGGGGGCATGAGAGAGCAACGAAGGCTGACCGCATTCCGTTATACTTGACGTGCGCTCACTCCTACTGTACACGGTTAACCGGACAAGATGAAAAAGGCTCGTTTCATGCTCGGGCTTGGAGGAAGCATGTCTTGTCAATGGCGTTCGTGCATTTCAGCGAGTGACATCATGCAATGCCTAGTGGTGTAAATTGGGGTTATGGCGGAATTGCTGAGCACTGGAATGATGATGCAGTATCACTGATCCGCCTCTGATTAAATGCCAGATGTTTGTATGTGAGGACATTATGTGATAGTAATGTATGTAGGTGTACTATCCACTTCAGCCCTATTTTATTTACCGTATTTTCCGCACTATAAGGCGCACCGTCAGTGCGCCTTATAGTGCGGATGCGCCTTATAATCCGATGCGCCTTATATATGTATCAATATTGGTTCCCTTGGTTTCCGCACTATAGGACGCACCGTCAGTGCGCCTTATAGTGCGGATGCGCCTTATAATGCGGTGCGCCCTATATATGAAAATAATAAATTTATTGAAGGTGCGCCTTATACTCAGATGCGCCTTATAGTGTGGAAAATACGGTACTTTGTCACATGACAGTGTAGCAAAAATAGCAGATCTACAAGCTCACAACGCTGCACGATGCAATGTGTTGTGAGCTTGTGGACCTGTTATTTTCTATATTTAAAAAAGACTTTAAAATATTGAACATTTTGGAAATAAAGGAGGATTTGTTTTTGTCTACAATGACATGCCCAAATTAGCAATGGTGGTGAGGTGGTAACAGTTGAAAAAAGTTTCTCAACAAATCTGGCATGATCAAAGACAGCAGAATACAGCACCTTCCCCAGCGACAGGAAAACCAGACAATTCCAACACGGTTTGAAACAAATTGAAACACGAGCTCTGTGTTTTTCCTCACGTCCTGTTCTTTCTTTTTTGATACTTTGTCACCATGTCTTGTAAACTGGTCATGATGATGGATGGAGAAAATAGAGACACACAAACAAACAAACACAAAACAAACAGGAAAAACAAACAAGAGAAGAAAGAGTCAAAAACAAACCACAGGAATAAAATGTGAACCTGTGTGAAATGTATCTCTAATAATGAGTTGAGAAATATAAATGGAAATAGACATTATCTAAAACAAACATATCCGAAAACAAGTAGTCCGACTTGTGCCAACACTCCCAAGAAAATCTCTGTGTAGGGAGTGTTGATGTTAACTAAATCAGCAGCACACCTTATCCTGGCCTATAATGGTAATAATAATCAGAATGTAATTATGCTCACAACACATAATGCTGCAAAGCAGAAGGACAGAGAAGACAGCTACCTCACTGTGCTTGCAAATAAACAAGTATCGGCAGGCGTCAGAGAGTGAGTAAATAAATAAATATACAGTAGAACCACAGTGTGAGGATGTATAACTGCTGTTTAAACCGTCCTACAGTATATGTCGTTAAACAGAGGTCCTCAAGGGAGACAAAATCATAATATGAAAAATAAAGGGCAAGGTAAATTAAGCACAAGTGATTTTTGGGAGAGAATGAATCATTCGCAGAGGGTGTGAATAAGTTATGATTGAGTCTAGTGAGAGCTCAATTCTGATTGCTTTATTCAAAGATTAAGGTAGAATAAATGTCAATGGAAAATCCATCCTGCCTGCATCATTCACTCAGCTTTCTGGTTGAACCAGCTATGTAACTGATTATGTCTTACGGTTGGACCGAGGGGTTTTCCAGCTATAGAACCTGGTTCAGTCCTAATCTCTACGGCAGGGGTCTTCAACAGGGGGTCCGGGACCCCTAGGGGGTCCTCAGAGTTATTACAGAGGGGAATCTTTGTGTGATAGGATATATATATATATTTTTTACATTAACCACTTGAACCCTAGCATCTCTATTCAGAGGGGAACATTACTGTAGCTGAAAATAGCAGATCTACAAGTTTAGTGAGCTTGCAGATTGGCTATTTTTGGCAAAGTGGTTTGGTGAGGAGGGGAAAAAGGAGCAAACCATGTACAGAGCCAAGTTCAAGTTTTCTAAGTATTGAGGGTTAAAGTAGGTAAATGTCTGAAATAAACAAAAAAACATTAATTTACAAAACACTGACAGTCAACAAAGCTACCTATAAAATCTATGAGAAAGTTTAATCTGCAACATAATTTTATCAAATATGTAATAGTGGGGGTCCCTGCTTCATCCGTCTCTCAGCTAAGGGGTCCTTGGCCTGAAAGAAACGTTGAAGACCCCTAGTCTACGGCCAGTGGTGGTACCTGTTGATGAGGTCTTCGTTGTCATCACTCTCCATCTCGTCCTCGATGGCCGCCTGGAGGTCGCCAATCCTCTTGAAGGCAAGCTTGAGGTCGGCCCCCAGGCTCTGATTTGCTGCCTCTAAGCTCTCTATGTCCATTTCCTGGGGAATGATAAAAATGTGCTTTTAAGTTGACCTGGTGAAAGAATAACCAGCTCCAAAGTTTACCCCCCCCCCCCCATCCGAACTGCCGTAAGTATCTGACAGGGGAACAAGCACAGAAGACGTGTAAATAGATGCGCAACACACCCCTTCCAACTGATGTTGTTAAAGGAATTGAGTACGTACTGCAAGCTGTGCTCCTAGTTACTGAATGTATCAACCTTTTAATACTGCAGTATTCTGTTCTGTATCCTCAATATTGCAAAGCATCTTAGGCCAGGGGTCTTCAACGTTTTCAGGCCATGGGGAGATGGAGCAGGGACCCCCTACCTCAGGGATAATCAACTAGATTAGGCAAGGGGCCACAAGACTGTGATAACAAAACCGTTTGTTGTGTACTATAGGTCCGATAGGACACAATAATGGACACATTAGGTCCGATAGGACACAATAATGGACACATTATGTCCATTATGGTAACTTATTATTAACTATTTCTGAGTTTAGAGTAGATGTTGTTAATAACACCAAAGAAATGATTCTCCTTATGCATCCATTAGCGTGTATGCGTTAGTTTTGTGTGGACTTTGTCCAGCTTCCATCTTCTCCATCTTCATCCACTTCAAACACATCATATGAGCTTGTGCTCTTATTACCCACGTGCTCAAAACTAATGAAAAAAACTTTCATTCATACGAGACGCTTCCATGACAACCAAAATTCCAAATGTTCATCCTGTACAACCAACCATCTAGTCAAAATTATTTGCATTTAATTTTACATTGGAATATGTTCCAGGGACCACAAGAAAGCTCCGCTGGGGCCAGATTTGGCCGGCGGGCCACCCGTTGAATAACACTGCCCTACCTCGTAGGGTGGGGGGGCTACAACATATTGTATAATTATGTATAAAATTGTGTTTCATATGTATAAACAGACCATGTTATTGTGCATTCAATACTAAGCTATTGAAATAATACAGATTAATATATTCATGCTTTTATTTTAAACATACATGTACAAGGTGTCTGTACCAATGGGTGTCCGTACCAATGCCATTTATAAACATACCTTATTAACTGAGAACCAATGTCAATACTATCAACAATCTGTCAATTGCACAATAATCATGTATAGAAGCTATTCAAAATGGACAGAATCATGATTTATTTTAAACATAAATATTTAAAGACAAATGAACATTTTTGAAAAAATAAAAAATATATAAAAAATGTTTTATATATTTTTATAATGTTTAATCTAATCTAACAACAATTCCGCGGACCCCCTGTTGAAGACCTTTGTCTTGGGCATTCTAAGCCTGGGAAAAACAACTGTATTTTGATCTGAATTGGTACATTCTCATGATTACTGAAACAGTATTAATACATTTAATACTGACTGATAAAATAATTATTATTAATAGTTCTTACAGTTAATATATACATTAACTGTAAGAACCAAAACCATAATACTGATATATTATACTATGTACAGTATATTGAATGATAAAATTGTTTAAATGACTGCAGTAAATTGTGCTGCCAAAAAAGGTCAAAACATCATCGCATGCCAGGATGGAATGAATACATGTGTCTGAACTCCATTTAGAGCCCAAACAAAAGCTGGGTTTTGTCAGGAAAGGCTAGGCATAGCCCAGAGTGTGAATATAACAAACACACAAATGCTTATTCATGCAGGTCATGAGGGCAAACTCTGTGGCCAAACAGCTTCAGCAGAATAATGTCTATGAAAACTGTAAAGAAATTAAAGTTTAAGACGCACTTGCCATCCAGTATTCATGGGGTTACTGGGTCTGAAAATATTGACTTACGGAGAAAACATCATAAGGATATCTTTAACTGTTAACAGTGATGAATATAAAACAATGATGGTGCGGATATTAGACCTGAAAAAGTGTGCTATGCCATTGAGAAGTGGCCTTGACCAATTAACAGCAGAACATCTCAAATATTCTAGCCATAGCATCTCAGTGTTAGATGTGAAATATTCTAGCCCTAAGATTTCAGTGTTACATGAAATATGCAAGCCATAGGATCTGTGTTATTTACTGTTTAAAAAAAGAAAGCATAGCATATTAGCTGACATTATGTTGTCTGTCTTATTAGTACTAGTTGTCAAAGACCAGTAAAATATAATTGCCCTGGCTAGCATAATTCCAAAGTAAAAATAACTCTTTTCGACAAGCTTCAATAATATATAATAATCACTGACAATTAATAAAACACACCCCATATTTGTGTATACATACTGTACGTACATGCACTGAAGGAAGCTGTTTGTATAGAAGACATAACACTAATTACAATATCTGTGTTTCCTTGAATAGTCGATTTGACTGACTTAAATCTTAAGTTACATGTTAATAACTCAAAGTAGTATGTTTAAACTAAATATGTTTTTTTCTACATTGCCATTCTAATGTTGCTGTACATGACTAACCACTTAAACCCTTAATACTCTTAGTTGACTGCCAGACCGCAGTCCCCCAGGGGTCTATACTAGGCCCCCTCCTTTTCCCCTCTACACCAAATGTCTTCGCTGAAAATAGGCGATCTACAAGCTCACAGCACATTGTGATGCATTGTGATCTTGTAGACTGTTCACCCCAGAATTGGGATGCCCAGTTTTCCCAGAAGATAACTCCTGTGACCCAAGTTTGGGACCCTGACCACAGATTGAGCACCACCACATGGCAGGTTCTTACCAGCTCGTGTTTTTTGCGGCTGGCCTCTCCCTCCTTCTTGGCTAGCTCGGCCATCTCCTCCTTCACGTCTCGGATCTGCCTCTGGAGCCGTTTGTTCTGCTCCTTCTCCCGGTTCTCGCTGGTGCTTCGCTGGTCACGCTCTTCCGTCAGCTTCTCAAGGTTCTCCTTCAGACGCGCCACGAGGCTCTGGGGGAGCAGGAAGATGGAAAGTGTCATGACTCTTCTCCCTCAAGTACTGCAAGGGGAGCATATCAGAGGAGGACTCCCAAGCATTGAAATACTTGGGTCAATACAACACACCGTGAAGCAAGGTCATGGAATAATTTCCAGCATATTATAGTGCACAGTACAGGGCAAGTATGAATGAAAGTTAAAACACTCCATCCCTACAGATTTAATTTAGACGGCGATATTAAGAATTGATAAGCTTATTTGTATCAATAATGCATTGTAGTGCAGTGTGACAGACTACCTTTAAAACACAGTGAAGTAGGCCTATGTAACCTTGTTGAGAAGGAGAATTCTATATGAGCGCACAGGCTTTCAAAACGGGCAGCAAGAGGAATTTCAGTCAATTTTCATCAAATGCTAACAGCAAACTTCAGCAAGCTAGCTCCCCCATTAGCTGCTGACCTTGTCCATATTTCACATTCTGAGTGGGTGTTGTACTGTGCCTCCTCAGATCTGTATTGATTGAGTTCTGCTACCTCCAGCTTTGAGATATACTTCTCTGGCAACCTAAAATATGAATTTGCTGCCGTTTGTAATGTTGGTGAGAAACAGTAAAAAGCTATGGCAGAATCAGTGTAAGCCTTAAAACTGCATTGGACGATATGCAGCCCCTATCGAAAAACAAGGGGGGTTGCCATAACAAGCTGTTGTGTTTTAAAACAAGCTAGTTCTAGCCCTCCCCTCGCCTCTGCAAGGTGAGGAGAGGCTGAAGTCTCAGGAGGAGCTTACAGAGCTGGATTTTGACAACATGCTTTAATAAGGAGTAGGCTTGACCAAGGTCCCCGATTTTCTCGGATAAGTGGAACTAGTTTAAGAAGAGTTCTGGTGGTGTTAAGGGATTTTAGTTTTCTCCTCACACTCCAGAATTTTCTCCAGGGAAACCCGAGAGAAAATCAACAAAACTGGGACATATGGAGCTGTCGGAGCCGGGGGCAATATTCTATGGGTCTCATTCATGTAACTCCTCTTAAATTTCTACTATATTTATTTAATGTGCACAGCCTTGATTTGTGTGTATACTCAGGTGTATCAAATGATGCATCCCACTCCTTGGTAAATTGAAATAATGTACAAATTATGTGTAAATAATTTGAATAAAAAGCATTCAGACTGAAGGGTTGTGTGCAACAAGAAGAGGAAGGCCTAATTATACTCTGTAGTATGACAGTGTTGCTCGCCAAAAAGAACAGATCTACAAGCTGAGAATGCTTCGCATCACCAAGAATGTAAGAAGAAAGTAGAAAATAATTTTCCAAATTTTCCCATGTCACGGAAACAGATAATAGTAAGCATGGCAAGATATAATACAAAACTAAATATATTGTTATACCAAACACATCATCGTTGCTGAGGAGGTAAGAATTGCATCAACCATCCTAACTATTCTATCGGCTGTCCTACAGTACATGGGGAAGGGACAGATGCATCTTCATCAGATGGTAAGACTAGGAATTGTATTTGTGGCGTTAATGTGATCTGAGTTGGGTGATTGCTACAGTATTAGAGTTTAATAACGTATAGGGCCGGACTGGGACCAAAATTCGGCCCTGGCATTTTGGCCCAGACCAGCCCACCACAACCGGCGCGCAGATAGCAGACACTCTACCGCAATTTTCCGCGCCCGCGCGCTTTGCGCGTGGCTGACCCCCCCAGCCTCAAGCCAGATCTCCTAGCCTTCCCAATTGTCAGGGACATTACCGTAACTAATAATTGGGCCGTGCAACTCGGAAATGAACAGGAGCAAAAATATACTTTTTTTTGCCTTGTGGCCTTGTGGCTGGTGCTGCAAAATGATGACATATTTCAAACAATTACGGTTCAGTGCTGAATGCTTCAACTAAAAAGATGTATTGATACCGGTTTGGTTGTCTATGTCTGTCAGTTATTTTTCATTTTATTTGACTTAATGTTGGCCACTGAAACATTTTGTTGGTAAAGTATGGCACTACTGTAATTGATTTTGCATGAAGAATAAGGCATTCTAACTAGTGTCTTCACGCATGTTTCTAGATGCATACTCATGTCTCAGAGCACACAGGAGATTTGTGTGTACCAAGGTACACACCGGGTAGGAAGGTAGGGGAGTAGGGGGGGGGGGGGGGGAGCCCCTTATCAAGGGGTTTCCTGTTTACCAGTGTTGCCATGTCTGCTTATATAAGCTAAATATAAGCGACTTTGGGCTTGATTTTTCAGTGTAGTTGGTGATTTCGGCTTGCTTCCTAATGTCTTTTAAACCAGTGGTAACCACATTTTTTTCATGTCAAGTACCCCCAGATTAATGTATTTGTCCACGGACCCCCATCTGAAAATACGCTGTGCCAGCGACCCCCATACAAGATTTTTGTTTGTTTGTAAAATGTTTCAAAAATATTCAAAAAATCTAACTTTTTTCCAGATTTACAAGATCACAATGTCACGATGTGACGCGTTGTTAGCTTGTAGATCTGATATTTTGAAATAGCTGATGTAAAGTGGTAAAACCTAGTCACTTTTTTGGGGGCTTGTTTTCATAGACCTGGCTGCTTGTTTCTCTAGCAAAATCTGGCAACACACTGATTACCTGCATTACACCTGTAGTAGCCTACTAGGGAGGAAGTGGACAGATAATGAATGAAGCAGCAGAAAAGGGCAATGGCGCCGCCCGTAGAAGGGACAAGAATAAGGTGAACAGCTCAATGTGTAGAACCCATCAAGTATCATCTATGCACTTCCTGTTGATATCATTGATTGACAACTCCACAGGCCAATCGGAATACATCACATGCCATGGGAATCACTGACCTTGTTTCAGGCTTTCTCCTTTGTGTGAAAGACAGGGAACTATGTTAAATAAAACAAAAACTACAACATGGCCAGCTCATGCACAAATCAGTCAGTATCGTTATTAACAAAACATTCACATGTAACATAATTATCATCCTGGCCTGCAGATATTTCCCCAAACATCTGCACAAGCTACTATTAACCTGACCAACACAACTTTTGCGAATAAGATTTTTTGTTTTGTTTTTCTTTTTAACTTTCAGCAGTAACAATGTCTGCCTGTAAGCACAGCTAGTAATTACCAAACTGAACTCTGACAAAATGAGCGAACAAGCATTTTATCAGTAGGCGTGAGAGGATTTCAATTTATCTCTGGCAGCATGCGAATGGTAACCTTTATCCCTCACTTAAACCTTTTTTGTCTGGGACAATATCAGGAAGTAATTTGAAAATGACAGAATAACAAATGGCATTGTCAAATGAAAGCAGTAGAGGCTAGAGACCAGAGCGAAGCATCGATGACAGACAGTTATCTAACTGGCAGCCGTGTGGCTGTCTGAAAACTAAGGAGGATGTTAATGTGCGCTGGTGCAAAGAGTAGAATGGAGCTTATTGATGACATGGGAGGAACGGAGTCTTTTCTGATAAATGTAAGAATGTTCAGTCTGATTTTCAACAGGCCTCTGACCAATGATGAACATTGCGGAACAGTTCCCACACACATCACTTTCTCAGACGCTGTGCAAACGCACATGACAGGTTCGTTCCATTAACGGCCATCATGGCCACACTTTTTGACTCTCACCTCCAGGCGTTTGACCTGTGTCTTCTCAAACTCCAGCTTGGTGTCCAGCTCACGGATCTTGGCCTCCTGCCTGCTGACAAGGGACTTCTCCACCATGGACTGCTCCTGGAACTCCAGCTGGCTCTGCAGGGCCTGGATCTGAGAGGCACAAACGCACGCACAGATTTGTACTAACTACGCTATTGTTTACATTCATTCCTACCCTAACCCATAACCCTCACCGCCTCCTAAACCACAATTCTAACCCTAAACCGAGCCCAAACGTATAGGTCCTTGGAAAGTGAAAAGAGGCAGAATGTTCTCACTTTCTGGGATCTTCCTATCCGTGAGGAAATCAGGTCCTCATAAAGATGGAAGTACAAGGAAACACACAACATACAGACAGAAATGCATTAATGATGTATGAGCTACAAAAGAAAAAAAGAGAAAAGAAAAAAGAAAAACATCCTATTCATCTTGCGACAGCCTTGGAAAAAACGGCAGCCTTTACCCAGACAGCTTAAAGTACCTGAAACCACTGCGTGTCTCAACCTCTAAAAAACCCTCTTCGTCATCCCTGAATCAAACAGACAGTCCGAAGGCCTCTCATCTTGGCAGGATACTTCTACTGGAGGACAAGTCCGAAAGCACACATCTCTAATCCCGTAACTCTTTAAAGGCTGTGGACAAGTGCTTTACAGCCCACATTCCTGCCATGATTCACGCTTCAAAAAAAGTAAGAAAGAAAGCCCTTCATTACTGGACTGCTTCATATCCATAATTCAAAGCCTGCGGATGTGTCACACAATACATTTGATTATTTTATCGTCTGTACTGCCATTTCAAAGCAGTGAGGAGAAGACGGGCTTCTCGTCTGGAATAACGATTTACGGAAGAGGCTGAATCTTTTGTTTAACCCCAAGAAAATGATATGCTTTTAAGTGCCTGGAGATTCCTAATGCCGCCGGTGTTTTAAAAATGATGACAGAAAATGTAAGAGAGAAGAGCGAGAGGTACAGCAGGTTGATGGTATTTTGTGGGATAGCAGCCCTGCATCTTTATTTTTCATCTCCGATTTCCCCAAGAACATTCATTGCAAATAAATGATGTTTGGTGTGTGTTTGTGTTTGTTTGAAACTAACCCCCTGGCACTAACATTGATTGTATGTTTGATACTGGGGCACTTTACTCTTTAGGTAAAGAGATAGCAGGCATCACAGTGTAAGAGAAAAGACGGAAGAGAGAGAGAATAGAGAGAGGAGAGAGAAGGTCTGGACATGGCCTCTTGCTAGCTTGATGGGAGTCACAGGACTGCTCACACCAATGGCAGAGATAATTGCTCCGAAGCCAAGGTCTTAGATGGTTATCATCATCTGGGAGCGTGCACAGCTGGCATCGTTGAGAGACATAAATCTCTTGTATCTGGGGGAGTGGCGGGGGGGGTCAGGCGGTAGGCCAGCACTTGGAGCTAAAGGTATTATAGCTATGAACTTTCCCAGCCGCTTTGAGGACAACCCGCAGTGGGTTAAGAAATTCATGGAGAACTGGAGAAACCATTAGGAAGGTGACAACGGAAGCATGTTCAGAGTTATTGCCTGTCTGGGAATGGTGTAACCACGCTGGCCACCAGTGTCCCGTCTTGTCAAGGGATGTCTCACTTGAATGACACATCAATTACATCAAGTCTTGTATTTGTGATGAGAGTCATGCAAAGTCAAGGGGAATAAGAGTGAGGTTCAGGTGCACATTGCTTTTGTCAAAAAAAGCAATCCTTCATCAGCCACTGTGGACGTGGCAACATCTCAATCTTTGTGATGTCCTTGTATGTCTCTTGTATAACACACAGCCTGTCATGGCTGCATGGGCTCCAGCCTCAGATCTCACAATGCTTTATGCTCCTATTCTAACTATATATTGTATGGGAAGGATGGAGGGTCAGAGGATAGTGTATATCTTTAGTTATTACATGGCTTTTTTAAAATATATATATTCTGATTGGTCAATTAAGGTCTGTTATTTCTGAACAACCACTGTGTACAGTGCTACAGTGTTTATGCTGATATGACTGCCGTTCTAATCAAAAGCATGTCATTATTCAGGGCCCTTCATCACCTTGTCTGCTTTTTTTGCAGTAATGACCGGCTGTACATTATCCCGTAAATAATGAAAGGTCCACTGTACATTATCCATTACATGATGACCGGTTGCTTGTATGTAGCCTACATGGTATTTTCATATGGCTGCTACCTTGGCCAGGTCTCTCTCTCTGATCTCAATGGGACTTCCTGGTAAAATCTGAAACACATCACTTACCTTCTCCTGCACCTCCTGCCTCTCCTTGAGGGCCTCCTCCAGCTGGGCTTGTAGGTCACTGATCTGGCCGAGATTCTGAGCAGACTGCGCCACACAAAAACACAAGCAAAGAAGACAGGTTACTGGACAGGTTAATTGGAACCAATGTTGAGTTTTGGTGAGCTGCACTAAAGTAAGATACTAGATTTTTTTTTTATGATGACGGTCAAGAGGTTGGTCATGGAATTTCATGATCGTTGATGTCATCAACTATATGACCCCACTTACAGGTTGCTCTGATGAGAGCCACGTGCTGAAACACGCCAGATGAAAGAAAATGGCTAACTGAGCTCTAATATCTTGCAATTAAAAAAACAATAATTATCCATTTTTTCTCCCCAATTTAGTTATGTCAATTGATTCCTCCCCACACACATTTCTGTGTTGTCACTGCTGTCGTATCCTACTGACTCACCTGCCAGTGAGGAGCCCCCACCAGCAGAACGTAGAGCCTTCGACCTAACACTCCCCATTGACAGGTGCCGCCCCAGCCCGTGCCCGGTACTCCCTGCCCGGCTTCCCTCCCCCGAACATGGGCCAATTGTGTTCGTGTAGACCAGGGGTATTCAACTAGATTAGGCAGGGGGCCACTACAGTAAAATAATTTGGAGTTGGGGGCCACACAATGCACGTGCATGTGTGCACACAATTTGCACGCGTGCGCTTCAAATTTTTCGGGTCTAATTCGGGTCTAATTCGGTCTAATTCGGGTCTAATTCGGTTCTATTTGACCAATATAAATCAACCTTTTTTTGGGTCTAATTCGGTCTAATTCGGTTCTATTTAAGGTTCTAAGTTAAGTTCCAATGAAAGATGGCCTTTCAAGAACTAATGAAGGATAAATAATTTGTACTGTTTTAACTTTGATAACATAAAAACGAACATATATTTACATAAATAATAATTATGATTAAAAAAAATAATAATAATAATGTTTTTTTGGAATATGGCCAGGGGCCACAAGGAAGCTCCTCGCGGGCCGCACGTGGCCCGCGGGCCACCAGTTGAATATCTATGGTGTAGACGCTCGACAAAGCCGGATGCAATTTCTATTTTAGATTGGTGGATTCTTTTCACTAAAGGTTGTTTCAAAGAATAAATAAATAATAACAGTTCTCAATTGGAATGGTAAAAGATAAAAGTACCAAGCACTAAATACACGCAACAAAAATAAAACGTGAAATAACATTAACAAGATAAAATAAATACGATGGGGAGGCAGTTTTTCTAAAAGCTTAAGGGACGGCACAGTGGGCTGGTGAAATCACATATATAAATCAAATTTCAAAGTGACCCATGTGAAATATTTGAGATGAGTGCCGTTTTTTCCCCCTCCTCTAGATGAAGCGGATCCGCTAAGGCCCCATGGGAGCCCAGGCGCTTCACTTATGACAGTAAGGATAGATTCATTTGGTGGCGGTGGAGGCAGATCACTTGTCATTCCATCAGTGTCGTGAGAAAAAGTGCTCTTTCATTTCCACTTGCTGTTCATCTGTGCATGTATATCTGTCTATATTGACGCTAATGCAGGCCAGTAACACATCGGCAAATACCAGCCATCTGGTAAATTACTAAATTGCAGAGGATAAATTCGGTCAATCAATTAAATGTATTATATACAGTATATACACACAAACACACTTTTGTATATTACATTTAATTGGTTGACTGAATGTGCTTATCTATGAGTGTGGGAGAATGTTTGTCAGCATCCGTTACATAGATCATTCAGTGAGTGAGTGAGTGAGTGAGTGAGTGAGTGAGTGAGTGAGTGAGTGAGCGAGCAAGTGTGAGTGTGAGTGTGAGTGTGAGAGAGTGAGTGTGAGTGTGAGTGTGAGTGTAAGACACCTGAGCCACAGCAGCTTTGTGTTTCTTCATCAGCTCGTTGAGGTCCTCCTGGTCTTCCTCCATACGAGACTGGAGGTCGTTTTTCTCCCGCTGCAGACGGCTCAACTGTTCCTCCAACTGTGAGAGAGAGAGAGAAAGGGAGAGAGACAGGGGTAGGGGAGGGGTTGAGAAAGGGAGCGAGAGAGAGAAATATTTTTTAGTTATCATGACAACACATCCAGGATCTGAATAAGTTCGAGTCAGGTGAGAGTTGATCATGTGATCCCTGTACAGTAGTCGCCATGCTGCCGCAAAGCAGTAATCCTACAGCCACGTAGCGTAATAGGTCGTTTTACTGTGTGGACTTCTGCTATAAAAGACCTTATAACTAATGGACGGACACTAGTGACAAAGCTTTTTCACTAGTAGTCCATCCATTAGTCAGAAAGCTTCTGCTACGATAAGTTGTATGACTAATGGAGGGACCGCTGCTAGTGACAACGCTTCTCCTATGAGTACCTTTGCCATTCATAGAGCAACAAAAACACTAGTACTAGAAGGTACATTAAAACTTATTTCTCCATTACAAGTGCCCCTTGTGTACTGCTGGCCCAACCTAACTGTCCTTTACCCACCAAAAACATTGCAAATTAATGACAGGAAATTGCGATGATTGAAGAGATATTTGAATCAGCCATGTTTATTATGAAAGGAGAAATGTCAGAAGAAAAATATTATGTGAGATTATGTGAATAATCTGCGCAAAGAAAAATCCCCTGGTGTCTGGTGTCACCCCACCGCAACCTAACCACAAAATCCCTATACATCACTCTAAAAACTTAAATTCTAAATGCAGAATTCTCGATCTTTTAACAATAAGCCTGACTCCAATATCAAACCATAAAAATGACCTTTCTTCAATGGGATGAGAACACTTTCTGTGATTCTACTTTATTTGTCAGGACTTTTGGTGCAGATAAGGATTCTAGAAGGAGAGGGTTTGAATCTCTCCCTTCACGCACGCACACCTCACTGATCATAGGCCCAGTAGGGGCAATACAAGGTCCCAGGCAATAATCAAGCTCTTCAAATGGTGGCTAAATGTTAGCACTTAGCAGCAGGGGCCTCGTAGCAGTCTTCAGCTAAGAGGGAGGGACTGAGGAATAATCCTATTTCTGTAATGAATGGGATAATACAGGAGAGAGGGGGGGGGGGGAGAGGGGGGGAGAGAGAGAGAGAGAGAGAGAGAGAGAGAGAGAGAGAGAGAGAGGCGGTAGTGCAGGGCTATAGATTAATAAATTATGAATAATGTGGCTGTGAAAAAAGGCTAATGATTCCATTAGCACACAGCGCGTAGATGAGAGGAACCAGGGGAAGGCTCCACTGACACTATGGCATCCATCTTATTAAGCTACTGGAGCTACAGTCCAAACAGTCCTCCGGATGCATAATGGAGCACATCTGATGAAAACACAACTCACTGAAGTAGAGAGAGTTGGTTTCTTTCAAAACTAGGAGGTGTGTGTGTGTGTGTGTGTGTGTGTGTGTGTGTGTGTGTGTGTGTGTGTGTGTGTGTGTGTGTGTGTGTGTGTGTGTTTTTTATACTTTTTTATACTTTTAAAATGTGCAAAAATACCAATGTGTTGTGAGTTTGTGGATCTGCTATTTGGGCATTTTTTTGCCCAAATAGGCTTTTTGTGCCAATTTTGCCCGTAATGACATGCCAGATTGAAAGTGGTAAAATCATGCACAGTAACTAGTTGGGTCATTTATGGCACTTCCGTGACCGCGGAGAGCGAAGGTCCGTTTCTCAATGGATTTGTCATCTAGGAGGGTTATTAAACAAATTTAGCCGGGGTGTCTTTTTTAAAACGGCGGGGAAAATTTGTGGGAGACCAAAATCCAAAATGGCTGCCGTGAAAATGAACTTTTTAATGGTTTGACCTACAATGATGCACAATACATGGTTTCAGAGCTTATTTTGGTCAAGGAATACATATATGGTGTTTATATAATGATTTGACCTATTGTCGACCTTCAAATGCAAGATGGCTGCCAATTATGAGCTCCAAAAGGGAGTTTTTTCAAAATCGTCACAGAGCCTTCATATTAGGCTCAAATGAAAGCTCTGCTCATGATGAGTTGAATAATATACAGTATAAGTACACAGAAGTAATCTCTGAGGTCAATAAAGTCAATGTTTGTGTGTAAACAGCAGTTGCTGATTTGCGGTTTCCCATTAAATAGGGTAGGCTACTGAGAATATGGTGTCCAGTTCATCCCATCACATTTTCATAATGAACCAAAAATAAATGAGCTCTATAGCCTAACATAAAATAGTATTCTGTATGCAAAGCTAGAAAGGTTAGTTGCTTGAGGTGAATTTAAAGGTCAACTCATTTGTCACCCTTATTTTGTAGTATTGCTCCCAGTGTTTCCTGTCTGTCTTCCTTGCCTTGTCTAACCAGTCTTGTGATTTTGTCAGTGTTTCCACCTGTGTCCTCCTAGTCCCCCAGCCTATCCCAGTGTTGATTGTCAGTTGAGTTCACCTGTGTCCTGTTAATCCCTGTCTATTTAAGCCCTGTGATTGCATTGTGTTCTTATTGGTCTGTAGACCTTTGTCATGGTTTTTAGTCGTTGTTCTTTGCGCTCAAGAATCTTGGAAGTGATTTTGGATAAGAACCTCTCGCCAGAGCAGGATGCACAGCACGCCCTGTCTGTAGTGCTTGGTCTACCAACCCCTCCACTACTACCCCTGCTGTAACCAGAGTGTCTGCCATTCCAGAGCCCTTGAATCGCTTGTAGATGGCATAGATGTACTGTAGGACATCAGCTGGAGGTACGAGGATTGGGAGGATGTCCTTGAACATTTCTGGATTCTCTGCCTTGAGCTCAGTGAGCATCTTGTAGGTGGGCAGGTCACCAACAAGAAAGGAGAATGGAATATTCTTCTGCCACATGGCCTCCACATGTTCCACCATGATGTCATTCACCACTGACTGACTTGAAGGTTCATTGTATGTTGTGTGGTAATAAGGCTTGCTCTTGTTGGGTGGTGGATGACAGCAGGACTGGGCACCACTGTATCCTGGAACTCGCTGCTCTTCAGGTGGTGGTCTTGTACCATGATTGTCTACACGAGACAGTGCATGTATCACAGAGCGAGCACACTGCGGAGCTCTGCTATCAACCTGGGAGTAAATGTCCATGGCATGACAAGGAGTAAAGATCTGGTAGACACTCTGCACAAGAGCGGTGTCTGCATCAGCTTTGCAGACACACTGCTCCTCTATGACCATTGGGCTCTGATGGATGTGGAGGCATCAGCAACCTGCCCACACAAGATCGCAGACAGCAAGCCAGCTATCGTGATCATCGACAATGACGACTTCAAGATTGACACTATGACAGGTGACTCTACAGCAGTCCATCGAACAAATGTCATGTACATGCAGCCAGAGAGCTATGAAAAGAAACCAGGCAAAGAGACTGCTGAAACGCTCACCAAGAAGAAGGAAATCTCTGCACAGCTAAAGCAGAAGTGTGCGGAACTGACAAAGGTTTGCCAGTACAGATGCCCCCCCTGGTAGCAAGAGTGAGTCACCTGCTTGTCCCAGGGTAGATCCACCAGTGGATGGGTCAGCTCCGCAGCGTGCTCGCTCTGTAATACATGCACTGTCTCGTGTAGACAATCATGGCAGAAGACCACCACCTGAAGAGCAGCGAGTTCCAGGATACAGTGGTGCCCAGTCCTGCTGTCATCCACCACCCAACAAGAGCATGCCTAATTACCACACAACATACAATGAACCTCCAAGCAAGTCAGTGGTGAATGACATAATGGTGAAACATGTGGAGGCCATGCGGCAGAAGAATATTCCATTCTCCTTTCTTGTTGGTCACCTGCCCACCTACAAGACGTTCACTCAGCTCAAGGCGGAGAATCCATTAATGTTCAAGGACATCCTCCCAATCCTCGTAACTTTCCACCAGCTGATGTCCTACATCTATGCCATCTACAAGCGATTCAAGGGCTCTGGAATGGCAGACGCTCTAATGTCCAAGATTCTTGAGCACAAAGAACAACACCTAAAAACCTCACCTCGCATGACAACAGACCAACAAGACCACAGTGCAAACACAGGGCTTAAATATACAGGGATTAACAGGACACAGGTGAACTCAACTGACAATCAACACTGGGATAGGCTCGGGGACTAGGAGGACACAGGTGGAAACACTGACAAAATCACAAGACTGGTTAGACAAGGCAAGGAAGACAGACAGGAAACACTGGGAGCAATACTACAAAATAAGGGTGACAAATGAGTTGACCTTTAAATTCACCTCAAGCAACTAACCTTTCTAGCTTTGCATACAGAATACTATTTTATGTTAGGCTATAGAGCTCATTTATTTTTGGTTCATTATGAAAATGTGATGGGATGAACTGGACACCATATTCTCAGTAGCCTACCCTATTTAATGGGAAACCGCAAATCAGCAACTGCTGTTTACACACAAACATTGACTTTATTGACCT
Source organism: Gymnoscopelus microlampas (assembly GCF_963454915.1). Classification (NCBI taxonomy): domain Eukaryota; kingdom Metazoa; phylum Chordata; class Actinopteri; order Myctophiformes; family Myctophidae; genus Gymnoscopelus; species Gymnoscopelus microlampas. The sequence goes on along the minus strand of NC_139945.1, from coordinate 48,437,076 downwards.
CAGAGATTACTTCTGTGTACTTATACTGTATATTATTCAACTCATCATGAGCAGAGCTTTCATTTGAGCCTAATATGAAGGCTCTGTGACGATTTTGAAAAAACTCCCTTTTGGAGCTCATAATTGGCAGCCATCTTGCATTTGAAGGTCGACAATAGGTCAAATCATTATATAAACACCATATATGTATTCCTTGACCAAAATAAGCTCTGAAACCATGTATTGTGCATCATTGTAGGTCAAACCATTAAAAAGTTCATTTTCACGGCAGCCATTTTGGATTTTGGTCTCCCACAAATTTTCCCCGCCGTTTTAAAAAAGACACCCCGGCTAAATTTGTTTAATAACCCTCCTAGATGACAAATCCATTGAGAAACGGACCTTCGCTCTCCGCGGTCACGGAAGTGCCATAAATGACCCAACTAAACAGTGGATGTTGCCATTTGGATTATTTTGGTGGGAAAACAAAAGAAAGGTGTTTTTATTAATACCATTGCTGGGAAAAGAAGAAGCCAGGTGTGCTGCTTCCTAGAACTAACAATACCCAGAGAGAATCTGGGGCAAATTCATTTACATATCACGCTTTCTTTTTTTTTTAAATCAACTTTGGCCTCACTGAATAGCAAGACAAGCAGCAAGAGCATGAAGCAGCTCCAGCTCTTTTCTCCGTCAATGAAGGTGCGAGGAAAATATCGTGATGGACAAAAATAAAGAAACATGCAGAGTCTGACTGTCACTGGAAACTTTCATGGAAAAACAGCCTGTCACTGCAATCTCAACCCAATTATATAGCGTAGCTGTTTGGTTTTCACTCTCCATCATTCTAAAACAGTCAGTATGATTACCAAAGCATGCTCTGAGTCACAATATATACAGAGTGTGTGTGTGTGTGTGTGTGTGTGTGTGTGTGTGTGTGTGTGTGTGTGTGTGTGTGTGTGTGTGTGTGTGTGTGTGTGTGTGTGTGTGTGTGTGTGTGTGTGTGTATATATATATATATATATATATATAACACCTCACAAAAAAGTTAAGAAACTTCGGTCAATTATTATTATTGCTTGCTGGCATGGGTCCTGCAACTTTGTTGAGTTTGTGTATGCTTGTATGCTCCAAGGAGCAACACATGGAAAGATAGCACGTTTGTCCCTTCAGGATAAGGCCTGTGCAATAGGGCAAGTGGAAGCTGATGTTTCGTTACACAGAGTGCAGCATTACTTGGTGTCAGCCTTGCCTTGGTATCATAACCCATTTCCAAACTTAGGACCCATGTTCAGGTGCCAGTCATACACCTGTGACTGGCACGTTGCTCAAAACAAGAGTGATTACCAACAGAAGCATATTGGGGGATTTTAGACGATTTTTGGGGGGCGCTACCCACACATTTAGTTGTGTTGCTCATTTTTTACCGATTGCACAAGTTAAACCTTGTTGAAAAGATAACTAACAATAAAAATGATATAAAATACAATACCAATTGGTGTTAATGAAGGGGAGACATAATCGACCGAAGTTACGTTTCTGAACATTTTGTGAGGAGTTTTTATATAAATACATACATACACACACACACACACACACACACACACACACACACACACACACACACACACACACACACACACACACACACACACACACATAATCAAAACAGTCCGTCAGCAATTTTCTCAAAATACCACAGATATAGAGGGGGTTGGGGTAGTGCATAGTGAAACCATCTGAGGGGAAAATGCTACAATATTTGCATGATTTTTTCCCATCTTGGATGACAGTGGGAGATTAGAAAGTACTGGGAATGCAGAAAATCCCACTGTCAATCTAAAAATCATTCTTATTGTCATCTCTTGAGCGTTGAACAAACGTGATGTGAGGATAATGCTCAAAGGCATAGAGTGAAACAAACGTCACTGACCCAGACAGTTCTACCATGCAAACACCCGTGATGTGTGTCTGATGTGGTAACTTTCTTTATCCTAACCACAATCTAACCTCAACTGATCAATTTGATTTTTCATGAAAATAAACGACTAGAAACATCCATGGGCAGCCGCTGAGGTGCAACTCCTCAGGAAAAGAAAAATTGAAATTCAGCTTGAATAAAACCCTCTGTGCTGTGGGTTCAATATAGGGGACTAGCTATTGATGGGTGGGATTTATGGCATAACGCCCCCATGCAGTGTGTACATTTCTTAGCCACTCGTAGAGTCTTAATAGTGACAAAATGTTTTATGTTATGTTTTTTGTTGGTCTGTTGTGATGTCTGTCATGCTGACTCTGAAGTATGAGCCTGTCACATGTATCATCAACCTGTCAAACAGAGGGAAATAATAACTGCATAATGTAACAGCTATATATAGAGAAGGGAGCTTTGCAAAGCAAGTTAGCTGTTTCCCATAAGCACCCATGAGCTGTTTATGCATCGGCCATTCATCTCAGGAATAACACTTGGAGAATAGTTGAATTTACATTTAGACTGAGTTTAAGTGTGTGCGTACATGCACATTGCGTGTGTGTGTGTGTGGGGGTGTGTGCACATTCGCGTTTGTGCACGGATATTCATGCACATGCAAGTCTCTTTTTATTGCTGGCAGCGCAGAAAGTAGAAGAAAAAATATCGAACAAAAGCAGGAAGGAAAACATGGAAGAGAAAAGGAGAGTAGCCTATACTGCAGAACTTGTCCTCTATCCATCTTCCCCCAAATACAGGCCCCTGATGGGCCCCGTACTGTGTGTGAACTCAATTATCTCTCCCCTCCCTCCACTGCAGAGATAACATTCACCTCACTCATGACAATATTTAAACCATAATAGATTTTAGGGAGATGTCTCTTGTTCAAATTAGAAAACAGATTTGAAAAATATGCCGTCGTGGGCGGAAGCCATTACCTGTTAGCCAATAATTACAAACTGTAATGTCCCCCAAACAAACAAAGAGAGAGAGAGAGAGAGAGAGAGAGAGAGAGAGAGAGAGAGAGAGAGAGAGAGAGAGAGAGAGAGAGAGAGAGAGAGAGAGAGAGAGAGAGAGAGAGAGAGAGAGAGAGAGAGAGAGAGAGAGAGAGAGAGGGAGAGAGACACACAGAAAATAACATATGGGGAAGAATGTGTAGAAAGGAATAGGGAGTTGATACATCAGAATTAAAGATTGGAAAAACGGTATTAGCGACAAAAGCGACACAGAAAAGAAAATCTGTGGAGGAATAGGTAAAGTTGTATTTACTGTACATGCTAAGTGATATTCACATAACTTCTATGAATATTCAGGTTATGGTGATAGTGCAATTACAGCAATGCTCCGGATTGACGTGTTTTACTCCAAGGTGTTTCTCGTCATTATGTCGTGCAGCAGGGTTCCCCAATTAGTTTTCCCCAAGGGCCAATTGCACAACCTGCGAACAGATTGGGGCTTGGGGGGCGGCGTTCCCGCTACTCCAGTGACAGTGCACATACTAGTGTTGTTGCTGCTCTTACCACTATTTATAATAATTATTATTGGTTGTCGTACTAATCATTTACGCCTGGGATTCTTAAATCCTGTGTTGAGGGTCACACAAGGAAAAGAATGCACTCTTGAAAGTTAAAACAAAATAAGTTGAGAACCAACCATTTACTTAAATATGAATGGTTGTTACAGTCTGCTTGAAAAGTATGCATCTGTGTATAACAGATGCCAGTGGTACATACTGAAATTCTGAAGTCCAGAATTAACAATTTACTTCAAAGAATTGGATGTTACAGTTTGTTTGAATCGTAATGCAGATTTATGACTGCAGCCAGTTGTACATACAAGCTCGATTTACACTTCGGCGTACAACAGGTCGCGTGTCGAAAATAGCAGATATACAAGCTCACAATTCGCTGCGTCCACGACACGTTGTGAGCTTGTAGATCTGCTATTGTCGTTTGGCGAAGTATACATTCGGCTACAACACGTGCAGTGCCTGTGTCGGGTTACGTGACGGTCCGCTGTCAATGAACAGAGATGAGACAAGACTGTCTTTCTGTTCCTGTGCACCTCCTCTGTCATTGACCAAAACTTGTTTACAATGAAGAATTGTAAAACATATCACTTCCATTGGATACTCTTTTTCAGGACTAAGCGAAGATCACAAGCTCACTTGGAGATTGAAGCAGCAGAATGGCAAAACACACCCATCCAACTTTCCTTTTTTTACAGACACTGCCTTTATTATAAGATGGACAAAAGAATAAATCATGCCGCTGCGGGATAATCACCCGCCCCGGCCGCCTTCCCCTCCCTCCTAACTAAAGGGACTCGCATTGCATGTGGGTAGCGAACTCACATCTACCAGTCGCAATACATTAAAATCTCAAATTGCTTATGCTTCCAAAGTAAGGCTTTTTTTTCAGACAAAGTCCTCAAAGATTCTACAATGGCCGTCACAGTCTCCCGACTTGACCCCATACAAAAAGGCAGTTGCAAAACGCAAACCCAAGAATATTAGTGAACTGCAGGCCATTGCACATAAAGAATGGGCTAAGATTCTGCCAGAAGCTGGTGTCTGGCTATGCATCACATTTGCAGCAGGTCATAACAGCAAAAGGGTGCTTCACTAAGTACTAAAGACAATTGTCACGAATAATTTCGAGACTGCAGTAGTCATTGAAAGTGGCATTTTGTGTTGAATTTGTAATATTAGTTGTGTAGAGCTATTTTAAAGTGTTCTTCTTTGATTTGTTTATTGCTGACAGTTTGGGGATTTTGCCAAAAGAAACTAACTTATAGTAATTGAATAATTTTGATTGCAACTGTAAATGTACATAGAAGAAAAAGAGTGTTAAATGCCAAAATAAATCAGAAGATTTGTTGTAAGCAACAAACAAACAAACACAGCCGTCTAAATTAAATGTTTTTTGGCAGCATTTGTTTTAGTTCAGATTAGGCATGACGGATGATCGGATACAACCTCATGTCCTCGCGACTTGTGTGGTCACTGGTCAGTGCACTAACTGGCACCACCAGAACCCTCCAATAAATGCTGTCTAAATTGGGTTTTGCATACTGTGATTGAGACTTTGGTAATATTGGAAATCCGATGTCAGTGTCTACATGGACAATCAATAACCAGAATATGAATACAACTATATTATTTGGGGACGAACAGCGTGTGCACATAAACGCACATAAAAAGGAGAGGAAAAACTCGGGAGGATGCAATGGACTGAAATCTGTGTTTTGTCAGAAGCAAAACAACACGGTCCATGTCACCCATGCGTTGGATGGAAGCAGAAACTCAGATAGCTGGGGAGAAGGGAGAGGCCAACGGAAGACATGGGAAATCATGTAGAAAACAAAGGGAAACACTGGGTGCAAATAAAAGATGTGTAATAGAATAACAGAGGAACAGCCATTCTAAATGGGAGAACAGGTGTGCCCCTTAACCCATTCTCCTTGGCTAAGGGCCAGGTTGGGCGTGGGACAGAGCTACTACCACTCTGCTTTGCACCACAGATGGTGCTGCAACAGGGAAAAAACAGGCTGCACAACAAATCCTGCATGATGACAAACAAGGATGATGTTATTATCTAACATTTAAAGTGCGCTCAGGTGGCACAGGGGTAAAGTTCCTGTCCACTACGGCAGAGACTAACGATACAGATTCACAGGATACGAGTGCGAACGCTTGTTCACGCTTGATCCGCTCAACGGTTCATGCCTGTGGGCGAGTCGCACGTGTGATTAGCAGCAAACCGTCAGAATTTACTGCTTTAAGTAGCGCATTTTAATTACAAAGTTTTGCTGTCGTGAAAGCCGAACATGGTACTTACCGCCTGTTTGGCTTTGGAGATGTCCTCCATCTGAACGTGGAGATCTTCAATCTCCACCTCCATGGACTTGCGGGCCTTGACTGCTACCGCACATGTGAACTCCGACTCCTCCAACTGAAAATACACAGAAAGGTGGAGGTCGGGATAGTTGAGGTGGAGAGAGGTAGAAAAAAGACATTTCAGCTCCTGCAACATTCAAATTCTTATTCATACAGTAAGTCTTATTAAAAACCACTAACCCTAACCCTATATAATGTATGCTACTTTGTTGACATGGTCCTCCAGGGGTCTGTACTTGGGCCCCTCCGTTTTTTTCCGAGATCTAGCAAGCCGTTTTAGCCGAGATCTGCTATTTTTGTAAATGCCTATTCTCACTGAATGTTTGATTATGACATGCCCATTATAGGGACCCTAGTGTCCACATGGTTAAAGCCATACACGACATACATATCGTTGCTGCCGGGAAGAAACCTTGTACATCAAAAACTGTTACTTTTCAGGAAATGGAAAAAATAACCCGTGTTCCAATGGATCCATTGCATTAGTCACAAGCTGAAAAATGGAGATACAAGGTTTATGCCCGACAGCGAGGATATAATCATGTGAATCAGTACTCCATTTAAAAGTCAAGCAGGGGAGGTCATCTAGGAACCATATCAAAATGTCACATCATGACATAAGATTGGTTGACTGTACTCTGTGTACTGCATGGCCTTGTGATAATTAACATCTGGAGCCATCCTTCACTCTACAGTACCACCTCCATTTTATCTATCCATCTATCATCTCCCTTATCAATCCATTCATCCATCCATCAATCTGTCCCCCTTCCTTAGTCCATCAACAGTACCATTTATCCATCTTCCTTATTGTATCAATCTATCTACCTTATTGTATCAATCTCTCTATCCATGCATCTATCTATCAATCTATATATGTTCTTCTGTCTAGTTAATTCTAATTAATCGATCTTGGTTATTTTATCTGTGTTGGTTATTCTGCCCCTCCCTCCCTCCATTCAGGCAGTGTGTTACTAGGTCTGTCATTATATTTTACTTGGCGATGAACTGCCATACAAATAATCACATTATTATGCTTTTAAGTGTTAATATGCTTAAAACTTAAAATGCCACTAATGCCAAAAATAGGCAACCTACAAGCTCACAACACATTGCAACTTGTATCGATTTGTGTAGAGTATAAGAGCGTACCAAATGCGCTCTTTACAGGTCTGTTTGATCAAGTACGGCTTAAGTGGTACTGAATTTTCTAGTGTATGACGGACGACAATTTCACGATAAATTCAAATCTCTGCGATACGATTACTGTGAGTGGTTTTCATTATCATCGATATTATCACGATAAACGATAATAACGATTACCACCCCATCCCTACCCAGTATGTATTACCTGGTTTTTGAGTTGTGCGATCTCTCTCTTGCTGGGTGCGTTGTTCTTCATGTGGTCCAACATGATCTGGGCGTCAGCCAGCAGGGCCTTGGTTCTCTTCAGGTCCTTCCTGAGCCGCTTCTCTGTCTCCACGTCCCTGTGACTCACCTGGTGGTAGGGCAGTGGTGGAAGGCATTGTTTACTGAAGTAAAAGTATCAATATCACAATGCAGAAATACTCTGTTACATGTAACAGTCTGGTATTAAAAGTTTACCTGATTAAAAGCACAAAAGTATTGGCATCAAAATGTACTTAAAGTACCAAAAGTAAAAGTACTCATTACGCGGAATGTCCCATTTCACAAGTTTTAATGTATAGAAATCCTTTGGAAATAGCATATCTATAAGCCCAGCTTGTAGAGGAGTATATATAGGGCTGAGTGATTAATGTACAGTATATTTTGTAATATTAAGTTTTCAAATAATTGTAGTGGAGTAAAAGTACCATATTTTCCTCTGAGATGTAGTGGAGTAGAAGTAAAAGTATTGAAAATTGGAAATACTATATAAAAATGAAGTTTGTACTTAAGTCCAAAGTAAAAGTACTTAGTTACTACTTTCCACCACTGTGGATAGGTACCGTTAGGAATTTGTTGATTTAATCAACAAATTTGTAAAATACCGCACATTAGTGATGCGCGGGTTGACCCGTAACCCGCGGGTCAACCCGCGGCGCGGGTGGGTCGAGTCAGAATTTCAGTGGCAATTATGCGGGCTGCGGGTGAGCGGGTCAGCCGCTCTCACACGCAAAAAATAAATACAAAATCACATGCTCTTGTTTTGTCTTTATTCCTAATAAGAATAAGAATAATAACAATAAAACAGTTTGAATACACTTGGGGATTATTTTCTAACCATGATTTTACAGAATAAAAAACAAAACCCGGGTCGCGGGGCGGGTTGAGGTGGGTTGGGTTCCGTGGCGGGGCGGGGCGGGTCATGAAAAAACCCGACCCGCGCATCACTACCACACATACATTCATCCTTCTAATGATATCACAATGGCTATTGGCCGTTAGAAAGATATAGACTGGTAGAGTTCTGAGAAGGAAAACTAAACAAAAACATCTTGGGACATTTTTGATTGGCACATTATTTTCAAGCCATTTCTATTCAGAGAGTACAGTGACAGGATAGAGGCTGGTAAAGAGGAGATGACACAGCACACAGGCCAGATTTGAACCTGTGACGTTGTGATTAGGTCAGTGCCTATGTGGTAGGCTACATGTACAGTATTAACGGATTGAACAAAGAGGATTGTCGCGTTTTTGCTCCTTAAGTGGTGGCGGTAGAGTTTTACCCATAACGGGACCTCTAGTAAACATCTAAAAATAACTCAACACAATGCTATGTTGTACAAGTAGGTGGGTAGGAGGTGTGACTAACATGTGACTCAACACTCTACATTCAACACGGAGCTTACATAAATCTCTCTCAGCACTGAGGGACACAGCACCCCACACATACAGTAACCAGACACCACGTGCGTCGATCTAGTGTGACTTAGCACGCAATACTTAGATATGTCTCTATTCAGAGGATCCTCATGTTCTTGCATGCATTTCTAACATATTTGGCACACTCCACCAAACACTCATCGTTGGCTGTGGCGGTTGTTTGTAAGCAACGCCCGTTTTTGGATAACAAGATATCCGTGGAGGAATTCAAGAACGCTTGGCCCAAAACACACTCGCCCCGGGTCAAATCCACTGCCCACCAGGTATTCCTAAACATAACCTCAGTAAACTAGGCCTAAACCTAACCTTATTCCTAAACGTAACCTCAGTAAGAGTATGCCTAACCCTAAACTTATTTTTAACCGTATCCTCAGTAAAACAAATACAAGAACCGCTGTTTTTTTGGGGGGCGAGTGTTCCGGTTACCCCGTGTAGCAGGGACTACATGTGAGATGGGTTGATAAGAGCAGCTTAAACGGCACTATAGGACTAAAGAGACGGGCATAATGAAAAGAGACAACCCACCACTGCAACTAATGACTATTTTAATACACTTTGCTGCCGATTAGGCTACTACTGATACAAAAAAGAAAAGATATATATACAATCTACAATAAGAAGTTTTAGTAATTTAAAACCAAGGACAGGTAAAGTAGCCAATGTAAATGTACACTGGGATCAATTTACATTACAGTTTGCAGATCTGTCTAATTTCGCAATTGATTCAATTTGATTAATCGTTGTACCCCAATTCCACCAACTCAAGTCTGCACTAGAAATGTTACAGCAAAGAAAAAAGACCACTGATCAGCGCCTACAAATGTCTTGATTAGATTTGCGTGATGGGTGTGTCTCTTCAGTGAGTGTTTACCTGGTCCTGGGCTGACAGGAGTTTGCCCTCAAGGTCCCTCCGTTCTCTCAAAACCTTCTGCTTCTCATCGTACTCCTCCTCCAGTTGAACCTCAATCTGCTTCAGCTGGACACAAAACACAGAAATACAAATAAATTCATCCATTTCATCTTCCCACTTGTATATACGATACATCACAAAGTAGTTCACACATTGGTGCTATTTTAGGGATGACTTTTGGTGCTTCCGGAAGATATTTGCAGTTTGATAAATGATCATTAGTGATGTGGATATGATGACTCAACAGCTACATAAGCAGCATTCATTATTCATTTCACTCAGACAGAACAGTCTAATAAGTTCTGAAAATGGCATTACTTTACTGAAATGCAGGCACGATATCTAGACTCATCTCAAGATGGATATTATATATCGATATATCGCCCAGCTGTATTTGAAACTCAATGCCAGTTTGTGTTAGAGAAATAGCCAAATAGTCTAATATGTTGAATATTTAGTTGAAGAAAGGGTGAAATTCACCTCCCTAGAGTGAAGTGTTTTACAGTTCTAAGCATGCATGATTATGAACTGATGGGAAATTGGGATCAGGGGGTCAGCCATAAAAAAAAGTAACTTCTATAAAACAATACAAGAGGTTTTTGCATGAATTTATATATACTGTGCATAATGAATCACTGTGCAAAAGTCATTAAATCACACAGTATACAGTCAGAGCTCCCAGCTTCACTAAATGGGGTAAAAAAGGGATAAATGTGTGTGGGCAGCTTGATTGGTTGAGGGCAGCAGTGGGGGTGGGCAGTACTGGGAGAGAAAAAGGAAATCAACAGCAGCAGTGCAAAACATGCTTAATTACAACAAAGTCAAAAGACCCCTCCCGACCGACCGACCGACCACCCACACACACACGTAAGCCCAAACAGAAAAAAGGTATTGATATCAGATGGTAATGAATTCACCAGTGATTCACCAACCCACTGTAATTAGGGCAGGTCTCGTCAAAAAACAACCGTTTTACTAGGCTAGGCGGGTGCACGTGTGAATGGAGTGAATAAATTGACTGAAATGCACGTAATCATGCTCGATTTATACTTGATTGAGCATGGTGTCGCACTCAGGAAATAGCAGATCTAAAAGCTTGTGATTATAGATCAGCTATTTTTGGTACATGACACCGGCGCACAACTAAGTATAAATCGGAAATTAGAAGTAAGTAGGCACATATGAGGGATTGACTTGGTTGTTAACCCATTCTACAAAATGTCTTTTTTACACAGATGCTTTCCCGGTTTTAATGGGTTAACCCATTTTGGGCGGGAACCCCTATTTGTAACTATACCTTTCAGGACGGGAACCCCTTTTGGGGTTCCTGTTGCCATCTACAGTATATAGCAACATACAATTTTTGAATAAATATTTGAAGTTTTTCAGAAAAATTAGGTCAGGATTTAGAAGGCGTTTTTAGAATCGGCCTCAGGTCTAAATGGGTTAAAACAACAGCATAAAACAGTAAACGATCAAAGCTTTTATGTTATTGGCACGGTTAAAACGCTTGTTTTACCATCCAATATCCAAGATGATCTAACAATCAAACACGTGTTAGTTTAACAGTGTGGTTGCTATGGTAACTTTTTAATGAGTTTAGCGAATGTCCACAAACTATTGGCTTCGATCCATTACATCAGCAATTGTCTGCCACTTGACTGCAGCCAGAAAATATAGCTTTCCTATGGTAGTAATGTTGTTGAGATAATGGATCTATCCAACATACATTATTTTTACCTAAAATCAAACTGAATTTTTATACTTTCCAACGTGAGTGAAATGTAAGCATTGTTAGCACAACCATCGCCTAGGTTTCCTCTCCCAGTTGTTGCCAGAAGAGAATGTCCCATTCAATTACTCCATAGATGTTTCATAAACATCAATGGGTAGTTCCTTCACTCTTAAAATAATATGTACACAGTCTTGTACCTTCGTCTTCATCACTGGTCGGCCTGATTTCAGGCTTAAACTTTTTATATAAGGATTTTCTGAAACATTTGGAGTTAAGATCTGATCTAACAACGTGTCGTGTTGCAAAGCGGTGTGAGCTTGTAGATCTGCTCTTTTCAGTCCATAGGATTTAAGTGGTTAAGCAAGTGTGTGTGCAAGTACAGTATGTGTATGTGTTTGTGTTGCACATGCCTACCTTTTTGCTGCAGGACTGCCTGATCTCCTCTACCTCGTCATCTTTGTTCTCGATATCCTTGGAGTGGTTCTGGCGTAAACGTTCCATCTCCATCTCCAAACGCAGCTTGGCCTGAAGGACACACACACAAACATAGTATTATACCAGGGCACTATGGCAGGTAATATAGGAACAACTTGAAAGATCAAACAAAGCCCTCCTCTCCATACTGCAGAGGCACTGAACAGGACAGTGTTAATCCCATTCAACTATACCGGAGTTCAATATATCACTGGTAATGCAAAGAACTTGCAGATTTTTTACCTGACTCCTATCGTTCTATTGTGAGGACGCTCACTGACGCTACCCAATGCGTTGTGTGTAGGCTATGTTAAATGCGTCAAACTTTACGTAGCACTGCCAAAGATCTGCACATCCTCACAATAGAACTATAGGATTCGGGTTAAAAATAGTCTTGCCCTTTAAATAAATTACATACACAGACATCTGTGGATTTTATTATGAGTTTAGGATATATCTTAACGGTCTAAAAGTATGTACAACTCAATGTCACCTTGTCATACAGTACAGTCACCCTGTGGCTTGACAACCAGTAAAGGTGACCACACTGTACAATATCGGCAAACTTGGTGTCACCCTAGATGAAATTTAATCTATGCGTCCTGATTGTTCAGTATGACAGGGTCAAGGATGACCGCCTATGAGCCGCCGTGGGCTACGACAAGAGTTCTGACAATGTCTAAAATGTTGGCTACACTGTGGCTGTTGCTGCTATAATCAATGTCAGACCAGGGACTGCTACAGTACAGTGCTTTTATCGGGGTACTTACTGCACCAATTTTACCGGTTTCATGTGTTAACTCATTGAGTGCCAAAAGACGTCAAAGAAGTCATGTGGCCTGACGCCCTGAGCGCCAAAAGGCGTCAAAGACGTCATAAAAAAAAAAAAAACTAAAAGTTTTTTTTTTGTTTTTGGAAAAACATGTTCAGAACCCAAGATATGATGATTTGAAGATTTGCTGCTCCATCCACTCCTTGTTTAACCTATAACTTAAAAAGGCTGTATCTCGCTTCCTAAGCACTTTTTTTTTTACAATGAATATGAATGGTGGCACTCAGAGCCAAAATTCAAAAATGAGCATGGCATTAAATGAGTTAAAGCACAAGAATTACAGTAATCACTATCTGCTAGTCTTTGTACAGACAGTTTCATAAATGGCTGGATATATTATTAGCTCCCTTTGGAGAATTCTGCAAAGTCAAGACTGGGTTCAGTACAAGTACACATTCCCTCTATCACTACTTGTCCAAGACATTTGGTAACAAATGATGAATTACAAGCAAAGCAATCTGTCAACAACAGATTTTGCATCAAACCTGAGCTGAACTGGGGGTGGAAGACTGTTCAAGACAGTCTATTTGTGTGAGAGAACAGAATATAGTTCAGAACCGCTATTGCTCAAGGATTAACAATGGCTTCATTGAGCTACTTGCACAGTTAGCCTTCACGCTGCTGTGTGTTCAACAAGCAATTCTCTATACGGACAGAATACAAGAAACATGCTTTACCGTCTATATCTCTGATTTATGCTTCTGAATAGCAACAAAACATGTTCCATTCTGAAGTCTCAGGGCATTGTATTGCATTACTTGAAATGAAGGTGTATTGTAAACAGTTCTTAAGACATACACACATCACAACCCCATGGGGTTTCCATTATTAATTTGAAGGCTCTTATGCACTATTGGGTAATACAGCAGAGAAGAGGAATAGGAATAAGAGAATGACATAGGAGTAGGATACGATTCTTGCACTGGATTAAACCCATGAAGATATGCATGCCAACTACTACAATCGAATCACACAGGAGTATTTTAACCTGACAGGAGCTGTGTGTGTGTGTGTGTGTGTGTGTGTGTGTGTGTGTGTGGTGGGGGGGGGGGGGGGGGGTTGCAGGGGTCAACCACACCTGCTCCAACATCTGGATGGTGCCAGCCTGTTCGTCCAGCTCCTCTTCCTGGTCTTTGACCTTGGCCTCAAGGTCGCGGAGCTGCTTCTTGACTTTGGCGAGTGACGCCTCGTCTTTGGACTCCTGGGAGTTGAGGTCCTGGAGCTCCGCGTCCATCGTCTCTAACTTGACGTTAACGGCGCACATCTCCAGGTCCTTGTCCTGCAGAAAGACCATGAGAGGAGAGGCTGTGAAAATATGTTCTGATGGAACACACACACTTTCTACTGTATATCAAATGACAGGAAATTGTGGAATTATTAACTGGGTGTAAATATGCAGGTACATGTATGAACACACGAAAATACTGTATATGCACAATTACTTACATATTCACACACAGAAACACACACACACACACACACACACACACACACACACACACACACACACACACACACACACACACACACACACACACACACACACACACACACACACACACACACACACACACACACACACACACACGTCCGTTGGGGGGGTAACATGGAGTGGTTCCTAACAATTAATACTCTGGATAAGCCGCTCTGGATAAGAGCATTTAAAATGTCTAAATGGTAATTGTAAAGCAGGGAAAGTGTCAGAATTATGTCAGATGAATAAAGATATGGTCGGCATACAAAACAGAACATAACATAACATAATAGAACAGAAGAATACAGAACAGAACAGGTCCGGTCAGAACAGAACAGAGTGTTTGGACTGTGTACCTCCAGCTGCTGCCGCAGACTGAACACCTCCCCAGTCAGCATGTCTTTTTCCCTGGACAACTTCTCCCTCAGGCTCCTCTCTCTCTGCACCTCCTCCTGGGACAAACTCTGCTCACTGTCAAACCTGGAGGCACACGCAAGCAAGTAGATCAATACACATATTCATACAATGCACATGCACACATACAGTATGTACACACAGTACACAGCATTGTAGCTACACAGCTACAAGCAATCAGGAGCTTTGTCTGTTCGCTATACTGTAGCAACAGAACAGTACCACCAGGACCCTGATAGAACAGAGCCCTGACACAGCACATCACCTGTGTGTGTCTGACAACTGCATGTGTAACTTCAAAGTGTGTGTGTGTGTGTGTGTGTGTGTGTGTGTGTGTGTGTGTGTGTGTGTGTGTGTGTGTGTGTGTGTGTGTGTGTGTGTGTGTGTGTGTGTGTGTGTGTGTGTGTGTGTGTGTGTGTGTATATTGAAATGTATTGATTTTTTTCTGGCACAGGATGCAATCCTCTACGCCAGACTCAACACAATATAAATATTTCTTTTCAAATTGCGACATTCACAATTCACAATGTACAACCCTTCAACCCACCCCACAACCCACATACAATCCCCCAATATACTGTACATACGGTACACGCATAATTTCATTTTTACATTAAAATGTTAAAATCTGTTGGTTAACCAGTCTATGAAGTTACAAGCCAGCCCTATAATTGTAGAGAAAGTCTTTTGATGACCAGAATTTGTCCAGTCTATTCTTTAAAGTATTGACTGAAGGAGCCTGGACCACTTCCTCTGGAAGTTTGTTCCATGCTCTTACAGCGCGAAGAGTAAAGAAATTCTTTCTCTTTTCAGAGTTACAGTTTAGTGGTAGCAATTTTAGGGAATTTCCTCTCAACTCGTGCCTATTGTCCCAGAAGATTCTAAAACCAGAAGATTTTCGTTATTTGTCTCTGTACCACTGTCAGACGGCGACCTATAGATTAAACCCACAATCATAGACTCTTTGTTGTTACATTTTATCTCCACAAAAATATTCTCTTGGAACTCTGTCAATAATGCAACTTCCTTGACTTCTAATGACCTATGAATATAAAGCAACAATCCTCTACCTACGTCATTGTCAATATTCTTGGAAAAAATATTATAACCTTCTACGTCATCCAAATTAACATATGGGGTGCCAAAACTGTATATAAACGGTTTTGCAAAAGGTGCAAAAAGTTACGCGGACTGCCATAACCGTATTAAAACGGTTTTGGTGTCTTTTTGTTTTTTTCAGTTTTTTCCACACGGGAGGGGCTAGAGCAGCTCTGGGAGTACCCATTGTGATCCTGAGAAGGATAGGCCAGATGGATCACCGGAAACAAAAACATGGCTGCCCATCCGCTTCCTGTCTATTTCCTTCTTTAAAACGCCTATACTGTATCTCCGAATCTGTTTCCGGTGGGGAAAACCGGTCATGCGCGATGCGCGATCCGTCCCCGTTGTAACTCGCGAGTGAAATGTTATCGTTCCAGGATATAGCCAGGGTCATCGCGCTACATGAATGGATGCTTTTTTACGTGGATTTGCTCGTCGTGGTGTATAGAGCTTTAAACAGCAAAGCGCAGTCAATGGGGAGAATGCTGGCACCCACGTTAAGTTGTTATGAAAAAATCACACCCTGTGTGAAGGAAGCGGTGCCTTTGGGGCGGGGCTTAACTCATTTCAGTTCGTCCCTATTGGTGGTCTGAGTCCACTTACCAAATTTTTACTTGGTAGCATGCTGCAAACTGGAATGGTGGCTGTTTAAAGCCCAGCCAATGGGCACACAGAGGGGGCGGGGCTTAAGTAATTACAGTTCGTCCCTATTGGTGGTTTTAGTCCATGTGCAAAATTTGTACTCCGTAGCATGATGGGAACTTGAGTTATGGCTGTTGAAAGGCCAACCAATGGGAAGACAGAGGGGGCGGGGCTTCAGCAATTCATGCTCGTCCCTATTGGTGGTCTAAGTCCACATACCAAATTTGGACTTGGTGGCATGCTGCAAACTGGAGTTATAGCTGTTTAAAATCCCGTGCTCATCCCGTGCTCATGCGGGCGGACGGACATAACATACGCTGGGGGTCCCTGGACAGAGGGGGCGGGGCTTCAGCAATTCATGCTCGTCCCTATTGGTGGTCTAAGTCCACATACTGAATTTGGACTTGGTGGCATGCTGGAAACTGGAGTTATAGCTGTTTA
The DNA here is from genome assembly GCF_963454915.1 of Gymnoscopelus microlampas. Classification (NCBI taxonomy): domain Eukaryota; kingdom Metazoa; phylum Chordata; class Actinopteri; order Myctophiformes; family Myctophidae; genus Gymnoscopelus; species Gymnoscopelus microlampas. The sequence continues at coordinate 48,420,363 of NC_139945.1, read as the reverse complement.
AAATCCCGTGCTCATCCCGTGCTCATACGCTGGGGGTCCCTGGACCCCTCTTTGATAACCAGTGGCACGTGTGGCCAATGAGAGGAGAGATGGCATAGGCAATCTCCAAGTCCGTGTGTGTGTGTGTGTGTGTGTGTGTGCGTGTGTTTGTATGTGTTGCTTCTTTGCCGTGCTCATCCCGTGCTCATCCGGACGGACGGACGGACATACGGACAAAGTCAAGCTTAGAGCGGTTGGCACCGCTAAAAATTCAGGCACCCAATGTGTTAAAATCCACTGGATTCATTGTGTGCTTCAAATGTTTTGGTTTAACTTCAGTAATACCAATAATATGAATAAGTGGGAGCACTTTCAAACGAGCAGTAAATTCGTGCATTTTGTTATGGAGTTGGTCCGCATTTGTATATAAACCCAATAAACCCCAAAAATCTCACTGTCTGCAGATTCGCTGTTGTGAGCACACACGTTTAAACTTGAAATCCTTTAGTTACACAATATACGCCTTATCCCCATGGCAACCAGAGGTCCTTTCTTACACAAATTAAAATTCACATGCACACACAGATCCTCAATATCTCTCACGCTAACTCTCACAAATATACACACATATCCTCAGGTTGTAGAAGCCCCCCCCCCAAATAATGGGTGACAGACACACGACTGCCGTTTATCTAGGACTTTGGGACTTTAGTAGGGCTTATCTAGTGTGCCCGCTACAGCAGCCCAGCAGAGACTAAACTACTAAACAGAAAAGCCTAGCAGCTTTCCCTGTCTGCAATAATAAGACTATTGATGAAGCCTAATGGGGCATGGAAATATGCTTGTGTTACTACTAGTGTTACAGCTAGCTGTATACTGTAGGCAATTAAACATTATATTGCAACTAGCAGAAGGTATTTGTTATTAATCTCAATTCAATGCCGTCTAGTGTTAATGATGGTTCCGAATATGAATACTAAGATACTGTACAGCCTGTGTGTTAAACAAAAAAACAACTGCATTTGCCTGCGCTCTGCATAAGCAGGTTCTAGTATTACTATAGCCAATGAACCTCTGACGAATAATACACAGAAAGAAAATAACACAAAGGAATCTTTGTCCCCAGATCAACTTTTTTTCTTTTTTAATTTCGGTTGTGTAGCCGTTGCATACTGCATGGCAGTTACAACCCTATGTGGTTACAATATTAACATCAAACAGGCTCTTTTCATCTATAAAGCCTGGCTGGTTGTTTGTGTGTGGGAGGGACATGGTTTAAGGCATGGGATATTGTAAGGCTGGTGTAAGTAGCAGCACCCCTGTGAATGTCCCAGCTGTTGGCCTCATTCGTTGGGCGATGTGAATCAAGCAGAGAGAGGCAGCAGGAGAGCTTTGCTGGAGAGCTAATAAGCAGAAGCTGGATGTTGCGAAGCTGTGGGGAGACCGAGGGAGGCCCGTGTTTCTGAACAACACGTCTGTGCACGTCTAAGTTCATCTGTAGTGTGTGTGTGTGTGTGTGTGTGTGTGTGTACAGTATGAAAGTGTACTTTATGCATGTTTTTTTTTTGTCACTTGACAATGTGGCTTCTTGTTACAGTAGAAGTGCATTTGATAAAAAGTGCACAGGAAACTTGTGAACGCATGTGTAGAAAGATGCATCCAGTATACAATATATACATATACACAACTCCTGCTTCCACAGACTGGGTGATGAAAGGTCTTGCATAACCCTAGCGTGCCTTTTCTAGTGGAAAATAGCCGATCAAAAACTCACGACGCATTGCCTATTTTCAGAGAAGAGATCTGGTGAAGAGAGAAAAAATGGGGGACCAAGTGTAGACCCTTGGGGGACTCCAATCAACTAGTATACTGTGGGGTTTAAGTGGTTAATGAGCTCTCTCCCGTTCAGAATGTACAGTGTTCAGTATTACGTTTCCACATTGTTGTATAGAGTTTAACTTATAGTGGTGTTCTTTATTCTGCTGATAGCTACTGAACTTAATGTGCCATTTGGTATAAAAACAAAACAAAACATTTTATCTTCTATTATGTGTGTGATGATAGTGTGTGTGTGTGTGTGTGTGTGTGTGTAACGACTTGTGTACATGGGTGTGTGTGTACTGACTTCCTCTGCTTCTTCTCTAGGTCATGGTTGCGGCTCTGCTGACCCTCCAGGTGGAGTTTGGTGTCCTGGAGTTCTGCCGTCAGCCGTTGACACTTCTTCTTCAGCTGCTGGGAGGTGCGCTGGGACTCCTCATTATCTGCCTGCAGGTCACTGATCTACAGGGTTGCACACGCACACACACACACACACACACACACACAGAAGAGAATCAGAGAACACACACACACACACACACACACACACACACACACACAGAGAAGAGAATCAGAGAGTTGAATACTTTCAATATGTCCCTGTCATGGAAAGCCATTGACTGTCCAAAAAAAAACGAGGGGGAAAAGCGTGTTATTCAATCCCCTGCCTGCAGCAATGTGTGGCAGGGTATTGTATTCGATGACATCTGTCTATCTGTGAGGCTGTGAATAAAGTAACTTGACAATGGATGCACATATGTTCATGAAACCTGGTGGGAATGATCCACAGGCTGATCCACAAGAGATGATTGATTTTTGGGTTCAAAAGCTCAAAAGATCAGAATCACAATCAGACGTCCAAATCGAGAACAAAGGGGCACATTTTGGGTGCAACCCATAGTCCATGAGCCCCAAAATTGAGCAATGATTATCGAAAGAGTGGGCAAAACCTTACCTATATTAAATTGTTCATAGGGTCAATACGAGTAAATAAATATATGATCATTTTTCCACAGGAGTAGCTTTTTCATGGTTATCGCACATTTTGTTATTTTCCGCATACATGACAGGTGAAAAAATGACAAAATTTAAAAAAGAGTTATCATAATGAAACTTCCTGAGTTGATTACTTACATGAAGACAATGATTTATCGTATTACAAGTTTTCTGAAATTGTATATTTAAATATGCAAATTAGGCATTTAGTCCTAATTTAATATAGGTATGGTTTTGCCCACTCTTTCGATAATGAAATCTTGTCTGGCTCATGGACTACCAAGGTGTGTTTTTGTATTTGGTTTAATAGAAACCCAGAATATTTTTTCTCCATTTGAATAAAAAAAACTTCTGCCAAAGAATAAATTAGGCTTCTAAGGCTACACTGGTAGCTAGCCAATGCTAAAAATATACTTTCCAGAGAAGTTTTGAGAGACTTGACATAAGCTAAAGTGTTGGTTAGCCTCAATAACTGCTCAGGCAGGTGAAACGGAGAGCGAGGACGAAAAGGGAGAGAAGGTGCGAGTCAGAGAGAGAGAGAGAGAGACAGTGAGAGAGAGGGAGAGAGAGAGACAGTGAGACAGAGTGAAGGATGGGGAATTTCAGGACATCTTCTGTTACAGCACGTCTTACTGAGTGAGCTGTACTCTCCAGGTATTCCAGGTCTTATTGTACGCTTATGAGAAAGACGAGGTGTCAGAAAGCTGGGGAGGGATCCACAGAGCTCTTTTCCTCACTCTCCTCCCACACAGGCAAAGACAGGCTTATAGTACAGAGCCAGCATCAAGGAAATTAAAATGATGAACGTGAGAAAGACGCAAAGTGAGAGAGGGTGAAATGTGTGAGGTAAGGAAAAAGGTAAACTGAGTGAACTGATTAAAACCTACAAGACACATTCAGTGATAAAGGCGCTCTGGTAAGTAGGGCTGTCAAAACTGGCCAAAAATGTCATTAGATTATTCCTTAAAAAAAAAAATAAAGCACAAAGTTTGAACCATTACAAATATCAGTTTTTGTGCATTATGTCTATAAGAGGGCAAACAATAAAAAATAAAAAATAAAAAAAAGGAGTGAAATAACTACTTCAAAATACACATTTCTAAAATAAAAATGTACATATCTACACAGTACAAAATATACAGATAAAATAATGTCCTATTGTAAAACATAATCTAAAGACCGCCGATATCTCTCTCTATGCACTTTGGGTTGGTGCTAAAGTGAGAACTGAGAATGGAGCACGATCAAATTAATGATTTGTAACCATCAATCTATGAAAATGACGGTATGTGGCTCCTGTCCATCATGCGGTACATTCAGTGCAGCAGTCCAGGCCTATAGGAGTACTAGACAGCCATGGTAGTGCTGCTTTCATTTGATTTTTTTCACAATCAGTTCTACATTTTTGGCAGTGTTGCTTTTATTTATTTTTCCCAAAATCCAATAGGAATTTCACAATGGGACGTGTTTCATTAATTTTTTTTCACAATTCTATCAATAAAATATAGAATATTCATTGCCAGTCCTAAAATGACGTGTAGGTGGATGTGTGTGATACATTTTTAGTTTTTGTAAAATGGATGAGTGTAATATAGGCACAAAAGAGTGCAATATAAGCACAAAAAAGGGTATATTTCTGTATCATTCGATATTTCCTATTTCTATATTTACTATATCACAGTATTTCATACTTTCATATTCATTATATATTGATTTTCATTATAGTATTAGTATGTCTATCATGTCCGCACACTTACATTACATTAACCAGCACTACTCCACAGAGCACACATTTATTCTCCGGTAAAGCTGAATGTGTCTGCGTAACTGTACACATGTTGTGCATGTAAAGTCTCAGGTTGTTGGTTCTACGCCCACACGCAGCAGCAGGGTAAGCTTACCCTCCTCTCCAGCTGTCGCTTGCTCTGTTGTTCCAACTCCAGCTTGTCCTCAAACTCCTGCTGCAGTCTCTTCTTGGTGAATTCTATCTCCCTGATGGCGCGCTCGTACTTCAGCCTCCACTCTCCTCCTACAACGCACAACGGCAACACATTAGATTGTTTTACATCGGCTGACTGCCAGCTGATCCCTTTTCTGATACTGCCTTGCTGAGACACTGAGTAACAAGGACACCAGCTGAATGCATTCACATCTGAAAAAAAATAGTTTGGAAAAAAACTGTAGTGATATGGAATTCTTTATGTTGAATATTTAATATATTGTAACTTGTTGTTACAAGTCTTTAGATGGATCTTGTGTAGTATAATTCCTAGTCATAGATCCTGCTGGATGCACTACGTAACGGTTTTATAATTGTCATATTCTGAGGTCCTCAATCAGATGTATGATGATGTCTGAATAAGTCAATGCTCACTTTGAAATGCTGGTAAATTCTCACTGGAAGGCACAACTGTGTATGCCCCCTCCTACCGACTTCAATTAGATAGACATGACAATGGAAATTATCTACCCATGCCTTCTCAGGGTGCAGCCAAGTCAATGCTCTCTACATCTTCCCAAGGCGTGAATTCAGCCTACATAGCCCCAGTAAATACCATAGTGTAAAAGACCCAAATTTAAAAAATCCATTACTACTGTATACTCTAGCACAGGGGTGGGCAAGATTTCTTTCCAGGGGGCCATACTGACTTCCATAAAGTGAGTGAGGGGCCACACATTGTACAATTGAATTGACACTTGAAACCCATATACAGAATTGTGCTGAATTATGTTAAAACTGCATGGATTTGGCAGACATGACAGACTACTTTACAATGAGGTAGTTTGCTTTCTCAACAATCATTTTCAGTTACAAAATGTTGTAACTGGAAATTGTTCTGTTAAAACATTTTCTTTTTTTCTTTTTACAGCTGTACTGCATCACTCTGGTGTACTCTGGCCTTACAATAACAAGATGACTTGCACAAAACAATCCACGTCAATGCCGTTTCAACTTTTAAATGAGCCTATAAATGTATACAGCAGCTTATCTGATATGCACCACTCCATAGGTCACTGATCAAAGACATTGCATTAGGTTATAAATATGGACTCAAGGTTGACTGTTTCACTGTTACATTATAAACATAAAACATTTGAGTACATACAGATGGAGGAATGCAGATAGGTATAGTACTCAAATGGTAAATATTAATTACTATTAATTGGAGTCTAGTTAAATATTTTTTTCTAAAACCCATTAACATACGGCAGCCTTTTAGAATGTACATTCTTGGTGGGGGTCATTTTGTTTTTCTTTGAGGACTTGGCGGGCCGGATTAAGATGGTGAAAGGGCCTGGTCCGGCCCCCGGGCCGTATGTTGCGCATGTGTGCTCTAGCATAGTTGTCAGGCAATGTGACTGCAGGGTGTCTGGGACTGCGATCGAATGTGATTTTCACCAATACCACCTTATTTAGTGTGATCCATTTCTAATCCTTACAGAATTATACTGTATAAGTATAGGCAGTCATTGATCAGGACCAGTGGTTTTAGCATCTGGGTAGGAGCGAGGATCTCTGAGGGCAAAATGTTTTTACTTTGTGTATTTAAAGGCCTTTTCACAACACAGCTGCACTGAACTGCAGTGGCGACACTGTGCTATATATTTTTAATAGGAGCCAGATGGATTGTAATGGTGTTTGTATGCACAAGCAATCTCAGTGACCTATCACATACAGTATCTGCATTTATTGACATGATTTACACAGACAATTGTGGCTTCAAATCTATTCTTGTGTCAGAGAATAACGTTTAATGTGAAAAGATAGCGGTTATAAAATAAGGCTGCACAATATGTCGAAGAATTATCGTCATAGCAATATCAACATTTCCAAGAAGACTAATCTCAAAAGCAATCACTTATCTTGTTTTCAGGTATTTGTTCATCTCAATAATCCAGGTATAAAGGATGTTTTTGTTTAGATTACAAAAAATGTTTTGTAGTGGAGCAGTGAGAAACTAAGTTGGTGGCATATATCTAACAAACGATCATTTATGAACTAAACTAAGATTTTAACTAGGGTAAAAATTATTAAAAAGGGAATGTAAAATCTCTAAATGAGGCAAAAATGTAACAAAGTCTGTTAATTTAGTAGACTACTAAAAACTGTTCCACTGATGTTGTAATTAATATTATTATCTGACACATGCTTGTTTATTATGTTTTGGGAATTTTGAAAAATCTTATTACATTATGACCAACCTATGGATTCTGCAGGAGCTCATCTCTCTTGGTCAATGTCAACCAGGCTCAATGAGCCAGGATTAACAGAAGGCTCAGGACACCCATTCACTTGCCATTACCCTCCATTCACTGGGGTCCCATAGGCGGGACAGGTATTGAATAGTGTGTTACTCATTCTGTTCACAGCAGCAGCCAACGTAGCATGAGGACAGTCAGCTCTGCCATGCGTAACCATGGCAACATATTGGAGGTATTTTTAGGAGTGCGTTCACGCAGGAGCAAAATGAGTCTGATTGCATGTGTCTCGCTATAATGCGTGTATGCACAAGTGACCTTGCAAAGTCCTATTCTTATCCTTTTTTTTTGTTAGAGTTTGTCTCTGTACTCCCTTGTGCCTTTCTTTGCGCACGCACACACGTGTCTGCATGTGTAAAGTATGTGTGTGTTAGTAAACTATGTTTGAGTATTGTTCAAGTGTGTGTGTGTCTGTTGAGTGTTTCTTCATTAATTTGTGTATGTGTCATCGGTGTGTGTACACAATTTAGGTCAGCATTTCCTTTTTTAATGATGTGTGTTTGTGTGTGTGTGTGCCTGTGTGTGTGTGTGTGTGTGTGTGTGTGTGTGTGTGTGTGTGTGTGTGTGTGTGTGTGTGTGTGTGTGTGTGTGTGTGTGTGTGTGTGTGTGTGTGTGTGTGTGTGTGTGTGTGTGTGTGTGAGAGACCTGTGTCATCATCGTCCATCTCTCCGTTGAGTTCGGAGGCTCTGATGAGTCTTGCCTCCATCACTTCCATCTCCATAGACTCCATCTGTTTATTCATGTTGTCAAACTTAACCTGAGTGGGACAGCGAGACAGATAGAGAGAGAGACAGAAAGACAGACAGAGAGAAAGAGAGACAGTGTGAGGTGTCTTTAGAAAGTGTCAACATTTAGGTCATTCCTGTAAACTAAACCAGATACAATCTAAACATGATTACAAATAGTACATTTTACCATTTTAATACATTACAAATGCGCACCGAACGTGCACCTTTATGTGCATAAATTACCTCCAGGGTTAGGTGGGGTCGTGAGTCAATGGCCGCATTGTTGTGGGCTGAAAAGTTAAGGAACCCATGAACTAAACTACACTACAGAAAGACACCCAGCCGTGTCCATACATTATTTCATAAACCCATCAATACACTATACACGTCACCATCACCTGCTCCTCACTCATCATCCACACACACACAAAAATGACACCATCCATCGTGCATTTCTACCAGCCAGGCAATTTGTAGCCAGCCCATCCCATCAGTGAGGGTACCGCTAGCTGAGCAGTCATTGGAAAAATCTATCCAAGCTATTTGGAGAGACCCCCCCCCACCCCCTCCTCCCTCCCTCCCTCTATACCCCTCCCACCCCCGAAAAATCCAATCATGTCAAAAATGTCAAATAGTGAAACTAAAAGGCTGAGGGAGGAGGTGTGGGGCGAACTAGCCTGACAATATGATTTCACAATTACAGCCATCACAGTGTGAATGTATGTCACCATGAGAGAGAGAGAGAGAGAGAGAGAGAGAGAGAGAGAGAGAGAGAGAGAGAGAGAGAGACACATGGGGAGAGAGAGAGACATGGGGAGAGAGAGCGAGAGAGAAAGAGTACTACAGGCAGAGTGAGTTTGAGTGAGCGAAGGACAGAGAGAAACAAAGAGAGAAAGAGAGAGAGAGTGAAAGAGCGTCCACGCATAAACTGCAGAGAGTGACTGTCAAGGTCGTTGGTGCAGTATGTGAATGCATTGCTAGTTGACCTAGCTAACTTCTGCCTGTGGTGTATTTCCACATTAATGGTATATAGTGAAATAGTGACAATAATGACAAAGTTGCAATGCCAACTCTGAAATATAAAGCCATCAGCTCAGCCCTTTCACCCCAGAACCACATAACTCAAAACCTGCCCTGCACCCATCAGTAACATGAACCCATGTCTTCCGCCCATGCCCACCCGCACTCAGAGAGCTAACCTCCCTCCCTCCCTCCCTCCTTCCTGACCAGCTCATGCACACTGAAGCCTGAGTAATACTTATGCATCATGTCACACATCATGTCATGGACCGGAAACAGACGATCTATTAGCTTACAACGTGTCGCACTGCAACCAGTTATAGGCTTGTAGATCTGCTATTTTTGGAGCATGACACAAAGTATAAATCAGAGTAAAACATAAAAAATAAAAAAAAATCAATGAATTAATAGTAGGAGGAGCTGATGTGGTCTGGACATCAGTTAATTTGGGGGTTTGGGGTTCCTAAGCTTTGCTACGTTTATTTCTTGTCCTACGAGCAATTCAACCTGATCTTTACTATATCATTAAAAGGCTAATTCATACTTTGTCGCACAAGTCTTTTAACAAGTGTCAACTACTTACACTAGACAAGACTGGGCTAGTAACGGTCCAATCTTTAGCTATTGATAGTTAAGTACAGATTTGCAGTTTGAGAATGAAGCAACTACTGTAGGTGTCCAGTTTGAGGACAAGGCATTCTGTATTATAATATTATACAGTAAACATTACTGCAGACACCATTCATACAGTATTTTAGCTGTGCTTGATCTCCCCCTTTTAAATAGCACACATTTAGCCTAACATTATTCCACTCAATCAGCGGTTGCCCAGCTGGATATTCAATGCATTGCATTGAATATCATTGAATTGAATATTGAGTCTAAAGGATGTAAAAGGGCACCGAGCTCTTCACTAATTAATATATTAAAACTCAGTGAATTATTGTGGATGAATAACATCCAGTATTCTCAGAGAGATAAATAAGTCAAACAAGGAGAACAAAGAGGGTAGTTGGAGTCTGATCTAATCAATGGCTGATCAACTAAGTCATGGTCAGGCAGATGAGATGCATTTGTATTATGCGTGAAAATACATCCCTTTAAAGTGACATTTTACAGCCCAGCTCTCTGTATTGTGCTGCTTTGTCTGCTGCCCATAATGACTCTGTAGACTCAGTGACTCAAAGTCATTTCAGGTGTCCTGGAATGACTTCGGCTGTTTCCTGGCAGTCTGAGTGTGTGTGTGTGTGTGTGTGTGTGTGTGTGTGTGTGTGTGTGTGTGTGTGTGTGTGTGTGTGTGTGTGTGTGTGTGTGTGTGCATGTGTACGTATTTGTGTTTCTGTGTGTCTGTACTGTATGCGACTATGCGTGCATGTGTGAATGCAGTGTGTGTACAAATGCTGTATACTCCATCTCATCAGTCGGGTCCCAGGAACTTTGGAAACATTTCAGTGACATTTAAAAGGCAGGGGAACTGGGGGGAGGCATTGGACACTAATGTTCCAAACAAAAAAACAAAACAAAGATACAATACAACATAACTGAGGTATATGAGAGTGATTATTAAATAAAATAAAATGCAATAACAAATGAAATTGACTGACATCTTTGAAAACCTAAAGATATTCATATACAGTTCCCTACAAAACTATTTAAGCTTATGCAGCTTATTCATGCTGACTCAGTAGAACTTTTTGGATCAAATGCCCCAGGGTTTTTATCGACAAAAGCATCCACAAAATAACACTTGAAACAGATCAATCTGCCTTTGGAGGATAAGAACTCGGTTCTAATGTAAGAAAATCCATCCCAAAAAGTTGAACAGATGTTGCCTTGCCTTAAAATCAAGCCCATTTGTCTCAACTCCAAGTTATTTTGCTGCACATGCAAACGCGGCAAAGTAAACTGATGCTGTAGCAGATTGACCATTACCCCTGTTCTAGAAGGTTAGTTGGTTGTAGAACATTATCCGTCTACATTTTCCATCCCAATAAGCTAGTTTCATTACAATGTGCCTTAATGGCACTCTGCCTGAATATCGCAACAATTCAATGGGTGCCTGAATAAGCAGGGTGTAGTTGTTTAATCAGTTCCATGGTGTGTAGCCGATTTCAATTACTACAAACTTTAAAATTAACAAACTTAAATAGGAGAGGAGTGTGCCTTGTTGGTAATAAGTTATCTGGGATCCGTGTCAGGCATTTGGCACTGAAATGTTACAACACCATATGGTACGCTGATGAGTAAGGTTTTCCTTTGTTGTGTCATTTCATTTATTTTGCGACAGTGAAGAAAGATAATCCAATAAGTCAGTTCCAAAACAGCCTAATGAATTGTTGAAGCTGTAATCTGCATCTTTCAGCAGGTGTATCAGTTTTCTGGCTAACAAAGCCATTGTTCTATTGTTTGCAGATATTGAAGTTGGTGAGATATTGTATAGAAGTCTCATATCAGCGCTAGTTACTGTAGTTGAGTGTGGTGTGTGTGTGTGTGTGTGTGTGTGTGTGTGTGTTAGGGGTGTCACGATTCACTTACCTCACGATTCGATTCAAAATCGATTCCTAGGGTGCCGATTCGATTAAAATTGCGATTCTGCGATTAATTGATATTCGATTCGATTCTGCGATTTATTGCGATTTTCTAGGGTGCCGATTCGATTAAAATTGCGATTCTGCGATTTATTGCGATTTTCTAGGGTGCCGATTCGATTAAAATTGCGATTCTGCGATTAATTGATATTCGATTCTGCGATTTATTGCGATTTTATAAAAAAAATTAAAAAAATCGATTTTAATATTTTGAATCGATTTTTAAAATCGTGGCATTAAGAATCGCGATTTATTCATGAATCTATTTTTTTTGACAGGCCTAGTGTGTGTGTGTGTGTGTGTGTGTGTGTGTGTGTGTGTGTGTGTGTGTGTGTGTGTGTGTGTGTGTGTGTGTGTGTGTGTGTGTGTGTGTGTGTGTGAGTGAGTGAGTGAGTGAGTACCTGTAGGTCCTTCATGTCTTTCTCCAGGTGGAGTCTCTCAGAGGTTTCTGTCTCTAGCAGCTGAGAAGCTGATTCTCCTGTGTTCCTTTCGTCAGCAAGCTCTGAAGACAGCTCTGTGATCTGAGGGGGTAACACACACGGTATATATACCAGCAAGAGATCAGAGTGTCACGCTGTGGATCAGGGTTGATGATTTTTTATATTCTTTGGTGGAACTTCGTTTTTAGAATTTAATATTTGCAACAATTATTGTCTGAGTGTGCATGCCTACATGTATGTGTCCATGCTAGGGACACTCGCGTAGCCAGATGATCGGAGATCTCTGCCTACAGATACGTTTTGTGACATCTAAATTCAGTACAGGGGCAATAACCGGGCAGCAGCAATTCAGAGAATTAAAAAAGAACTGCATTGCAGAACCAAATGTTCTCCTCACCCGGCTCTCAAGGCGGTCGGTGTTCAGTCTCAGCTCGTTCCTCTCCTTCTCCGCCTTCTCCAACCTCTGCTTGAGATGCTGAATCTCCTCCTGGACACACACACACACACACAAGCACAAGCACACGCGCACACACACGAAAGAAAAGGATAAAAGTTAGAGAAATAAAGATGAGTGTAGTACTGTAGATATTGTTGTGAACCTGTAAAGTGGATTAATCAGCAAATAGAATACCAGTGTTCTCAGATAACAAAGTCAACGGCTCACTGTGTCTCTAGAGCACTTAGAAGCATCCCTTTGTGATTACTGTATGTGTACTAGCATATGCAAGCACACTGATGACCTTGAGCACTAGACAATAGATAAGCACCAGTGTGCGCGTCACTGCGTCAATGTGTGCATCTACACTAGCATTCTGTTTCTGTGTGACCACGTGCACGCATGTGTGCAAGTGCATGCGGGAACGTGAACATGGCTATGTGTGCGTGTGTTTTTGTGCGCATACTGTACTCACGTCCTTGCCACGGATCTGTTCCTCTGTAAGCTGGACCTGGATGAGAGGTCTGACGGTGGTGAAGAGCTTCCACCAATACCAGCCCTTCACTCCACGGTTCTTCGTTATGTTCTTCTGAATGCAGCGGATGGCCAAGTCCTGGATCTGTTATCAATACATACACACAACATGACATACTGTATTATATCATTTTGTAATATATAACAATATACTGTGTATTTCAAGGCTGTTGACAGCAATTTTTTTTTAATTATATATATATATATATATATATATATATATATATATATATATATATATATATATATATATATAATTATGATTATTATAATTATATATATTTTTTAGCCTTTTTTTCTCTAGATTAGTAATTGGTAGATTGAGCTCTCTCCCTGATAACTTTAGAATGTTAACCACTTGAATAATAAGGAGTGGACCAAGATTAGACCCCCTGGGGGAACAAACTATAAGGGTATAATTGGTGTTGAGGTATGACACGCAACTCAACCCACACAAGCCAACATAACCATTTCATTTATTTTACTTGAACAAACTCTTTTTATTTATGTATCTATCTATCTGTGTTTTCAAACTTATGACCAAAGGACTTTTAGCTCCTATGATGCAGACAAATGAAAGAGTCGAAGAATGAGTCAACGGGCACAACACATTCTCATTGATGTTGTCACTAAGAGATTATCTATTTCGAAGTAACTTAATAGTCAAATAAAATATGTAATCAAAAAGTACAAAAAAAACAACAACATGCACACACTGTGTTCTTCTTTTCAATGTGTGTGTGTGTGTGTGTGTGTGTGTGTGTGTGTGTGTGTGTGTGTGTGTGTGTGTGTGTGTGTGTGTGTGTTCATTTTCATGCATTCTTGACAACACAGATGTGTAATTAGTTTGTTGCATAATGGCACGGGCATCATCTGAGCCACATCCATTGTGTTTCATTTCAGACTAATCAAACTATCGGCTCTGGCTTGTTGCTCGCTTCGCCATGGAACATCCAGAGAGAGAGAGGGGGAGGGAGGGAAAGAAAGAGAGCTAGCGAGCGAGAGAGCTCAGCGACAGACCGCAGAGAGAAAAAGCTTAGTGGAAATCAAACCAAACATCAATACCACTTTGGCAGCCTGCTGGACAGGCATTAGGAGGACTTCCACGCTGGAATCTTCACAAACAGCAGGTGTAATCTGGCAACCCATTTAGACACACACAATTGGGGTAAAAATTGGCCTCAAGTCCACCAGAGCCGCAACATCTGAAAAGTCTTGATCTGTCTGTTGTCATGCTGTTCAGGTCGTACCGAAAAATGGCAACTTAACTCCCCTGGCTGAAGGCAAGGAAAGCCACCTGCATGTCTCTACCGACCCCCACCGCCAACCCCCTCCCCCCCTCCTCCTCCCAAAAATGAGGGAAAAAAACAAAAAAACTCTGGCATGACTGGAGACATAGAAGTGCAATCATGTCTGTCTCCTCCTTTGCCCTCTATTTCTCCTTTAGACCTGGTAGCTACTGGCTACTGTACGTAGACCTCACTGTGAGAGACACATACACACATAGTCTGTCTCTAACACACACACACACACACACAGCAGCGTCTGCCTGCCTGAGCACACCTGTTCCCAGTCAGGGGGGAGAGGGTTCTGTCTTTAGGCAACGATTTAATTAGGCTCACTATTGGCTGGCTGGCAAAGGAATCCCCATGCTCTTCCATTCTCCACATTCACCATGAATGTCAAAGAGATGGAGGGAGGGGGGGGGGGAGAGAGAGAGAGAGAGAGAGAGAGAGAGAGAGAGCATACAGAAGACGGAGAGCAGACAAAACAGAGGGTGAGGGAGAGATAGAGGAAGGAGGGAAGAGACACATGTAGGGCTTCAAGCGAACCATCGGATCTGTTCCATTTGTCTATTCCCCATTGGCAAGACACAGTTTCTGTCTCCCCATCTCTCTCCCATTCTATACCTCAGTACCTCCTCTCCCTTCCTCTTCCCTCAGAGTGCTTTGAAGGCTGCTCCTCAGCAGAGGTTGCAGGGGTGGGAGGAGGACTTCAAGTCGATGGGAGAAACAAACTAATTGATTTTGTGTTTGGGGCGAGAGGGGGGTTAACAGGTTAACATTTATGCCTGATGTTGAGAGACTTGTGCAAGACAGGAGCTGCACAGTGAAATACACACAAACTCTCCTGGTGAAGAGTCTGGGAGATAATGGAGCTACGCTCCTGTTTTATGGTCCAGGGAAGGGATCCAAGATATCCAACAGACAGGATATAGACAGGAGACAGGTACAACTATGCTAGTTTCCAGTGCAAAGCTCCCAAGTGACGTATACTAAGAGACTAAAGCCTACCTCTGTTTACAGAAGTGGGCAAAAAAGACAAAAAAAAAACAATTGTTCACACACACAGCTCCTAGCCATCACTTTTATCAAAACAATGAACAAGTTCAGCTCTTCACTTGTTTCCAAGTGTTCACATTGTGGGTTGAAATTGTAAGGCCGGCACGTTAATTCCAAGTGAAAGCACAAATAGTCTAAGGCTACTGTACCTTGGGAGAAATGTGAGACGTCACTGTACACAGGCTTACATTATGCACTGGGATTTTGGCTCACAGACGGCGTTTGAGAGGCACCTATGAAGTGCTGGCCTTGTTCCCCTTCCCTGCCCCAGGGGCTCAGGCAAAGTCCAGCGTCTGAAACTCTGCCAGAATCGCTCATGAATGCCGGCCGTGTTTGACAAAGAAGGGTACCACGCTTGTTTTTAGCACATTAGCAACGAGTTGCTAAAAGCGGTAGGGTCATGGCAGATGTGGACCCAATGTTGAGGTACATCAATTATATGAAATTGTTTACTTACGCCGGGAGATGATGACTCAGAGTGAGTGGGACAGGAGTCCTTCAAGGGAGACAGAACAATAAATTGAAGCCCAAATGTCCTTGAAAAGTAATTTTAGTCGGCAGCCTTGAGCCCAGCACAGCAGAAAATCCCAAACAGACATGGGAATTAAACTAGAGGAGAGGGTTTCAGAGCCTAATCTCTCCCTTCACACACAAACAGTCACACGCAAATATATATATAGTAAATGTTACACTCACACACAGAAACTCACACACATCTGTGTGACCCTGGTCGCACAAACTAGCAGTTCACATGCGTGTGAAATCTTTCTGTAGATCCTGAACAGAGTATGTACTACTGTATGTATAACTGACAAAACAATTGCACACTCCCACAGCAAGATGTACTCAGTCAGACACTCCCAAAAATTGACATTTCTCTCAAAACAATTGAGCACACACACACACACACACACACACACGGGGACACACACTGCAGTAAGATCCCTACCAGCGTCGTTAGAGTCTGTCAGTCAGCAGAGGGCTGCGATATTTCTGTTCGTTATGCACACTAGTGTGCGTGTGTGTGTGTGTGTGTGTGTGTGTGTGTGTGTGTGTGTGTGTGTGTGTGTGTGTGTGTGTGTGTGTGTGTGTGTGTGTGTGTGTGTGTGTGTGTGTGTGTGAGAGAACACACACCATATTGTACTCCACACTTCCTAGCCCTCACCACTGAGCTGGGATTATGACAAGGCCTCTAATAGTCACACACTGTGTGTGTGTGTGTGTGTGTGTGTGTGTGTGTGTGTGTGTGTGTGTGTGTGTGTGTGTGTGTGTGTGTGTGTGTGTGTCTCCACACACAGAGGAGGTCCCATACAGGCATACACACAGTCCAATGTGCACGTACATTCTCTCTAATAAACAGTCACATACGCACACACTATACTCTCCCTTACAGTATGTACATACATAAACCCATGCCCAGTCTGCCTCACTCTCTCACAAACACACACACACCTTTTTGCAGGAGTCACAATGCAGTAGAAATGTGAGTAGTTATGAAGAGATGGGGAGGCTCTGACTCCACTATGGACCACAAGAAAATGCCTCACACACACAGGACCGAAGTAACACAACACATGAAAGCATTATCATTTACTGCCAACCTTTTCAGGGGGCACAGTCAGAGAAAGACAGGGATGGAGACAGGGATGGAGAAAGAGAGAGAGATAAAGTGAAGGAGCAAGGTACAAAACTAAATTAAAAAATGTGGTCGACATGTGAATGGCGTGACTCCATGTGGCCAGGCTGAGAAAGTCAAATACGCGTTTTAAAATCTGTCTTTCATCAAATGGCTGTGTGGAGAAAGCAGTGAAGCACTCTAGTGCACATTAGCAAGCGGCAAACTGGACATTGACCTGGATTATTATAGTTAATGAAAACTAACAAAATAACGAAAACTAAAATTGACTGAAATTTAAAAAAAAATGATAATAAAAAAAAAACATAACTAACTTAAACTGTATTGTGTGTTTGCAAAACCAACTAAAACGAACTGAAATGATAGACAAAATGCCCTTAGTTCTCGTCTTTGTCGATTTATTTATAAGCTTAATCTGTAACTGAATATTGTTTGGTCCAATATTGGGGCACATTACTTACTGTGGCCCTTTTCAATCCTGCACCTGACTTATTTGTTTATTTGGTGCAGGATTGAAAAGGGACGAAAGTGTAAAAAAAACTAAAACTAACACTAAAACTAATAAAAAACTAACTAAAATATTAGCATTATCAAAAATTAAAACTAATAAAACCAAATACGTTCTAGAAACAAATTAAAACTAACTGAATTAGGAAAAAAACAATTAAAAACAAACTAAAACTAAACTAAAATGAAAAATCTATCTATTAACCACTTTCAACCATGCGTCCCTAAGAATCCAAAAATCGATTAAACATTAAATAGATTAAATTAAACAGCAGTCCTAGTGATAAAAGTCACACAAACAAACACAAACAAAGTTGATTCTGAAAGTATATACTACTTTATCACAAAACCCAGTACAGTTTGTTTTAAAGAAAATGTTTACAAAAGTTTACTATTTGAAGATCCAGATCCGTATCTGCGAATCCAGTCTTTTTCCTACCTTCTTCCACAGAAAATGGCTAAATCAACATGATATCGTTATTCAGAACAAACTCCATACTGGGTTTTGTGATATATATTGTCAGAATCAGCTTTGTTTGTTTTCGTTTATGTGCTAAAAGAGTGACTTTGAGAGCTGTTTCATCATACAATGGAAGTCAATGACACACTATTTTTGGATTATCAATTTATCAACTGCACAACAGAGCGATATACTGCATCTCATCTGTTGGACTAGTTACATCATGGCAAGGTACGTACACAACTGTGATTGGTCTATTCTTGAGAGCACACACACACACACACACACACACACACACACACATGCACGCACGCTTTGCCTTCAGCCAATGAAATACAAATCTGGTGAAGAAAACCAGCAGCTGCTTCCCATGGTGAATGAGAATTGGAATTCATGGCCATTCGCAGTGACCATGACGTGAAGAAAAAGGTGGGAGGGTGTATGGAAAGTCAACGGATCAAACCAAACCAGTAACTTTAAGAGGAAGAAGACAGAGAGAAAAGGAGAGAGAGGGAGTGAAAAAGAAAAGAAAGGCAGCTACTTCTCAGAATGTGTGAGAATTGGAGCTGTAAGTACTGTAATTCCCCCCTGTGTTGAGGGGAGGAATGGTGGCACTGCAGGCAAATGCAGACAGGAAGAGGATCACTCACTCCGTGGAGGTGCAAGCCAGTGATCGATAAGGAGGCGATTGAACTGACGTGAGAAGGTTGAGGGGCCGCCAATTGAAGGTTTTCTTGCCTTTGCCTATCCAAGACCGTTTGGACCTGATGGATTGATGGATGACTGCCTGGGGGGCATGTTCTGATCAGATGAACCTCTCTGGTTTAGTGGAACACTAAATTCCCAAAGTGGGTGGATGGAAGTAGGACAGACTAATGGAGATAGTACAGACTAGTCGTGGGGATGTACTGTAGGTAGTATGGACTAGTGGGTAGAGAGTGCATGACTAGAGGGAGGATGCATGATATATGAATCTCAAATTCACCTTCATGAGAAGAACGCCTAGTTCCAGATTCTAACTATCACAGACCTAGTCTTTACACCCAGCACTGGGTGAGGGGAGTGATGGAAGGATAAAGAGGACATTGAAATCAGTGCAAGCTGAAGTACCACTGCACTATGAAATGTCACTGCAAGTGACCTCACAGTGGCAGGAACTCACCTTGTCAAACATGGTTGGCCACCAATCAAGGCAAATGTGCGATCGGTGTTGATCCATCTATCTATCTCTCTCTCCCTCTCTTTCTCTCTCTCTCTCTCTAGTGTATGTATATACATACATATACTGTACATACAAACACTGCATATATAAATGGAGAGAGAGAAATAAATGTGTAGCAATATAAAATACATCCTCAAACAGTCCCATGATATTAATATTCCTTCACAAGTAAAGTATGTTGATCACTGTTGTTGCCCTTTTTGGGTGGTCGGCATGACGAGATTAAACTCCTTATTTTAATGTATTCATGCTCATTTCTTATTTATTGCTTATTTATTATTCATTAGTTACTTGTCGTGTCGTCTGTGCTCCTGCGGCCGCACACGTATGTTTGTGTCTGTGACGATTTAAAAAATAATAACTTAAAGAATGAGATCCACCAAATGAAAGTGACCTCTTACCTTCCTTTTCTTGAAGGCCTGTCTGGCCAGAAAGCCCCGACAGCCCGCCTGGAACAGAGTGATGTTCCTCCTGGTCTGCACGTCTCTCTGCTCCTCCAGCTTGGCCAGGGTCCCCGCTCGGAAAAACACCTGGGGATGGAGGGAGGCTGTGAGATTGGGCTCATGCATGTGTGTGTGTGTACACAGATTTATGTTTTTGTGTGTTTGCATTTATATACAACCTATTCAAGACCTCAAAATGATCAAGTTCATTTTGATTTGGGGGGTGGAGTGGGGAGCGGAGTGGATAGTGGCTGTCTGGGAATGGGAAGGTTGCTGGTTCGAACCCGCGGCTCGCCCCGTCTACGTGTCCAAGTGTCACTGGGCAAGACAGTTTGACTGCCAACGACGAGATTTCTCGTCATATTTTGCGAAGGTGCAGTCTGAAAGTGACAAGAATCCACTAGACGGCGCTGTTCGCTCACCTATGGGTGACCGTTTGGCTCCCAGTGAAGTAGAGAAGCAGCGAGTCATTGTGATCGCAAAAAAAACAGCCCACTTTTTTGGTTTTTTCAAAGGTTATTTTTCAAAGGTTAGTGAAAACACTCGAAAATTGCTGGCAGTGGCTTAGCAAATTATGTTTTACTAGACCATACCCGGTCGGCGCAGCGCATCCGTGGGGGGATATGCGCACATGATCTGGCAACCCGGGAGGCAGTTCGTCCCATAGCTGGGCAGCCCCGTAACCATGGCGACAGTGTTTGACACAAAAACGCTAATAAGAAGCTGAGATTTGATGAAATTGAAAAACGGGCTTCACAGTTGCGTTCAGATGGTAATGGTCAATGGCTGTGTGCAAAATCAGAGCAATTGGTCCAGCCACTGAGGAGAACCGGGTATCTTCACTCACGTACCACTACACTCACGTACCACTACAGAGGTTACTAGAATTATAGTAGAATTATAGTAGGATAGTAGGATTATAGTAGGATAGTAGGATTATAGTAGGATTATAGTAGGATTTCTGTCAGTCAAAGAGTTGTCAGTCATAAAAGCCCCCCACCCCTGTCGATGACTGTCGATGACATCTCTACATTTGTAGATGTAGAGATGTCATCTCTACTGTACATGTTGTGCAGAATATGATCAATGGACAAAAATGTGCATTGAATCAATATGTCACCAGACGTATCGGCAGGCAGAGATCTCCGATTGTCTGGCAACTACGCAAGACTGTGATGAAGGCAGTTAATTGCGTCAGCTTGCCTTGAACACTTTAATGTCATTTCCATTTTCTTGATCTACTTGGGAATATTGTAGCGCCGGCCCGGGTGCCTTGCAAACACACTTCCTCAGGCGAATGCTCATCAAACCCTTTGAACCCTTTGAATACAGCCTTAATTGCATTAGCATGTTATTAGTAGGCAGAGTTGGGCTCAGCTTAACCCATTAAAACCGGGAACGCATCTTTGTAACCAGATAACCACTTAAACCATTATTTAATACTTTGGCTATTCAAAAATAGCAGATATACAAGCTCATAGCGCGGCACCTAGTGCCACGCTATGAGCTTATATATCTGCTAATTTTTTTTAAATGTTGATAATTTATGCAAATCTTTGAATATATATATATTTTTAAACAAACATTTTTAACTCAAATCTTTGCTTCTGGGTGGTCCCTGGAACAACATATTGAGATGGGGGTCCGCGGCCAAATATCATTTGAGGTCCTTGACATGAAAAACTTTGAGAACCACTGATATAGCAACATACGTTTTTCAGAACACTGTTAGGATTTAGAAGACATTTTGTAGAATCGGAACTTCAGGCCTTAATGGGTTAACAATCCCCTAATTAAAACTCCCAAAGTGCTGGCAAAGTGATGAAACTCTGTTTCATAAAAACTAGGGTTTTCAACCGAAATTCCGTTTTCCGTCTTTTCCTGACCAGCAATGCCATAATATGTGACCAAGAGACTTGTCTGACACGGTGAATTTGTTCAAATAATATCAGTAAACAGTCTAGCACATGGAGATGAGAGTGCAGTTTTGTGCTCATTGCATCACAACTCCAGGACTCGCCTCTGATATTAAGAGCTTCTCAAAGCCTTTCAGTTAACGAGACAGCAAGATTGAACGAAAGAGGAAAACTACTCTCCACAGGACCGACATAGTATTAAGCTTAATTTAATACCTTGCAAGAAATAGCAGATTTCCAACTGAAAGTCACAGTCATTTGATGACGTATACTGTACATTAGGCCAAGGCCAGTGGTTCTTAACCTTTTCTGGATCAGGGCCCACTTGAAAATCTTGAAAGTGTTCGCGGCACACCCACCTGACCACTTAACGCGGCAGCCTATGCATTTTCAGAGCCGGTTTTATTTTATTTTAATGATCAATCAGTCAGACAGACGATTCTGTTCGTGTTCTGGCTTGGATCGATGTAACCAACGTAGTATAATTTAAGTTTCCATTTATCTGTATCACAATGAGAACCACATTTTCACTGTTTTAACCCATTAAAACCGGGAACACATCTGTGTAACCACTTACACCATTATTTAATACTTTGGCTATTCAAAAATAGCAGATATACAAGCTCATAGCGCGGCACCGAGTGCCGCGCTATGAACTTGTACTGTAGATCTGCAAATTTTTTTATCATGAAAATTTGTGCGAATCTTTAACACATTGACTGCCTAGATCGAGTTAACTCGATATTAGGATCCCATCGCTTGCGTGCCTACATCGAGTTAACTCGATATTAGCTATTTTCATTGGTTTCATCTGTGATCGCGCGGGTCTGTTTACTTTTCATGATCACTTTCGTTTTCCGCCTACGTCACACTCACCCAAAGCCGGATGTAAAAAAAAAAATTCGTTTCCGGGTCACATCGTTTTTCTCCGGTCATTTTCGTCCAGAATAGAGAAAACCCCTTTTTTGGACACGCTATAAAATACAAAGGGAAAGCTCCCCTTTTATTTTCTTTGGTCCGGGTGACGATCAGGCATCGTCGTCGTGTATCACATCGTATCACAAGCCGATCAGAGATTGTCGAAGACATTCACATCCGGTTCATGTTGTTTTCACTGTTTGAGCCTGGAGGGAGGGGGGGGGCGAGTCAGCGAGTCATCGAGGGTGTCATTTTGCTGCGCTCTGCTGGTCGATCGTCGTATGTGTTCAAAATCATGGGAAAAAGAAACTTAAATGCATTTAAATGAGAAAACAGAGAAAACAAAAAAACACGCAAATCGCTGGCAGTCAAGGGGGTAAATTTGGAATTAACTCTGGCAGTCAATGTGTTAAATATACATATTTTTCTGGGGGTCCCTGGAACAAAATATTTTCAGATGGAGGTCCGCAGCCAAATACATGTAATTTTGGAGGTACTTGACATGAAAACGTTTGAGAAGCACCGATATAGCAACATACGTTTTTCAGAAAACTGTTTTTGGATTTAGAAGACATTTTGTAGAATCGGAACCTCAGACCATGTTATTTATTTTACATTATATTTATTTCAAATATTCATGTTATATTAACATAAAAATCTTGTTTGGCAATTATTTGGGGACCACTTGCAATACCTTCGCGGTCCACCAGTGGGCCCCAGCCCACAGGTTGAGAATGGCCGCATGAGGCATTAGGGAGAGGCACGGAAGCTACGAGGCTGCATGGGAAATATTAAAAAGGACCATAACGGTGGTCTGGCATCTTTAGCTCATTGACTTTGACTCACCATATACGAGACATTACTGATGACCACTTTACAAGGCATACTGGGGTTTGATTGGTCTTCAAGGAAGCCAACATTCATTTCAGTATAGTATGAAAAATCACTTGGCAGGGCTTGAAACTTGTACTGAAATGGTAATCCAACACTACATTTTAATGTGCTGCTATTATTTCAAAGCATTTAAAATAAGATGAACCAAAAATAGTCCCTTGAGAAAAGATTGTTTTATGAATTAAATTCAAATGTGTATGCCTTAGTTTTGTTAAGCCACATTGATGCAATTATACAGGTACTTTCAGAGGTGTTTTAATGACTGGACAAAATGGAAACAAACATAAGATTTCTTACAATGTAAGGTCAAATGTGTGAGTGAACAATGGTGTGTTTAGACCGGTACGGTGATTCAACATAAAACCTGTGAAAAAATACACGGAAACTGGTGAAGTTCAGCTTTAAATTAAATTGTGTAAGCCATTTTGAAGTAGTGATGGCAGATACAGCCTCATTTACATAATATACGGCACTACGAAGCCAACTAAATAACCCAAACTTACAGCTATTATGGGGTGCGCACTACCGACAATCAATGCCAACACTTCTGTCTCTTCACTGACGATTACACAGTCTGAGCATCATTTTGACAGATCGCAACAAAGGGGATGAGAGGAGACTTTCCAGCCTTCATCATCACAGCCTGGTGATGCAACCAGCAAGCAATGACAACAAAGCATCAGAATCTGAGTGTGTATGTGTGTTTCGATTATGGGCAGGGGCAATGCCTCCGTGTAAATGCCAATGACACAGAGAGTGGGCGAAGGCTGACAGGAGAGCACACTCAAGCACTTTGTGTCTGGCAAAAACTCTGACCTTCTGCATCACTGCAAAAAGGTCAGAGGAGCAGGGGCCATTACATCGCCTTGGCAACCACGATTCAAGGCCTGGAGTGATGGGGGTGACAACGGAACAACAGTACTAAGGCTGGGCGATATGACA
The DNA here is from genome assembly GCF_963454915.1 of Gymnoscopelus microlampas. Taxonomy (NCBI): domain Eukaryota; kingdom Metazoa; phylum Chordata; class Actinopteri; order Myctophiformes; family Myctophidae; genus Gymnoscopelus; species Gymnoscopelus microlampas. The sequence goes on along the minus strand of NC_139945.1, from coordinate 48,396,284 downwards.
TCAAAACAACATCACGATTATTTCAAACTATTGCCTCGATATCGATTAATGAACAATTATAAAAATATATACATATTGAATATATAGCGATCTACAACACGTCACAACGCGCTGCATTGTGAGCTTGTAGATTGTCTATTTAAATTTTTTATACAACAAAATATAATACAGGGCTATGTGGTTAATCAGACTAACCGATTTAGTTGATTATAAAAGATGTATTGGATTTTTTTCATGTCGATTCGTTGATACACATTACATAAAACAAATGATAAATAAAAAACCTATAAAAAACCAACATGAGCAAGGTTAAGTTGGTTATTGGTTCTAAATATCAGTTTTCAATATATTTTCAGTTAAATGCCCAGCCTTAAACGGTACTCTGTCAAAATGAATACAATGCGTCACCCTCTGTGTCCAGTCTGCCCAGTAACTGAAAGCATTGTTGCACACCTCAAGTGTCTTGATGAAAGGTGAAGAAAAAACAGAGGTCACTGCAGAAAATAACAATCCAACACACCGTCTTCACGTGTATCTGGGTAAAGGAGGCCGTCAGTCACTCTGAACGTCCTCCCCAGATCCCTACCCTAAGCTTCACCTCACCAAAGCCATGCCTAAACTTAAACCCCCTCCACCAATGCCTAACCACACTAACAATGCCCATCCTGAACGAGCTGCAGGCTAGATTGCCCAAAAACAATCAAATGGTTTGTCTGACAGCTGAATATCCATCACCAACTTTTCATATCCTATCCATTAGGGGTGTGCCGATATATCGTCCCGCGATATATCGCGATACGTTTTCGCGACGATATGTATCGTTTTGGAAAAAAAAAATATTGTTTTTGAAAAAAAAATTTTTTTTTTTTTTTTTTTTTTTACAATCATAATAATCAGGCATGCAAACGGCCCCGAAGTGAAAAGAGTGACAACATGTTTTTTTTTCGGGTCAGGTGTCATACTATTTGGATTCAAAACGGCTATTGTAGCTGAAAAGCTACAAGTTTGCATGTCTGAATAATGCAAAAACAGAATTATTTGTTTGCATTTTCTTTTTTTCTCCTCCATATATTTTCATAATAAAAAAAGTGCGTATCGTATCGTATCGAAATCGTATCGAAGTTGTGAGCCAAATATCGTATCGTATCGTTTCGTGAAATTAGTGTATCGGCACACCCCTACTATCCATTGATAAGGTCGGCCTGGAGTACTCAATAGTGGTGGGATTGTTCTTCAAAGCTGAGACATTAAGAATACACATTTCTCAGCTAATATTATCCCATAACACTGAGTTTTTCAGCTCCAACCTTCGGAGAGTCGAATCAAGTTGAGCCGCTACCATGCCATATGAGTAAATCACCAGTGGATGCAATGTTTTACATACACAAGCTCACAAACATAATTGATTACAAAAATAGTATAAGCTCAATAAATAAGGACCTGAGTGTGTTTGTTTGTGTCCGGGTCTATCTGTGTGTGCGTGTGTGTGTGGGCTGGTTGGATACGACTGCGTCTTGCCTGCCAACAAAGATGTTGCACAACAGGTGGCATACGTAGTATGGACATTACAGGACACACGCGTGTTCTGACTTCGAACTTCACCTGAAATTCTAGTGCGCGCACGTGTATGGCAGGCTGCTCACTCCCACTCACATGCTGCATACAGCCAAAAAATGAGCCCGCCTCCCAGGGATAACTTTTTTCTCTCTTTCTTCTCCCTGCTGCTCACAGCTCTGCCTGCTCCCATCTCCCAGGACTTCCTGAGAGCTAATTAACAACCCATCAGCCCGTCTTCCTTCCACGGCGTTCGCTGTTTTCCATGTGAAAGGCTCTCAATCTGCCAGTGGCTGATTGGTGTTTGTCAGGGGTTATCGGCGCGTGCCAAGGCTGGGGTGGTATTGGGGAGGGCGTACTGTCGCCCGGCAGAATCAATCACTTGAACAATAGACGAGCGACAAAAGGGGTAGTGGGAGCGACAGCACCTCTCCCACCTCACCCTCTACCCCTGCAACACGGAAGGGGAGGGGATGAGAACGAGTAGAAGAGATGCTTTCTTAACCGCCTTGTTTCGACAAGTCGCTGGGTGATTAAAACGTTGCGTGCTGCCAGGGATCGGCTGGCAGCCAGGAGGCTGGCGCAACAGCGCCACACACATGCCGTTGAGGAGGTGGAGGAGGGCATTCTGGGAATAAAAAGAAAAGCTGCCCACGCAGAGAGAGACACAGTGCGGCTCTGGTTTAATAAGTGGCTCGTGCCAGTTTTCATATGGTGGAGCGCAGCGAGGGAAACGGAACAACAGCCAAGACTATGGATAAACATTTAACCTTAGGAGTTGCAGCCTCTTTATTGCGTCCGACCTCGCATCTACGGGCTTTTGTGTTTTAGGTCCCCTGGAGACCCAGTAAACAAAGCACTTTGAGGCAGTAATAGGATGTGGGCGCGTAGGAGAATGTGTGTGTGTGTGTGTGTGTGTGTGTGTGTGTGTGTGTGTGTGTGTGTGTGTGTGTGTGTGTGTGTGTGTGTGTGTGTGTGCGCGCGCGCGTGCGTGAGTGTAGTACAGTATAGTAGTTTGAATGTGTATAAACATGATTCTGTGTGTGTTATTCTAGGTGTATCTGTGTATCTTTGTCTGCGAGTGTAACAATGTGTACTGTATGTGTGTTGTAAATGTCCTTGTCAATGTACAGTGTGTTTATCGATGTTGTGTGCACATTTATGTGTGCTACGGTGTATTTCAGTGCACGTATTATTGTGTTCGTGTGTGTGTGTGTGTGTGTGTGTGTGTGTGTGTGTGTGTGTGTGTGTGTGTGTGTGTGTGTGTGTGTGTGTGTGCTCAATATCAGCTATTATAGGAAGCCGCTCAATTTGGAGGAGGCGTTGTTTCCTTTACCCATGATTATTGTCTGCTGTGTTTGACAAGTATGCCAACATTATTGTATGTAACAATGTTCTGCCTTATATGCACTTTGTAACTGTATGTTTTCCCATTATCTGACTGCACTGGCAGTGTTTATGTCCTTTGTACAAAGCATTCTTGTACTTCTGTTTATGTGGACT